>NC_142584.1:37571674-37872356 GCF_965207765.1 Zootoca vivipara
GTATGAGCACAAAAGAAATTGGCCATGTGCACTTCCCCAACCTTTTCTACTCCAGCTAAACAGCCCTTCATAACCAATATGGTGTGCAAAGAGTTCTCAATCCAACAGTGATGTTATAGTAATGTCTGCAGTGTCTTGAGGATGTGTTTAGTCTTCTTTGAAAAATGTCCTTTCAAGAGCTGTAGCCCATAGCTATTCCCCACTCTTGTGCAGAGAGCGATTTTATTTCCCCCCATCATGATGCAGCTGTAGTGACAACTTGTCGGACCGGCTTAGCATCACATTGGAAGTGCTATGACATCCTCTCCTGCTCTCAGATGCATTCTTCGCTCCAGGCACAAGAGCATATCGAGAATGATATATCTAAGGAGCACCGCCTGGCTTGGTTTCCTGGCCTCCACTCACATCATCATAATGGCAGGCTGTGGTTGGAAGTGACACGGCTTTGCATTTGTAGAATGTCAGGGTTCTTAGGATGGATGTAGCAAACTCCCTCCCTCCACCCACCCACCGTCAGAGTGAGAAACCACCCACCCCCTTTCCAGAGGGCAGGAGCAAACTTTTGTTTCTTAATAATGCCACGCAATTCTCCTCCAGCCTGTACTTTCAGAATGCTGTCAGTATGCAGGCCTGTTGCTAGTGGGTGTTGTCAGCCTTCTGCCTTGTCTGTCCAATGCCATCTTGGAAGCAGATTTCTAGTGGTGGACAACAGAATGAGTTCCATTCCCATATGGCTTGCAGTGCCCAGATGGCTCTTCTGAGAAGTTGCTTCAACTACTCATACAAATGTGGTTTCTGATGCAAATTTCAAAACTGTGGCACCCAATGAAATGTAAAATTCTACTATCTGTCTCAAACCCAAGGGTGTGGGGCATCACCAAAGAGATCCCATTTTATGACATGCTAGGATTGCATCTATAACAGTGTTTGAAATTCTCCAGGCGTCAGGCGCATTTTGCACCTGGCTATCGGCTGCTTGCAACCAAGTGAAGATACCCAGGTGCCAGGATGTCTCCACCATCTGGAGGTGCATGCCTGAGGGTCCTTGGATCTTGACTGTTTTCACACAGTAGCCACATACCCTGTAGCTTTCTTTTCATAATATTTTATCTGCACAATCAGAATGAATTTCAGGAACCAGAAAGTTGTATTGAAAAATATGACTTGAGTTGCCTGGCCCCCAAATGACAACTAGGAATAATAATAATAATAATAATAATAATAATAATAATAATATTTATACCCTGCCCATCTGGCTGGGGTTCCATTTTGGCCACTGTAACTCTGGTTTAAGGAGGCATTTGGTGCCTAGCTTAGCAACTCACTAAGCTAATATATCTGAGTTTCTAACACTAATCTGTAATAGCAAAAGTTTCCCAAAATGTGTGTCATGATCTCAGTGAAAATTGTAGAGGGGAAGGAATTGGGTACCTGTGGCGACGTCCTGTAGTGGAAGAACCAGTCCAAACTTTTCCCTAATCCAAACATTTTGCAGTTTGGCACTAGCTTTGAGGTGGTTTGAAGCACAGAGAATAAGAAACCACCCAGTTCTCCTTCATCACTCCCTCCCTGTGAAACTCCTACTCCTGGGCTTAGATACTTGGATCTGTTGCCAGGATCAATGAATGGCCTTTGCATGTGTGAAAAAAATTGTCTGCTTCCTTAGCTGTTCTATTAACCAGTGAATGGTTGATTGAGAGATTGCCTGCCTCTTTCCTGTTCGTCTTCTTTTGAATTTGACACAGGGCTCCCTGTGGCAACAAGGTCTTCAAAGCCCTCTCTCCCCAAAAGGAATATTGTACCTGCATGTGGCTTTGAAGTGCAGCAGCCCATGTCTAATGACTTCCCTATTCCTCTGACACTGAATGTTCCATTACCTCATCAACACACCAGAGGTAATTGGCAGGTTGTGAGGAATCTATTGCCTCTCTAATTGGACCCATACCTTTTATGAATGTACAGGGCAAGGTTGGTTCCATCTCTGAGGATAGTGTGAGTCGGTGTACTAACCTGACCCATATATTGACGTCTGGTTTGCGTAGCCCTCTCAGTTCTTTGCCGGCAGCAGTTTCCACACAGGCTACGACAGGCTTACGGCCACGTCATTTTGCCACAAGTGTATTGCCAATATGTGCCAAATTCGGCTCAGATCCCTGTTTGACATATGCCACCACAAATGTTGCTTTTTCAGTCCAGCTTTTGGCTGCAGCATACCAATGTCTTGTTGGGTCTGGCGTGGTTGGGAATCCACATGGACTGACTGAAAACCTGCTCTTGGACACTGAAATAGTGAATTGGCCCATAGGGAATGGAAAGTAAGAGCAACTTTTTATAGCTGGAAAGGGAATTCTCAATGGACACAGCTGAAATAGAACAAAAAATATCATATCCTGCACTTAAATAGAATTCAGGACATATTTAATATTTACTGGCTGTGGGGGCAATGTGGGGTAGGGAGGAAAAGTTGGTGCTTCAGAATTTAGATGGAAAGCTTGCTTGGCAAGCATGCAAATGCTTCTAGTACTGATTCATTTTTTAAAAAAAATCCTGGTGCCAAATAAACTTGTAGATAACACAAATATGCACAATATATGAGAAAGGCACACCTTTTCCCCAGGAAGAATATGCAGTCTGTTTCTGGAAGTTTGTTTGTTTGTTTAATTAATTTCTATACTGCTCTTCATCTTAAGATCTCAGGGCAGTTTGCAATATAGAAACACGAAAATATATACCATAATGTTAAACAAAAACAATACCACCCCCCTGAACACACAGTTTAAAAGACCATTGTTGTTGTTTAGTCGTTTAGTCGTGTCCGACTCTTCGTGACCCCATGGACCAGAGCACGCCAGGCACTCCTGTCTTCCACTGCCTCCCGTAGTTTGGTCAAACTCATGTTCGTAGCTTCGAGAACACTGTCCAACCATCTTGTCCTCTGTCGTCCCCTTCTCCTAGTGCCCTCAATCTTTCCCAACATCAGGGTCTTTTCCAAGGATTCTTCTCTTCTCATGAGGTGGCCAAAGTATTGGAGCCTCAGCTTCACGATCTGTCCTTCCAGGGAGCACTCAGGGCTGATTTCCTTAAGAATGGATAGGTTTGATCTTCTAGCAGTCCATGGGACTCTCAAGAGTCTCCTCCAGCACCATAATTCAAAAGCATCAATTCTTCGGCGATCAGCCTTCTTTATGGTCCAGCTCTCACTTCCATACATCACTACTGGGAAAACCATAGCTTTAACTATACGGACCTTTGTCGGCAAGGTGATGTCTCTGCTTTTTAAGATGCTGTCTAGGTTTGTCATTGCTTTTCTCCCAAGAAGCAGGCGTCTTTTAATTTCGTGACTGCTGTCACCATCTGCAGTGATCAAGGAGCCCAAGAAAGTAAAATCTCTCACTGCCTCCATTTCTTCCCCTTCTATTTGCCAGGAGGTGATGGGACCAGTGGCCATGATCTTGGTTTTTTTGATGTTGAGCTTCAGACCATATTTTGCGCTCTCCTCTTTCACCCTCATTAAAAGGTTCTTTAATTCCTCCTCACTTTCTGCCATCAAGGTTGTGTCATCTGCATATCTGAGGTTGTTGATATTTCTTCCGGCAATCTTAATTCCTGCTTGGGATTCATCTAGTCCAGCCTTTCGCATGATGAATTCTGCATATAAGTTAAAAGACCATAGATTGTTTAATTAGCCAAAGGCCTAGGAGAAGAGGAAAGTTTATCCTTGAACTAAAGATATGGAATGAAGGTGCCAGGCGAGCCTCCCTGGGGAGAGCATTCCACAAGCAGGGAGCCACCACAGAAAAGACCTATTCTCATGTTGCCACCCTCCAGGAGGCTCATGAAGAAGGGCCTCAGATTATGATTGCAGGGTCTGGGTCAGTTCATATGGGGAGAGGCAATCCTTGAGATATTGTGATCCTGAGGCATTTAAGGCTTTATAGGTCAATATCAGAAATTTGGTCTGGAAACTAGTTGGCAGCCAGTGCAGTTGGGCCAGGTTTGGCATTATATGCTCAAACCATCTTGCCCCATTGAGCAGCCTGACCACTGAATTCTGCACCAGCTGAAGTTTCCAAACCATCTTCAGAGACAGCCCTGCATATAGCACATTTCAGTAATCTGGAGTGAATGTGCATTATCCTTGTGAAAAAATAGCACTGAAAGCAGCACTCAGGTGAGTTATCAGTTAGATTTTGTACACTCTGTCTTTGTAGTTCAAAGGTCACTTGTATACCTGAAGGAGCGTCTCCACCTCCATTGCTCTGCCTGGACACTGAGGTCCAGTGCCAAGGGCCTTCTGGCGGTTCCCTCGCTGCAGGAAGCCAAGTTACAGGGAACCAGGCAGAGGGCCTTCTCGGTAGTGGCACCCGCCCTGTGGAACTCCCTCCCACCAGATGTCAAAGAGAAAAACAACTACCAGACTTTTAGAGGACATCTGAAGGCAGCCCTGTTTAGGGAAGCTTTTAATCTTTAATAAATTAGTGTATTCTAATATTTCTGTTGGAAGCCACCCAGCGTGGCTAGGGAAACCCAGCCAGATTGGGCGGGGTATAAATAATAAATTGTTGTTGTTGTTGTTGTACCTTTAATGCTGGTTTGAAAGTTCCTTTGATGTCTGAATACTGCCCAAAGTGTCAATGATAGTTTTTATACTTCTATAATATACTTGCAACTTCTAGCCGATATAGGTAAAGGGACCCCTGACCATTAGGTCCAGTCGTGACCGACTCTGGGGTTGCGCGCTCATCTCGCATTATTGGCCGAGGGAGCCGGCGTATAGCTTCCAGGTCATGTGGCCAGCATGACAAAGCCGCTTCTGGCAAACCAGAGCAGCACATGGAAACGCCGTTTACCTTCCCGCTGTAGCGGTTCCTATTTATCTACTTGCATTTTGACGTGCTTTCGAACTGCTAGGTTGGCAGGAGCTGGGACCAAGCAACAGGAGCTCACCCCGTCACAGGGATTCGAACCGCCGACCTTCTGATCAGCAAGCCCTAGGCTCAGTGGTTTAACCACAGCACCACCTGGGTCCCTAGCCGATATAGAGCAGTGCATAATTATTTCCTAGAGAGTTCTGTCCACCCTCCCACCTTATAAAAAGGCTTTGGGTTGGATCTAGGAACCTCTGCAACAATAGTTTCATGTTAGGAGAGTAGGCTGGAAATAGTCAAGCACACAGGGGTTTACAGTTGTCAATTTCCTCTCCCTTTTTGACCTCTCATCTTGTCCATCCTTAATATTTCCTCTGTTAGAGGAGAATAGGCTTTGGCTGAGATCATTGCCAGTTTCACCACAGTCTCTAGCACCTCTTGGAGGTCAGCATTACTTCCATGTGGGCAACAAGTTTCATCTGCAATGCTGGGGAAATGGCGCTGTGTACTGGTGGTACTCTATGTCAGGCATCCCCAAACTCGGCCCTCCAGATGTTTTGGGACTACAACTCCCACCATCCCTAGCTAACAGGACCAGTGGTCAGGGATGATGGGAATTGTAGTCCCAAAACATCTGGAGGGCCGAGTTTGGGGATGCCTGCTCTATGTGGTTGTGACTTCAGTATGGAATTTGGCAAGAATGGGTGCTGTAGCCATAGGACCCAACACTGAGAAAATGTATGGGGTAGATCAGGCATCCCCAAACTGCGGCCCTCCAGATGTTTTGGCCTACAACTCCCATGATCCCTAGCTAAGAGGACCAGTGGTCAGGGATGATGAGAATTGTAGTCCAAAAACATCTGGAGGGCCGAAGTTTGGGGATGCCTGGGGTAGATCTAACTCTACAATGTGAACATCACCACTTCTTAGACACAGGCCTTTTTCTTGCCACCTCCTTGGGGGAGAGCAGAGGGAGACAATCTTAGAACTGTGTCTTGTTATATGACTTTTAATAACGCGCCCCTCCCCTTTAACGTGCTTTTAAAAAACTCTGTGGATTTGTTCTAATGTATCACGTAACCAGGGAAACAGCCATTTATAGCTTGATCCATAGTCCCTGGATATCTTGGTTGCTGAATTTCAAGTGATCTGTGATTTAGTGGGTATATGATTTTCTTTCCTGTGTTCATACCCATTCTTAGCAATGCTGTGGTACTGCCATATTTGCTCTAGAGCAGCTTTCCCCAACCTGGTGCCCTCCAGATGCTTTGGACCACAACTGGTAGGAGTTTTGGTCTAAAACATCTGGAAGGCACCAGGTTGAGGAAGGTTATTCTAGAGAAACAACATCTGGGCTCTTCAAGTGAGGGGGCACATGCATTGCCTCTGCCTTGTTTGAAAACAGTGGGATTGAAAATATGTGAATTGGGGTGGGGTGGTTTAATTATGCAGATTAGGAGAAAATAAAAACATGTTGGGGTATATTTGTGTGCCTTCATGGCACACCTGACTCTCAAATATTTTCATACCCATGTTACCTTGCAAGCCTCTCCCTCTGTTTCTCCATGCTCATGTCCAATCTTCTTCTGTATAATCTCTATCTACTTTGATCTGGCCTTGGCAATCAAGGCATTGCAAGTTTTTACCAATGTCCAGTCAAACAGCAGTGCAGAATTCCACACTTATAAACCAGCAGTCTCTAGAACAGGCACCCCCAAACTGCGGCCCTCCAGATGTTTTGGCCTACAACTCCCATGATCCCTAGCTAACAGGACCAGTAGTCAGGGATGATGGGAATTGTAGTCCAAAACATCTGGAGGGGCGAAGTTTGGGGATGCCTGCTCTAGAATGTTTCCAAGTGGAATAAGCATAAGTAAAGTCCATCCATGTTGCCATTTCAACATTTGACCTTCTCACGTACTTACATGTATTTATTTATGGCAGAGCCTTATGTTCCAAGGGGGAAAGGGGGGCATTAAACCAGTTTCAGAATTTAGGGATGAGAAACCCATCCCGATCCCAAGCAAGACAGTTTAAAGCCTCTTATTCATCCAGTTCTGTTTAGATACTGTACTATTTCATGTGTATCTCAAATTTTACGTTCCTTACCTTCACATCCCTAATAACAGGGGAATTGTCTTTTGATCTTGATCCTTAATATATGAATGAGTTAGCAACATGTCCATCATTGTCGCCAAGGTAAATGGAAGCAAAAAGAGCACCTGCACATTGCAGGGCCCCCTGGATTCATTTGCTTCCATCTGTGGTGGTGTCAGTCAGTGAAAGCTGGACCACCAAGCGTCAGGGGCGGCAGAGGGCAAGCTTTTCTCCCTGTGCAGTTGTATCTTATGTTCAGCCTTTTCCTTTTTCCTGTGGGAGAGGATGGCCACCATTCACTTATATGCAATCAGCTAAGGAGTCTGCTCAATGACACCAGTTCACAGAAAAAACTATTACCTGCCCCGTGAACACTCCAGTTGGCTTGGGAGCTCATGTTTGGCCCAGCCTTGCAAAGTGTATTCTACTTTTTGGCAGGTAGGAGCCATTGAGACTCAAGCCTACTCTTTCTAGCCTGCTCCCTCGTTCCATTTCTCGGCTACTGTAGATGTCAGGGAAACGCATTAACTGCCTCTCTTTGTGACACATATTACTACAAGTACGCCTCCTCAGCTTCTATGAAAAGTAAGGTACACACATAAGGGGAAATATTAATAGCCATTATTGTACCCATTCTTCCCTCTAGCTGAAAGAGATGTGTTTGATCAAGCCCTTCTTGTAACGTGAATTCTTCACTTTTAAGAATGTTCTAGCTTCTGTTCTTTGCATTTTGTTCCAGTTCATCTTTCTTTTTGGTTCTTCATTGGTTCTCAGAAAAGTTGCACCAAACTTTTGCATGTGCATACTTGTTTAGCCCAGTTCTAACTTGGCTGACGCTGCATTTCACTGCTTCCCTCTTAAAGTGAAGCCCACTGGGGATTAGGAACAGAAAATGGGCAAATGTGGAATTATTTGGCTCTAGGGTGATTCATTGCTGCTTCCCCTTTTCCCTCTGAACAAAAGAGAAGCCAGGAAGCATTAAAGGAGCATATTTCTGGGTGTCTTGTTCAGCCGAAACTTTCACACTGAGGAAACTTACCCAGCCTGTCTCAACGCAGAAGCTGCTTCCCATCTGTCACCAGCATGGTCAGCACTGCTGGAGAAGGAAAACACTTCAGTTCATTGACAGCTGGAGCTGTGACAAGAGTGATTTGGCAGCAGCACAGCTGACACAGGGAGCTGTGTTTTGCAAGGGCGAGCAAAGAGTTGCAAGGTGGTAAGCCACCGTCTTGCAGAACCCATATACCTCTTCAGCACAAAGCTTCCCCAAAGAATCATGGGAACTGTAGTTAAGGGTGCTGGGTATTATAGCTTTGTGGGGTAAACTACAGTTCCCAGGATTCTTTGCGGGAAGCCGTGTACTTTACATGTATGATGTGGCCAAGACTCTTTTTATGTTTCTGATGGAAGCAACTGATAGAACCAAATGACCATGCAGTGGTGGAGCTTCATGCTCCGGCACCGGGGGCGGGCCTCCCGGAGGGGTGGGATACGTGTTCCGGAGGCGTGGTGCACCTCCCGGAGGGCTGTAGCACACCTCCTGGGGGCGTGATGCGCCTCCCAGGGGTACGGCATGCCTCCCGGAGGGGCGTGGCACACGTTCCAGGGGTGAGGCGCACCTCCCGGAGGGGTACAATACGCGTTCCATGGGCGGGGTGCACGTTTTGGGGGCAGGGTGGGCACCCCCGATGGCGCCCCTTGGAGCCCGCCGCTCAGGGCGACCCGCCCCTACCGCCCCTATCTTCCTACGCCCCTGTGACCATGATTCTCATAGCTGCCAAGTTATCCCTTTTTTAAAGGGATTTTCCCTTATGCTGAATAGGCTTCCTCGCGAGAAAAGGGAAAACTTGGCAGCTATGGATTCTTAGGACCTGAGACACATGGCTCTTGGGAGGTGCTTTGCCCCTACCCTCCACAATTCCTTTCCTTCACTGGCTCCATGCTTGTGATACACAGTCTGCTTGTTTCAACAGGTCTTTCTGAGCAGAAGCTGCAGTGTCTAGAGGTTCACTAATTTTGACAGACCTTGGCACACACACCCCAAAAATTGTTGCCACAGCCTACCCCTGCTCACTCCGGCAAAGAGGGAATGGCTTGTATTTATTCATATATTTCTAGTATTTCTTACCTGGGTTTTGTTTGACACCACCCTGTACTCAAGGCCTTGGTGATAGAGTGAGTGTTTGCCCTTTTTCCTAGCTCTGAACTGAGGAGAGGTCTCAGCTTCGTTGTGCCAAGTCTCAGAAACAATCAGCAGCAGGAAAAGAGAAGAAGAAGAAACCTCACTGATCTTTCAAGAGTCTCCAGGGCTTAACACACATTCAGGGAGCCTGTGCTCCATGTTCAGCAGGAAAAGGGTAATTCTCCCTGATGCTGCACTTCCCAGATAAAATGATGTGAAGGGCATTTGTAGACCCTTGGCACTGCAGTGTTGGGTTCTTCTGCAAACCTGAGCTGTAGTCAAAAAGCAGAGGGATTTTCATCCAAACACAGATGGCAAGTCACAGCAAATTTATGTTGATAAATTTAAACTTCATAATTTGTTCTAATCACAGAACTTTGGCCCCTTGTTGAAATTATTATACATTTAGAGGTATAGTTAACATGAATAAAACCTATATAAATTCTAGCATTATCTAACATGTTCTGCTTACCAGTGAACTTGGAAAACTGGGCAGTTTGGCTTGCTATTTACATGGTTGTGGCTTATATATATATATATATATATATATGCTTTAAATCAGTAGCCATTGCCTTGCAAAACAAATGACAATCTTGAAATTAAGGGTGATTTCTGCTGAAAGTGGTTGGGATTGCATCGTAGTCCCAATGGCTATGGCAGCATTTTTCAATGGAGACTCGTTAAAGAGAATTGGTTTCTAAAATCCAAACTGGATTTAATGTCTAAAGCTGCTTCTTTTTGTCAAAGTCAAATGCTTAACAACATCTATGCCCAAGAAGAACCCCACCCTAGTAGATACTAATTCAGAAGGGTCCAATGCAAAAGTCTAGATGTAGCAAATGAGTTCTTTGCCTTGGGATTGAGCAGGATGTCTAGGGGCAAGTCTTTTGACCATTTATGTGTTCATAGGAGTTTATAAATGTCCTCAGGCATCCAATTTCAGTTTGCTTCTGGTCTTAGATAAGAAAGAGGCTGATAATCCCACTTTCTAAGTGTGGTTCGTGTTGGGAGATTCGTGTTGAACCTTTTGACCAGTCCTGGAGATGACTTTTTACAATGGAAGAGGCAAACTCCATGCCTGATTTCTAACAAGGGATCAGAAGTGGGGGGCACACCTGTATGCAAATCGCTCTGGCCAGGAAACCCATACCCAGAGGTGTGGTGGGAAAGCATTTTGCACATGCTCAAGTGTATGCTTATCTCACCTCTTTCAGGGCTGAGCACTCGCTCTGGAAATCGGTTTTGAAATACTCTGGTTCAGGTTATGCCTTGTTCACACATCTGGGAAAGGGAGGTGTTGCAAAGAAGCTCCCTAGCTTCCACACCCTCCTTGCAAGGTAGGACTACTGAGAGGAGCCCTTTGTGTAGTTCACACATTGGGGGACGGGGACCACCACCACCTGCATTCTGATACCTCAGTCTGAACATGGAGAAATATGAATTTCAAATATACAGCAGTTCGGTAGCTTTAGGCAGAAGACTGAGCATGGATGAGATCTTCTAAGTCAAGGCCTCATATTTGACTTCATGTTTCTAATTTAGGTATTCCGTTAAAGAGTTTGCATAAAGCAAGACAGAAATTATAGGCTGCAATGAATAAATATAAGCAATATATTCTGCTAACTCAAGGTCAGGGAACCTATGGTCTTCCAGATGTTTCTGGATGTAGACTCCCTTCATTTCTGACCACTGGCAAAGCTGGTTGGGACTGGTGTGAGTTTTAGCCCAATAACATTTGGAGGACCACAAATGCCCTACCCTGACTATTAGACTCCATCTGACTGGTCACATGCTTCCTCCCAGCCCCACCACATAAGATTTGCTAGCCCTTTGCTTGCCGTTGGAAGTCTGCTTGTTCCCTGCCAAAACAGAACCTATGCCACTGGCATCAAGAATTGTGCTACGCTGGAACTGATTTTAGGCTTTGTTCGTCCTCATGAGGTTAGACCACAAGACTGTCTCACTTGTTGCCCTACAGACGTTGCTGCACTCCAATTCCCATTGGCCACAGCCAACATAACTTATAAGCAGGGATGATGGGAGTTGTAGCCCATAAGCATCTGGTTCCACAGGTATGTAGGATGGCCAGACTAAGCAAGTTTTGAGCCCGTGGAAAAAGTTATTGGGAGGTGTAAAGGGAAACCATCTACAGTGGTACCTCTACTTACGAATTTAATGCGTTCCGAACGCACATTTGTAAGTCGAAAAAATTGTAAGTCGAATCCGATAGGAATGCATTGGGAGAAAAAAATCGTAAGTCAAAGCAACCCTATCTAAAAATTCGTAAGTAGAAAAAATCCTATCTAAACCGCATCCAAGATGGTGGACGGAGCTCCGTTCGTAAGTAGAAACATTCGTAAGTAGAGGTACCACTGTACTCCTTGTTTACCAACAGGATGAGATTATCAGGAAAGTTGCAGATGATGACCCCAGAACTACTGCAATACAGTGTTTTGCATCACTCTGGGTAGATTCACATATAAATGACATATGAATTATAAATTGCATATAAATGCATGTGTATGTAGTCTTCTTCTGTTCTGCAGTGATGGCCTGGAGCCTGCAAGGATAGAATCTGAAGTGGTATATTGGACCACATCTGCTCATTAGGTGACTCACAGTTAGGGAACAACAGAAGATAATTCTAGAGCTGTGTTTAATGAACTAATGAAATTCGCACAGACACATGGAGAGGGGGAGAGTATGTTAAAAAAAACCAACCTCTAACAACATAGACCGCAGCCTAGCAACAGCATGATGCACCAATAGAGAAACTGGAACAGTCAATTCCTCTGGGGAAAAACAAATGTGTTTCCAGTTTGATTTCCTTCGAAAACTGCACAAAGGAAATAAGCAAAGGACTGTTCCTTCCACTCTTCCTGATTTGTTGTAGAAGCAGATAAATGTTGTCTGTAAATACAGCGTGCAAGCTAATTCAGGAAGCCCATTCTGTGCAGAATGATAAATGCCAATGCAGCCAATATCCTTGCCTCTTGTGGTCTGGACTTGTAGAAAGTATATCCCAGAAGGAATTATGGAATTACACTTTTTTTCCCTTGACTACATGGGCATAGCAAGGTTGTACTGCAGTGGCCTCTTGTGGCACTTGTTTTCTTTCCCCTTGGCTAAAGCAAGGAGAGGAGCTGGATCTCCTTAGGAAGGTGAGGCCTAGGCACATCTGGTAATGGAAGACCTTGGAATAGTCAGTCAGTGGGTAGATGGCAGTAGAGAGATTCCTTTGGTATAGTATGGTGGTACCAATTTAATTGTAGGTGTCTGTATCCTAGTACTCTGGTTTAAAATCTGTTGCCAGGAAACCATGTGGGAGAAATGCTCATTGTGCTATTGGCTCTTCTCTCCCATGTTGTACAAAGCTCCGTCCTCCACAAAAGCATATGTGTCGCTTCCAATTCACCTACTCAACACTCTGACCTTCCAGCCACATGGCATCTGTCTATGCCTCTGTGTTGTTCTGGTTATTGCCAACTCCTGCCTTCTGTCTCCCACCCAAACTGGAGACTGATGACCATTCATGGGTTGAAAAGACAGCAATGGCTTCAGCAGAAGCCAAAGGCCCTCTAAGTATTAAGAAGGCAAAAGGAAGCATGAACATGGAAGTTGCCTGGCGGGTGATTCCTGGCCAAGTGACTTACCTCAAGGGCTTTGTGTACGTGTCATATTCTCAAAGGGCCTGTGATGAGCTTTGCCCAGAAAGACACTCCACCTCCTTTAGTAGGGTATTCTGTTTGAAGAGTAGCAAAAGGATAAAATGGCTGCTAGCAATTAATTAAGAGTGTGTGTGTATATAATTTATATGCTGCTTTTCAGGTCAAAGCTTTACAAGAATAAAAACTACAACTCTTCCCACCAGCCACTGGCATTCAGAGGCATACTGCCTCCGGCCATGGAGGTAGAAGATAGCCATTGTGGCTAATAGCTTTTGATAACCTCATCCTCCACAAGTTTGTCTCATCCTCTTTTAAAGTCATCCAGGCTGGTAGCCATCTCCACTATTCATGGGAGCGAATTCCGTAACTTAACTTTGTCCTGTGTGAAGAAATTCTCTCATTTAATCTTCATTGGATGACCTAGTATATATACCTCTATAATTTCTCCTTTTACTCACCTTTTCTCTAAATTAACCCCCCCCCCATAGCTGCCAAGTTTTCCCTTTTCTCGCGAGGAAGCCTATTCAGCATAATGGAAAATCCCTTTAAAAAAGGGATAACTTGGCAGCTATGAACCCCCCTCCCACTGCTGCCAAAGGTTATACCCTTTCCTCATAGGGGAGTTGATCCTACCCCTGGTAATTTTGGTTTTCCTCTGCCTTCTGAAAGGAGTGAGGCACACTGTCTTGCAACAACTTTGTAGATTATCTACCTGATACTGCAGCCCCTGCATTGCTTCTGTTTGCTCTGTATAAACTGGCTGATTATTTTGCATTGTTTACTCTCTCTAACATCCTGTCTGATATTTGAACCCTCTACTTTGCTTATTTTCCTTCGCCTGAGCAACCACAGTGCAGGTAGATGGCAGCATATGTCTGTTTTTATACTCCTTCCCTTGTGCATCATGAGATATCAGCATGGTAAACTTGCCTCCCACCTGTGCTAGCTCACCTACAGGTAGAAGGCCAACTCAGAATGACACCCTTGGGGAAATGCTCTCTGTACAACCTATAGGGGAGCACTCTACTGCTTCTCTGTATCTGGCAATGTGTGGATTTTTAGGCCTTTCCTGTCCCATTTTCTTCTTCTACGGAGCATAATTTGGAAGTGTGTGAATGTTTTTGATTCCTATCAATTCCATTTGCAATGTGCCATCATTGTCCCTCTAGCTGTCCTTTCCCGCTGCACTCAAGCTGTCCCTGCAGACTGCTGGAGTGTAGTCACATTCCCTTCATGCCTTCTTGGTTGCTGTGTACTCGTTTTGCATCCTGACCACTCTGCTTTAGAGGAAATAGGAGAGAGAGAGAGACTGATTTGATGCCATTGCTTACTACTTCTTTAGAGCCTGGGGATCTGGGTATGCAGTACAGGCAGGATAGGAGTGCAGTGTAAGGATGTAGTTATCCAGACTTAGTGGGGTCCTTGATGGGACCAATGACAAACTCTCTGCCCAACCGACCATGTGGGGAGGAGGGACTGGGGGAGTGAAGAAAGGAGCTCTCAATGGGCTTTTGATATTCCTGGCTTCTTTTTGTGATGGATTTGGCAGCTCTCTCCATCCCTCTCTCTCATCCCTGCACCTTAAGTAACTGACTTACGGAAATTATGCTTGTGCGCAATTCTGACTGTGATTGCAAAACCAAGATGTATGTAATGTGCAGCAATTATTTGAGAGATTGGAGACCTTCCGCTTATTTTTTGAGATGAGTGATGAGATATTTCATTTCATTTTACCATGCAGGGACTATTATTCTCTTTGTCCCTTCCCATAATGTTTATTCCTGAGACCAGCCATGGCATCCCATGAAACCTGCCTTTGCTTCAGCTTGTTGGTATTGGGATGGGGGGCAGGATAGTTCCCTTCATTATCAGCTCCTCCCCACCCCTTCCTCTTGGGAGCACCATTACTTTCTGCTACTAGAAATCCCTGGGCTCTCCATGTCTGTCATGTTCTGTTCTTCAGCAGATGTTTTTGCCCACACAGTCTGGCTTAGGGTGAGGAGAGCAGATTGCTGGCACACACTCATCGAACCCATCAAGATGCAGCATCAATGTTTTCTTATCCTCACTTCCTTCTTAATGCTAAGTAACTGGATCCATGAGAGGAGCACTAGGAAGTTGATACAGCAAACCCTTTACTATTTGCCAACAGTATATGACTGATGCACAAGCATCTCTGAAGGTTTCAGCCAATCCTTTTTAATTGATGTGTGCCATGGAATCTGGATGCCCTGTGGCTGCTCCCAAGCTGAGGCTGATTCCTGGTATCTACAAGTGTTAATTCCTTTGGGTGAGTTATCTGTTCTGTTCTGGTCCTTTGGAGAAGCCCATGGAGCAAGTCAGGTCAGTTGTCTCAGCACCATGGAGAGCTCCGAGTGAGCAACTTGCACTGATAAAGATTGAAAGTGAACTGAGGGTTTTTGAGACAATTTTTCCAATCTGACACTCTCCTATGTTCTTCCTCCCTTTGGAGAACTAGAGTCTTTTAAGAGTATTAGCCCTCAGGCCTGAAGATGGGCACTTCTCCATCATACACTACCCACACCATTCAGCTAGTAAGATAATGTGAGATGCATTCAATTCCTTAAGCCTGCAAGAAGGCAACCATGGTGCTTTGGTTCTATGGGCCATTGTGCTATGACATCAGGTTCGTTGGACTCCTGTCTGCCAAACTCTGGTTCAGTGGTGCCCTGCTCACCAGCATCAAGCTCAGAGCCAGAAGCCTGTCTGACTCCTTTCTCAATGACACTATAGCTACTGACTTTGTTTTCTGGTCACTGTTGGATTCTATGGTCAAGACATTACGGAGCCAACTTTTTATTTAATCCCCATTTTCTCTTCTCCCCACTTCCACCCACCACACTGCAGCATCCAACTGTACTTCCATGTTTTTATTCAGCTGATGTATGCACAAATGCAGAATTTACAGGAACTTAACTGGTTGGGTGTGGATTCCTCTTGCCATTCAATAACTTTCCAATGGGTGTTCATCAGTCCCTAGTATTTGGATGCTGGAAAAGTTTGAGAATGTATAATTCAGTAACCTGTTGACTCTGTGCAACATGGTATCCAAATACTAACTCCATCCTCATAGTGAGAACTGGGTCAGAAGGAAATGGGCTGCTTTGTGTTGTGCTGTTCTTCATTAAATAAAATGGTTGTGCTTTGATCATGCAAAACCTGCTAAAGTCAAATATTAGCCTTCATTAAATAAAATGGTTGTACTTTGATCATGCAAAACCTGCTAAAGTCAAACATTCACCTTGCAGACTGAAATGCACATTCCTGGTATATGTGGGACCATTGACAACTTGATATTTGACTGTGATTCTTTTAAACGGAATGCCTCCTGGTAGACTATGGGCAGGGGATTCAATCTGTCACTTTTTGTCAGCCTCCAGCTGGGTTCACATCATTTGCCCAATTTCCAACAGTTTTGGGATTGTTTCAAACCCACCCGTTTTCGTGAGATCACCAGCTGTACCTCAAACTATGAGTTTGTAAAGGTGGGTGTGGTTTGTTCATGGGAGAGCAGCAATTTTGGGGAGGAATCCAGCTTGCCAGATGCCATGTGTGGGAGAGATGCTTATTTTGTTCTTGGAGAAGAACACCTACCTGCTGTAGAGTGGTAATTCTTTATTTAAGGAACCTTGTAATGCAGCACTACCTTTATCATACTTTAACATCTCATTTTGTCATTTCTGGCTAAGTCAGGCTTTGTAGGTGAAGTTCTATGCTATTTTTGTTACTTGTTTTTCTGATTTCATGTTCTATTTTGTGTTCCTTTTTTAAAGCTCTTTATTTACATGGCAGGGATTTTGCTGAAGTTCTTGCTTTACATGGAACATTAAGCAGAATTCAATTTTGTGATATTTCAAGCATTCCTTTACATAAACCTTTCAGCTTGGCAGACAGAACAACCCCCTTTCCTTTGTGCTGTTCTGAAAGTTCTCCTGATGCCCAACCAAGCCAATTGTGGGAGCATGGGTGAGGAAAAAGAAGGGCAAAAGCCCCAATGTACGAGCAGAAGCCCTTGGTGATGTTGGAAAACCTTGGTGTTAAAAAATAAGGAAATAGTGCATTCCTGGTATTCCTCATTTGTGGTTACCATTTACCGGTACAGTATCTCTACCTTCTTGGATAGAAAAATGTGTTGGGATGATAGCCACTCCCATGGATTAAGCGACCTGATTAGCTTTTTCACATCTAAAAAGTCACTCAAGGACTGGTCCAAGTGTGATATTGGCAGGATCAGCGCTTGAGACCATAATAAAGGGTGTCCTCAAAAACCTCATTGTGAGGATGGCACAAAAGGCATAAGTTGCCCTCAAGACTTGGGAGAAAGTCCACTCCACCTGTTGGTAGAAAGAATAGGGTGCTAGAATGAGGGATATTGAGGATGCTTCCACTGTATTAAACTATAGAGCAGCATTCAACAGCCTCTGGTGAAAATACTCAGAAAATTGTGTTTTGGTTTGAAATAGCTGTTTGATGTAGTGCTGTGCTGCAAGTTCCTCAAGGAACCGGTAACTGTGAAGAGTGAAAATGACATCAAAGATGTGCCAATGGGGCACATCTACATTAAAATTAAAATCTACATCCCAATTTCCACAGCGCTAACTGATCTCTGGCTTCTGAATTGTGGCAAGTTTACCAGAGCAATGCACCCCTCTGCTGAACTTGCTTTCACGTCAGTTATGTTACGCTCAATAACATTTTCTTCCAAGCAACTGTTCTGCTTATGTCTGGTACCATAAGAGGTTGTTAGAAGCAGCCAATCCCAGGAGGAAACAGATAAGCTCTTCAATATTTATGGGGCAAAGATATATTCAGTAATTCCACAGGGAAGGCACAAAACAGTGGGAAGAGTGTGTTTGTTTTAACCTTTCCAGTAAGTGGAAGTGCCATTGTGGAGGAGGCTGTATGCTACTCTTCTTCTTCCATTTTTAAATTGTTTTCTCTCTGTGTCCCTGTTTGGGGAGCGTGTAGAACAGCTCATTTTCTTAAGCCGTCTGGGAGCTTCTTGCTAAGCCTATTTCTCACTTTCTTTCCAGCTGGCACTTAGAACATGCTGTTAAAAATAAGCCAACTTGCACAGAAGCACGTTGGCTGGCCTTCCTTAGCTGCTTCAGAATTTGACCATTGTTCCATCCTCCATTATTATTGCTGCCAATGCTTGGCTACGGTGCCTTGCTACCTTCCTTCCTTTAAAGGAGAAAAAAAACCAAGTTACAATTTTATTTGCTCAGGTTGACTGGTGCAGTTCGGGAACCACAGCTCAATTGATGGAAATGATAGAAGATTATCTTCATTGCTAAAGTGTTTGATTTCTGATTAAGACAGAACTTGTTTGAGGACAGCAAGGCAAAGGCAAGGTTTGTTATTCTGTTTAAAATGTAAGCCCCCCCCCCTTTTCTTCCATACTGCTCGTAATATTACAGAGTGCTCTATTATGAAAAGGAAAGTAGGGAGTTCCAAGGCGTAAGTGCAGCCACACTAAAAGATCAACCCAGGAAATGAATGTAGAAGTGGGCATCCACAAATGATGTAAGAGTGCAGGCAACTTGGTGTGGGAATCGTCATTACGTTGGGCACGTTGTTGTATGTGGAGAGGAGTAACTGAGAGAGTGAGGGAAGGCATAAAGTGGGATGTTCTCTCATGCAAGGAATGATGTTGGTTCATACTGGCTGGTTTTATTCCTCCACTGCCTTTTATGAAAGGAGGAATTGCTGTGCAGCAGCTGCTGCAGATTGCTCTCTGAAGTCTTCTGCTCCTTTTATTTGGCTTGCTGGGCTCATAAACCTCATTGTGCTCTACAAGGCACATACTGTAAATAAATAAAGAATATCACCGGATGTCAGGGGGCATCCACAGGGTCCGCGGGAGGAGGGAGGCAGGAGATCGGGTTACAGGGATCCCCGGCCCCTGCTCTCCAGCAGCACCTCGTCCAGCCGGGAGAGCAGTCAAACCTCCAGCGGGGAGGAGGGGGAGGCGGTCAGCACCACGGAGAGAGGGCTCCAGGATGTTGGCTCTGAGCCCTTGCACCACCTTGGCCAAGAGGGCTTAGAGAGGGAGACGCTACTTCTGTCGTCCCAATTGCGCAGGGGACTGAAACGCAAAGAGGGGAGGCGGAGGCTAGGGGTGTCCAAGTTCTTATGCTGGGGTAGAAACCGGAAGGGGGCACTACCGGATTCTGCTAGCGACTAAGGCAGTCATGAAACTGTTTACTCTTCACTGTATATAGTATGCACAATAAACCTGTAAATAACCAGGTTGGAGTCCTGTGTGGTTACTCGTGAGCAACCACTCCACGATCCTTACACCACCTTTTTGTCCAGACCTGAAAGGCTGTATTTCCTGAGAAACCAGCTGGAAAAGGTTGCAAGCCCAATTAATTAAAGAAATAAAAGAGAAGTTCTCGTAGACTCTGTCTATTTACCAGCTTCCTTCTGATTCAGGAGCAGCCCAGCCCAGCATTGTACATTCTGCTCAACTCATGGTATGCAGGTTTATGAGCTATGTCACAATGAACGGTGGGTCCTCTTGAAAAACCAGGGAGAGCTATTTATCTCATTGATTACATGGAATGCTGTTGGGTGTGGGGAGAGACCTCAGATGACATCCATCATTTGAAAACAATGCAAAAGGGCACAAGTACTTTGTTGTGTGGTTGTTGTTGTTGTTGGTGGTGGTGGTCGTTGTTTGTTGGGTTCTAGTTTTGCCGCCGCCTTGCTAAATTTTAAAGTGTGACATTTGGGAGCAGCTGGATGAGGAACCTTTAACTTGGCTCTTGATGAATGAACTGCAGTGTCACTATGCAGAGTCTGTCTAGGAGTCTCCCAGGTGCTCCCTCCAGGTCCAGAGGCAATTGTTATGCTCTGCATATCAGTTGTTGGGGGAGCAGCAGTGGGAGGAAGGCAGCTACTGCCTTTTATGTCCAGCTTGTGGGCATCTGGCTGGCTGCTTTGGAAAATGGGGTGCTGGACTCGATGCAACTTTTAGATCTGATCAGTGCTAGGTTCTTATTTTGTTGCCAAGTGTCACCTGTGTTTAGAAGATTTGAGAATCAGTTGGTGTGCTGTAGCTGAACTGTGGAGACTTCTTTAATTCCTCCTTTTGGTAGCTTTTATCCTATGTTAAGCAGTTGCTCTGTGGGGTTTGTCATCTAAAAGACTGACCATCCAATCAAGCGAGAAGCTTTCTTCCATACAAACGTGCATCCTCTCACAGTCCTCAGTTCCTGCTGGAAGAAATGCCTTAATAGTTTCCCTTCTTCTCACATTTTGTTAATTGTTTTGTCTGAGATAGCAAGTATAATCCTTTAGAACTGCCTCAGAGATTTATAGCCACAGTATTGATCGTAATAGCTTTCTTGGTAATATGAATGGTTCATGAGAGTGGATGGGGAATGGGTTATTTTGAACCATTTCAGAGGTTTCTAGGCATAATAGCAGCAGTAACACTGCGTAGTTTGATCTAATTCCCATCAGCCTTACTCATGCACATTTATTCTCCAGGGCAGAATCACATAAATACTTAAAGCACCCACAGCACATGCCTATAAAGATCTTTCTTTAAATCCTTCAGTGAATCACACTCCAAAGCTCCATGTTGCTTATAACTTGTTTTTTCCTGATATTTAACCCATATTCACTCTTTGGATGATTGGGCCTATTTCTTCTTCTCCTTCCCTCCATCCAAGTACTGTAGCTCTTCATTTTGAATACTGCTGGAATTCCTGCACTGCATCCTTGTGCCGTGTTGTTGGTTGTTGTTTTTTATATATATAGGCTAAACACATGCTCGGTGACATGCCTTCTGCTCCTGTTCTCATCCTTGCAACATTTCAGCATTTTTAATTTGTGAGAAGTACTGCATTTTTGAACTGAAGTGTATAGAGCTTGCTACCAGTAATTCTTATGAGTGCTAAGCAGCAGTAATGAATGCCCAATGCAGTAACAGCTCATGGAGAGATGGGAATCTTTGGTTTTATGGAGGATGAGGTGATCAATGGCTGCTAGCTATGTTCTACCACCACTATCCAAGGCTGCATGCCTCTGAATGGCAGTTGCTGGGAATTATTAGTGAAGATCTTGCTTGTGGGCTTCCGAAAGGCAGTGGTTGTCCACTGTGAGAGTAGGATGCTGGGCGAAATTGACATTTGGCCTGATCCAGGAGGACTCTTCTTGTGTTCTTATGTCCTCATAGCCCTGAAAAAACCTGCCCCCTACTTACATGCTAAGAAATAAGTTTGTCTGTGCATTACTGTATGGTTCTTTCTATATAGACTTATTCTGCATCATTACTACAGTCTCTGAGGCTGCATCTCTCCCTTCTTCCCTACCTGTCCCCTGCCTCTTGCAGCCTCCTGCATGTACGACTCTATTGGAAGAATAGAGGGTTAGCCCAGGCTGTGACTTTTAGTTGTTCAGCTAGGCCATTTTTTAAATGCAGATATTGCAGGAAGTGGGGTCTTGGGGACCACCAAAAATGTGATAATGATGTGGTGGCATCATAGTATCATAGCAGAAAGTTGATAGGAACAGTTCAGATAATACTTGAAAATTAAGAATTGGCAAATTGGGGAAGGGGTCTTTAAGGGGGACACAAAAAACCTATTGGGGGCAGGTGTGACTCATGGGTTAGGCACCCCGATTTACCTATGCTGTGTTCAGATCATAGCAGAAGATTCCTTGCATCAGAGCTAGAAGTTACAAGGCTTTGGCTTCTGCTCATTTGTCTAAAAGGCAACACAGAAAGTGTAAGTACTTCAGAAGCTTAGTGAAAAGCTTGTGGCACATTTAAGAGGTACTTAGTGGTGCTTCTGTGTTATGTGTGATCTGTGATTATAAAGATAAAAGCTACAGGGTAGGGAGAGTTGTCTTTTGTAATACCATCCTGGGCAGCAGTCTTGTGTATTAGTGTATTAGTGGCAATATGCATTAGTGTGCAATATGCAGAGGTGCATCTTCTGCATACTTTAAATTGCTGCATGCATTGCTCAGCACAGAGCCCCTTCCATGAGGGAGTGGAAGGGGGTTGAGACAGTGCCGGATTTACTTATAAGCTAAACAAGCTATAGCTTAGGGCCCCGCTTTCTTGGGGGCCCCAAAAAAATTAAAGGAAAAAAATCTAGATGTACATTTCCAAAATATAAGATAAAAAACAAATATAATAAAACGTACATACAGCAACAGTGTTTTGTGTTGTGTAGGCTCCTATGATGTAAGTAATGGGCCCTGCCTGCTATATAAAGGGCCCCATTACCTTCAGTAGCTTAGGGCCTCATCAAACGTAAATCCGGCCCTGGGTCGAGAGAAGTGTGAGCTATTCCTCCTTCTGATCCTTCTCCCATCAAGGGTGACCTTAGTTGCTCTGTCAAAAAGCCAGCAGGGCTTGAAGAGCTTTCGTTTTCATACAAGTTCAGGAAATCCTGGCTAATGGCTCTGGCTTGGTTCACATTACCGTGACCCAGTGGAGTTATTCTATCCCAGTTCACATTCTCCTGAAATCTCAGTGCAGCACCAACATAAGACTTAGTTGTCCAAGAGGCTTTTGGAACTAACTTCTTTGAATGAGGTGTCAGGGGCGGGAAGGTGAGGTATAAATAAATATATTATAATGATGGTGATGAAAATGTGGCTCAACATTGATATGAAACCATTGGGGGAAGTTTTAGGGGGTTTGGAATGAACTGTCATTGATGTGTTGATGACACCCTGCTCTTAATTACCCTTTCCATAATTTTCCCTTTTCCCTAAATTGTGAGTGCTGCTGGCAGAAGTTTTAAACAGATGTCCTGAATTGGTACTGGGCTGGTTGAAAGCTAATAAGCTGAAAAGCCATTCAGGTAAGACAGAGGTACTGTTTTCAGGTGGTCCAACTCGCATAAGGGCTGATATTCAAACACCCCTTGCAGCTTGCAGGATGATATTAAATCCAGGTCTCACTTTGGATGTCCTGGTGGCATCTGTGGCATGAAGTGCTTTTCACTAGTTTAGGTTTGCTCCTTGCCAATGGAACCAACCACCTTTATTCAGGTTACTGCAATACATGGTGTGTGGGGCTGCTTTAGAAAACCATTCAGAAACCTCAGCTGATCCGGCACACAGTTAACACCTTGCCTGGTTGCTGTGAGATGGCAAATGGAACATTTGTTGTCTGTACTTGAGTCATCTTTTAAGAGCAGGCTAGCTAAAACTCTGCTGAGGCATATCATTGACAAGTGCAAGAGGGCACTCTGACCGCACAGGTCATCTTGGAGGGGAAAACATTCTGCTAGTGACAGCGCATTGGCAGAATAAACATAATGTTGTGCATTCCTCTTAATAAGTTATCAACGGACTGAGCATGCTGCAGTGCCAAGGTAATGGTGACATGCTGAAGTCGCAGTGACTCTGTATATTGTTAATAAATTATTTTAAAAATTGTCTGCAAAGTGAGGGTGAAACCATAATTTATAAGCGACTTCAATGGAGGAATTGGGATGCTTCTCAAATTTGCAGATGACACTGGAAGGGGTATCTAATGCTGCAGAAGACCTAATTGGGATTTAAATTGGCCTTAACCGATTGGAGAGCTGGGCCCAAAATAACAAAATGAATTTCAATAGGGACAGATGTAAGGTTCTGCACTTAGGCAGGAAGAACAAGGCGCACAACTACAAGATGGAGGACACTTGGCTTACTAGCAGTACATGTGAAAAGGATCTAGGGGTCTTAGTAGACCAAAGCTTAGCATGAGTCAACAGTGTGATGCAGCAGCAAAAAAAGCTAATGCTATTCTAGGCTGCAGCAACAGAAGTATGGTGTCCAGATCAAGGGAAGTAATAGTACCACTCTATTCTGCTTTGGTCAGACCACTCCTGGAATGCTATGTCAAATTCTGGGCACCACCATTTAAGAAGGATGTTGACAAGCTGGAACGTGTGCAGAGGAGGGCAACCAAGGTGATCAAGGGTCTGGAAACTAAGCTTTATGAGGAAAAGTTGAGGGAGCTGGGTATGTTTAGCCTGGGAAAAAAGGAGACTGAGAAGAGCTATGATAGCCGTCTTCAAATATCTCAAGGCTGTCACATGGAAAAGGAAGCATGCTTGTTTTCTCCTGCTCAGGAGGTTAGGACTCAATGGCCAATGGCTTCAAGTTGCAAGAAAGGAGATTCCGACTAAACATTTGGAAAAACTTTCTGACAGTAAGAGCTGTTCAGCAGTGGAACAGAATCCCACGAGTGGTGGTGGACTCTCCTTCCTTGGAGGTTTTTAAGCAGATGTTGGATGGTCATCTGTCATGGATGCTTTGGCTGAGATTCTTGCATTGCATGTGGTTGGACTAGATGACCCTTGGAGTCTCTTCCAATTCTACAATTCTATGATTCTATTGATACTGCTAGCTACTTGTCTAGACATTCTGCCTCACAATATCAGCATGTAAGACCTGGGCGTGTCAAGATAGATCATCTGGAGGAGGGAAGATGTCATGCTTACATTGTTACCTTCTGGGAGACTCGTTTATCTTGCTAACTGCATTGCATTGCAGATCAATTTCACAAACAAATTTTACTGCTTGGCACAGTGTCAACTATGTTCCACATGACCTTATGAGCACCTTCATTTCATACTGGTAACTCTCCCACTAGTTTCAGTTGTGGGATGGGAGACATTCGCATTAGTGTGTGGGAGCAAAAACAACAGAGCCTTGTGACACCTTAAAGACTAACCTCATTTATTATGGCATAATATTTCACAGACTACATTCTGCTCCATCCGATAAGTGAAATGCTATTGTCTATATGTGCATGCACATGCTCTCACACATGCATATATGGTTGGTGGCAGCGATTGTAATCAGTGAAGTCCAGTCGGAGGCAAATGTGCATGTGAGTTACGTGAACTGCAACCCCTACCTCGGTTCTGCCTGTTTAGGCAGCCCACCCTGTCTCTGAACAGCCGGTGCTGACGCAACCTTTTTGAGATACATTAATATGTGGTGATGCTGTCATTCCGCAAACATGGTCCCCATCTGCATGGGCATCACTGCGAATGCTAATTGTGTTGGCTTGTTAAGCACGAAGTCACAAGGAAGCAAAGCATGAACAGTTCTGGGTTCATGCGGCTGCCTTATTAGCTGCAAGGCTGCGGGCGCTCAGCATTTAACGTGATCAAGTTTCTCTTTTTATATAAGTGTTCTTGTTAGGGATGCATGACGGACTCTGTGTCTGCTGGCAAGCTTTCTAGCCACAGTTTTCAATAGGAAGCTATGCAGAAGGAACTACGATTGAAGCACAGCCTATAATCTAGATCTGTCCCAAAACAGCTGGAGGGCCAAGTTTGGCCATCACTGATCTAGAGTAACATGCTAACGTGTGTGTGTGTGTGTGTGTGTGTGTGTGTGTGTGTTTTCCGGTGGAGAAGAATTTCTGTTGTGTGACTCAGGGTGGTGCTGGGGAAACTCTTAAGACACAAAGGCTACCTGGGCTCTGACTTGATTCACACATGCATTTGTCGCTTGATGGCTGCAACCTCAAATCTTGGCTTGCATATATGAATGAGCCATCGCAGATAAAATGCTTCATGGAATTTTCATGTTCCGTCACCTCGCTTTACCTTGAGTACAATGTATTTGGTTTACAGTCTCCTCATTTCACCCTCTGAACTTCTGCAGAAGCATGCCTTGTTGATGAAATTCAGAGGTCTGAAAACTTTCTGATTCATTAAATCTCTGCACTCTGCCCCCTACCCCCTGCCCGAGTACCGTATTTTTCTGTGTATAACACGCCGCCAAGTATAAGATGCCCCCTATTTTGGGGGACTCCAAATTAAGAAAAATGGGGATTGCCCGCAGTTGTTGAGATTTTTTTGGGGGGGGGGTTGCCAAAAATCGCTCACCTGACTGTCCTACCTGCCACTCGCACAAGCCACCGATTGTCTGTCCCCTCACTGGCAGAAGCCAACATTCGCCTGCCCAATTGACACAGAGACACACAATCGAGAACAGCCCTTGCCGCAGCCACCAATAACATGCCCGATAGCCGCTGATAATCTCCGGCTCGTGGAAGCAACCAATCCCATGTCCCCCCTATGCACTATCTGTGTATAAGACAACCCCAAATTTTAAACATCCTATTTTAATTTTTTTTAAAAAACTCATCTTATACACAGAAAAGTACGGTAAATAGAGTAATCCTTTGCTATGTGAATCATGCCTCCTTTTTTGAAGTACTAATAATTGGCTCTTATCCTGGGGTAATAGTGGCTAATGTAACCAATTGGTTGAGTCAGTGGGAGGAGGAAGGGGGTAGAAAGTTCATCTGATAGATGCCAATTTGGCAAACATCAATATATAGCACTTCTATTTGAAGAAAGGAAGCCTACTCATCCCAGCTGTTAGAGACAGAACTGACATAAGGTGTTTAGAAAGCTTTCAAATGGGTAAAGGATCTTCACTGAAATATCAGTTTTAGATTTTATGGTTTCGCTATGAAGATCAAACTGCTGTAAAGCTAAAAGAGAAAGACCTGTTCCGGGAGGAAAGTATGTTGGGTATATGTGGTCTAGAGACAAAAAAAGATGAAGAGGGGAGAATAGCGGAGTGGATGGTTACTAAAAAGAGATGGAGGTTCAACTATTATGTAGATACCAAAGGAAGGGAAAAGAAATAAGGTGGGAGTTGCTATAAATTTAAGGGACGTGGGAGGCACTGTGGCCTAAACCACAGAGTCTAGGGCTTGCCGATCGGAAGATTGGCAATTCGAATCCCTGGGACGGGGTGAGCTCCCATTGTTTGGCCCCAGCTCCTGCCCACCTAGCAGTTCGACAGCACGTCAAAGTTCAAGTAGATAAATAGGTACCGCTCCAGCAGGAAGGTAAACAGCATTTCCGTGCGCTGCTCTGGTTCACCAGGAGCAGATTAGTCATGCTGGCCACATGACCTGGAAGCTGTACACCGGCTCCCTCAGCCAATAAAACGAGATGAGCGCTGCAACCCCAGAGTCGTCCGTGACAGGACCTAACGGTCAGGGGTACCTTTACCTAGCTATAAATTAGATATTAGCTAAAACCACCCTGATGGACAATTGGTTGAGAAGGTTATGGCTAAGATTGGGTAGCACAAAGATGATGTTGATTTTAGCGCTTTCTTAAGGAAACGGCTTGAGGTATATGCTTGAGTCTGGGATTCTAGGCTGATTTTTGCACAAGTACAACAAAAAGGCCACACTTAGTTGCGGTTTGCCACATGGCAGTTTATTTACATTTGAGAAATGCATTATGCACAAGGCAAAGAAGTACAAATGTTCAATCAGTGTACTATTATATTGAAAGGGGTCGTTTCTGTGTCAGGAACTCAGTGGTTCCCCCCCCTCCCTTTTAAAGCAAGTTTCATGGATCTATAATGCAGCCATATTTAACATTATGGTCACCTGTCTTGAAAAGGTTACAGGTAGGTAGCCGTGTTGGTCTGGGTCGAAGTAAAATAAAATAAAAAGTAAAGTAAAATAAAAAAAATTATAAAGTAAAGTAAAAAGTAAAAAAAAGTAAAGTAAAAAGTAAAGTAAAAAGTAAAGTAAAATAAAAAAATTCCTTCAGTAGCACCTTAAAGACCAACTAAGTTTTTATTTTGGTGTGAGCTTTCGTGTGCATGCACACTTCTTCAGATAGTATCTGACGAAGTGTGCATGCACACGAAAGCTCACACCAAAATAAAAACTTAGTTGGTCTTTAAGGTGCTACTGAAGGAATTTTTTTATTTGTCTTGAAAAGGATACTGTAGTACAGGAGAAAGTGCTGAAAGGGGATATTCAAGTGACCTGGGGGTAAAGGCAGAATGTATTAATTATGAACAACGGTTTAGGAATTTGGGAGGGTGGGGAATTTTAATTTTAATTTTGTGGGTGGGGAATATGACTCCAGAATGTATGAAGAGCCTTGCTAGATCAGACTCAAGGCTCATCTAGTCGGGCATGCTGTTTTCACTAACAAAGATTAAGTGGTTATAGTCTGCCATTATGTCTAAAATTCACTCAAGGCAGCTTACACAATAACAGATAAAAACTACAATTCCATTTATGACAAAGTAGAATACATTTTTTTAAAAACCACTTCCCTTCAAATCAGAACATTAATGAAACCATTAATAAACAGACAACCAGCTCAAAGATAAAACTCATTCCCCCCCCCCCCCAAAAAAAAGGTTTCTCTGTCTTGAATTACATTTTCCTTCTTTTCTCTCTCTCTCTCTTTAGGGCTGAAAAAACAGAAGTCCTAAATGAAGATCTCTTGCAGGTACAGTGTTTATATTTCTGACATCTTCTGCAATCATTTGATATTGTACAGCAGTCCATGTGCAAAATACAAAACTAAACTTGCAAGAGGCCGGTTTAGCAGGGGCTGCCGTGTGCCAAGTACGAATAAAATGAAAAGGAGGGGATCACAAAAATAAAAATAAAAATGGGTGTACTGTGCAAAAAACCTTGTTTTCATGAATTGGAAGAGCCGCAAAAAGATTCCGTTGAGCACATGG
Organism: Zootoca vivipara; assembly: GCF_965207765.1. Taxonomy (NCBI): domain Eukaryota; kingdom Metazoa; phylum Chordata; class Lepidosauria; order Squamata; family Lacertidae; genus Zootoca; species Zootoca vivipara. Next base: position 37,600,006 of record NC_142584.1, read on the forward strand.
ATTGATCATATGGACAGATTAGCTACATATGAACAAACTGCATGTCGACGCAAAATAAGAATGGATGAATATGAAGAAATCTGGTGGGAAAATATTGTTAAATTTAAACTCTAGTGAAATCCTATCCAACTCAGGATACCCTTCTTTGTAACTTCATATCTGAGCCTGATTCAGAGTGCTCACTTTGACATTTGAGTTCCTTCATGACTTGGGGCCACAGTGACTGAATAACCATCTCTTCCCATATGCACCTAAACTTGCCCTGTGGTCGTCAATGTGGGCTCTTCACCAGGTTTTCCTGCTAGCTGGAATATTGTGTGGTAGCAACAGGATACAGGTCTTCCTCCGCAGTGACCTCACATTTAGAGAATGCCTGCCTTGTGGCATCAGGCAACTAACTTTTCATTCTCACAGATTTTATTAAGCCCTCTATTATGTGGTCTTTTTATTGTGTCTGTTTTACTTTCTGGAGACTTTTAAGGTCTGTAGTACCTGTTGCTTGGTATGATCTTTTAGCTTTTTGCCCTGTGTTTACAATGATGGTTAACTTGCTGTTGTCTATTGAATGTATTATTTTTAAATTGCATTATCTTAATTTGCTTTAAATACTTGTGTACTTTGCCCTGAAAATGATAGTTGTTGGGTGGCTAAGAAAAGAGCCAGGAAATAAATAAATTGTAAAGTCTGATAACGTTAATCAACTATTTATTGTGCCATTTGTTCCTTAATTGTCATATAGTCCAGCATGTTAAAATTGGCTGCTAATGAATGGAGTATGCAAGTGGACACTTTAAGGGGACCCAGAGGGCAGGGCCTATGTGAATTGAATTGGTTCTCTCTCCATAGCTGCCAAGTCTCCCGTTTTTTGCGGGAAACCTCCGGATTTTAACCCGTTTCCCACTGTTATCCCGAATAGAAAAAAATCCCATAAATCCCCCGATTTCCTACCTGCCAGGGAGGCACCTTCTGCGCAGAACTGATTTCGGGTGCCACTCTGTCCATGTCTGGGCACCGGAAATCGGGCAGCGCCGCCACTGGAAGTTGCTTCTACGCATGTCCAGACATGCGTAGAAGCGACTTCCGGTGCCGTGCCGCTGCTGATCCTGGATTTTCAATGGGAGACTTGGCAGCTATGTCTCTCTCTATGTCCAGGAAACTGAGAGTTGAGGACGAGCACCTCTGATGTGATGCCTTATTGTTGTGCTCATCCCCAGGTGGAGAAGCGTTTAGAGTTGGTGAAGCAGGTCTCCCACAGCACACACAAGAAACTGACAGCGTGTCTTCAGGGTCAGCAGGGATCGGATTCTGATAAGCGCTCGGTGAGAGATTCCAGCACCCACCAGACAACAGAGCTGGCTTGATGTCTCTACGTGTTTCACATGGAGAAGAGGCAGGAGGGAGGGAATCAAGCTCAGAAGACACTACAGCTAGCTTCCCCCCCCCCTCCTGTGTGTAAATTGTATGTGAGCATAAGAGTTAGTGAAACAGGGGTTCGGGGGGGGGGGGTTATAAACAAAAAAAATTGTTTGTAAATAGTGTCATTTTCTGGGAATGAAGTGGGCTCAAACTGTGATGTAATGGATTTAAAACCCTAAATTTATACAGCAGTTGCTTTTGTTGCAGAAGAAATTGCCTTTGACATCGCTAGCCCAATGCTTGATGGAAGGTTCTGCTATTCTAGGGGACGACTCCCTGCTTGGGTAAGATTTCTCCCATTCAAAATACCCACCTGTTGGGCAAGATACAACTCTCTCTTTTTTATCTGTTCCTGTCACAATAATGTTCCTCAGCTGAAAGGCCACTTCAGTAGGAAACATGTTGGTGGATTTATTTAAAATATTTATACCCTGCCCTTTCCTTTATAAAACATTTAAGGCAGCTCACAAACAAGAAATGTATTGAAAATAAAAGAATCGCAAGTCTAGCATTGTAATGAAAAATCCTTTTGCCTGAACCAATTTTAATAGCTTCTTGCTACTTTTTGATTGCCACCCCTTTTCCAACCAACCTTTTTCAGGTTGGGTCTCCTCAGTCTTCTTTTATGTGCTTTAAACATTTAGACTCCGTTTCACATAAAATAGCAAGGCGGTTTATATCATAAATCAATACAAAAGACAATAAAAAGATACCAGGTCTTGCCTCTGCCATGGCACCTTCGCAGGATGCAGCAATAAGTTGCCGTTTCACACCAGCCTGTTTTATTACGAATATATGTTAATGGAATGACACAGAACCATTTTGTGCCTCAGGTGATATAGAAGCCTCTTGATCTGCTGCCTTACAGAGCCCAGCATGATTAGTGCTTAAGATCCTCTGTCTGCCACACATCATCTGTCTCAGGCCTAGGACCATCTCTGTAGCTCTCTCTTGTCTGTCTCTCTTGTTCGCCTTTCCATCTCTGTTGCTTGCCGCACCACTTCATAGCAATTGTCTGTTTTCATGCCCTGCAGGAAGATGCTGAAGTTATGTGGGGAAGCAGAGGACAAGCTTTCTCAAGAGCTCATCCACTTTGAGCTGGAAATTGAACGGGATGTGATTGAGCCGCTCTTCGTATTGGCTGAAGTAAGAAATAACACAAGCGGTAGCAGTTAATAGCTGCTGTGAGCACTGTTTTGGGTTGTTCTGATGTGTTGGTATAAGTGGTATGACCTTTAACGTGGGAGGGGGGGACGGGGACTTGGTGGCACACCAGACATTATGCACTTTTAACTCCCTTCAGCCCCTGCTAGCATGGCCAGTGATCAGGGATTATGGGAGTTCAAGCCCAGCAAGTTCTCCCACCTCTGCTCTAACAAGAAGGGTCTCTGAAGCAAGGGGGCAATTCTGAAGAAGATTCAAGAAGGATAAGAACCACATCTGCAATGAAGGACTTCTGGTATTTGGCCCATTGGAAGTTGGGTGCAGGCAGGGAGCAGGACAATGCCAGCTCAACAAGTTCCCGTTAGGTGAAAAGACTGAGCAACTAATGAAGCTCATGCAGAGGTAGAAAGACTTGAGTTTGGCTCTGTGAGAAAAAACTCAAGCTATGGGTTCATTAAGCAGCAAGGCCCCAGCCTTGTGTGAAGGGTTGTGAAGCAGGAGCAGGGTTAGGCAGGGCCAGGAAGTAAGGCAAGAGTAAAAGAGAGGCAACTCTGGGAGCCAAGAACAAAATTTTCTTAAGGGGTGTGTGTGTTTTGCAAGGAATATTTTAAAAATCCTGTCAGATTTTGAATGCTGCCCTCTCTGGGTAAATGTATCCCAGCCTACTTTGAATTAACTGAAGGGATTTCTTTAAATAAATAAAAAAAAGCATTGTGAACTTTCTCCTCACAGTGTGGCCTTTGAATCCTGGTATTTTACACCAAAACATGGTAGCCACTTTAAGTTGCTCCACGAGGTCAGCCTTTCTGTTTGTTTGTCTTTTGTTGCTCCCTATATTGTCAGAGGAGGTTCACATGCACAAGACCACAAGTTCACATGCACAAGACCAAAGAAGGAAATACTGTCTTTGCAGAAATGAAGCTATTTTTTAATGAGAGGTTGAGTGTATTCCAGAGGTGCTCTGTGCTCTTGTGGGTCTACTTTCAAATCAGGCATTTTGGAGCTGAGGGAATAGTAGATACATGCGCCACTGGCTAATGAGGTGTTCTCTGGGATAGGGACACCACAGTTATCACCTTCGTTTTTTCCTTTCCTCCTGATGTATTTCTTTAAAGTGGATGGGCTAAAAAGTATTTTTCAGATCTAAATTGAGGTAGCTGCCAAGCACTTCTGCCTGTTTCTTTTCCAGTTTTCTGCTTTTAACACCAGCCAGTTGGAAGGGAGTGTTGACGACAAGTTGTTCTGGGGGCAGTATGTGACTTCTTGTCATCTGGGAACTGTCCATCAGTGGTACATTCCCCCAGCTGCTGGTGTGGACTCTTGACTCCGAATCAGATGCAAAATCCTCAGAATTCACTTTGACCTTGCTTGGATTCGGTGACAGGAATGTTTATTGCAGTTCTCTGCAGGAAATACCCATGTTACTATCATTTATTTTAGGTAGAAATCCCCAATATCCAAAAACAGAGGAAACACTTAGCGAAATTAGTTCTGGACATGGATTCGTCAAGGACAAGGTAAGAGGCATGTTAGTTTTTTGTCTGCTCATCCTTAAAGTAACATGTCCCTTGCTTCATGTTAAAAATTCATGCATTTTTTAAAATTTATAAATGCTATTGTTATAATGTATGTAATAATAATAATAAGCCATATCAAGTTCCAGTGGGTTAAGCAGCAAATCACAGATAAACGCACTAGTTTTGTTCATTCAATTTATGTGTTACTTTCTATGAATGAAGGTGTCTCGAAGCAACTTTAAACCATACAAATGCAATATGTTTCAAAGGAATTGTTTAAAAAGTTCATCCACCAACGATCAATTACAAAATCATCAAAATATTATTTCCCACCCAGCAACAAGACAAACACCAAGATAAAATAAAAACAGGCGCCGTTATCAGAGCACAAATTAATGCCCCAATACCTGGGAGAATAAGAACATCTGCCTGGCATTGAAAATATGGCAGATGTTGATGCCTGACAAATTTACTTGGGGAGAGCATTCCACAAATGGGGGCTACCTCCAGAAAGGCCCATTTTCTTGTTTCCACCCTCTGAACTTCTTTTGGAAGGGTCACATAGAGAAGGGATTGAATAGGCTCATACAGGGGAAGCTGCTACTGCTAGCCTTTTGAACTACCAGTGAAAACAGCCTTCAGAATTTTAAAAATCTGTCCCTGATGCTAGAATGACATATCTTGTGTCTTGTGCTATTTGCCCATCAAGCTTCTTGCGCTGCCCTTAGTCTTGCCTGCAGTGGATTATGCTCAACAGCAACACTACCCCAGCATGTAGAGCGGTGGACTCGTAATCTGGTGAACCAGGTTCGCTTCCACGCTCCTCCACATGCAGCTGCTGGGTGACCTTGGGCTAGTCACACTTCTCTGAAGTCTCTCAGCCTCCCTCACCTCACAGAGTGTTTGTTGTGGGGGAGGAAGGGAAAGGAGATTGCTGGCTGCTTTGAGACTCCTTTGGGTAGTGATAAAGCAGGATATCTTCTTTAATCCTTGTCCTTCCATAAAGAAGGCTGATCGCCGAAGAATTGATGCTTTTGAATTATGGTGCTGGAGGAGACTCTTGAGAGTCCCATGGACTGCTAGAAGATCAAACCTATCCATTCTTAAGGAAATCAGCCCTGAGTGCTCCCTGGAAGGACAGATCGTGAAGCTGAGGCTCCAATACTTTGGCCACCTCATGAGAAGAGAAGAATCTTTGGAAAAGACCCTGATGTTGGGAAAGATTGAGGGCACTAGGAGAAGGGGACGACAGAGGATGAGATGGTTGGACAGTGTTCTCGAAGCTACGAACATGAGTTTGACCAAACTGCGGGAGGCAGTGCAAGACAGGAGTGCCTGGCGTGCTATGGTCCATGGGGTCACGAAGAGTCGGACACGACTAAACGACTAAACAACAACAAAAACAAAGCAGGATATCAAGTCCAAACTCCTCCTCCTCCTCCTCCTCCTCTTCCTCTTCCTCTTCGCAAAGAGGCCATGTTTCTGTTTCCTCTTTGGTAAAAGAAGGCTCCCTGGAAGATGGGGCAAGAGTAGTCTGAGATACTTTCAGCTCTTTCCACACACATAGTTGGAGTCAGTGAGGGCTTTGGAAATTCCCCCAGTTGTTTGGTCCTGTGTACTCCTCAGTCTGTCAGATCCAGCTAAAATGTTGCCCTACAGAATTCCCATGCCTCCAGATCTTTTTCTGCCAGAGGATCCAAAAGAGATTTCCAGTCTCCTACAATGGTCTAGTATTAAATTTCTGTCAGTGTCATTCAGTGAGGAGTCTGCATTTACTCTGACTCTGCTGTTGGTGAAAGAGAGAAGGGATTACCACAACATGTCTTATTAGCTGGTCTACTGTGCCTCTCTGATCATGCCCAAGGAAGAGCTCTCTTTCCTGCCTCTCCAACTGTGAAGCGGGTGGCTGAGACTCTCCCTCACTGGGGCAAACAGATAGCCTGAAAGCCAAATCGTGTCACTATCACTATGCCCCCAAGTCAGCCTAAACAGCAAGCTGGTATTTCTGATCGTGTCTGGAAAAAATGTAAATTGTGTTTATTTGCTTCCTGGTGCTCCTCGAAAGCAAGCTATTTTTACCTTGCACAAGCTGAACTCATTCCCTGGGGGTGCCATTGATACATTGCCACAAAACTGGAGAAATCAGGAGGTCTGCAGACAGTTGAACTGGTTTTTCTGTGAAGTGGGCTTGTTTTGTTTTGATTATTACATTTATGTCCTACCTCTTCAAGAAGCTGCAGGTGGTTTATATGATTCACCGCCACCTCCTCCCTGTTTTATCCTCAAAACAACCCTGTGAGATAGGTTAGGCTGAGAGACTGTGACTGGCATAAGATCATCTCATGAGTAGGGAATTGAAACCCTGGTCTCCAGGTCCTAGTCTAACCACTCTACACCACGCTGGCTCTGTTCCTCCCATTGCTAATAGAACATGCACTTCTTCACGCATCTGCCTAAGAGAAGCTCATGTTGCAGTATATAAGCTCAGCTTTAAGATACAAGAAGATTCTTGGTCTTCTCAAATCGGTAGGAAACCAAGGGAGCCTTTTGCCCACGAGATAGTGAGATGCTGCTGCAGCTCAGCAAAAGAACTTTCATCTGGTCCTGTGTCATAGTGTGATCATGGGATGAAGCCTCTTGGGTGTTGCAGCAAAAGGGAACAAGATTAGAAGGGATGAATTTACACATGTGAAAGTCAGAGGGAGGGAGAGACAGTGTTCTAGATTCCATAGTGACAGAGGACTATTTTCTCTGTGTCGTAAAGGAAAATACATTGGATATAAAGATGAACGGCTTCTGAGAGATTTGTGTTCTCCCAAAATTGGGAAAGCCTGATGTGGATGGCACTCGCCCTTTCACTTTAATTCCACTAAGATTATGGATGTTGTTGTTGTTGTTTAGTCGTTTAGTCGTGTCCGACTCTTCGTGACCCCATGGACGCCAGGCATTCCTGTCTTGCACTGCCTCCCGCAGTTTGGTCAAACTCATGTTCGTAGCCTCGAGAACACTGTCCAACCATCTTGTCCTCTGTCGTCCCCTTCTCCTAGTGCCCTCAATCTTTCCCAACATCAGGGTCTTTTCCAAGGATTCTTCTCTTCTCATGAGGTGGCCAAAGTATTGGAGCCTCAGCTTCACGATCTGTCCTTCCAGGGAGCACTCAGGGCTGATTTCCTTAAGAATGGATAGGTTTGATCTTCTTGCAGATTATGGATGTGGTCCACCCTTAAACACATAACTTCTGTGTCAGCATTTCAGCACTACCAAAACTGACAGCGTCTGGCCCTCAAGGGGGGGGGGGCAGGAATGATTTGAGAGGAGCCAGACGGCACTTCTGCTTTCGCTTCAAATTAGGTTTGCTGATCTTTGGGAATAATCTTCTTATTTGAAACTGGTTATAAACAGCTGATTACTCTGACTAGAAGTATTGAGTTAACTGAGGATTTTTTTTAAAAAAAAAAAATCCTCCCTGATCTCAAGTGGAGGACAACTTCCCACTGCTGGCCACAGATATCTGCCTTAATCCTACATGAGACAGAATGTGCTGCTGCTGAATACAGGCTGCTCGTCCATGTCATGGATTTTGGGGTGTCTGCCAGTTCACCTGGGAAACCTACTGATGGCTACCAGCCAAGATGGCTGTATTCTTCTGCCACAGTTGGAGGTATCAGTTTCTGGAAACCGCAAGAGGGGAGAGCGCTCTTGTGATCATGCTCTGTTTGCTAGTTTCCCACAGCAACTGTGAGAACACGATGCAGGACTAGATGGGCCTTTGGCCTGATCTAGCAGGCTCTACTTATGTTCATTCATGGCTTTCAAGGATGGGCCCTAAGTATTTCATCTGGCCAATCTGTGTTTGGAAATAGCTGCACACCTGGTGTCAAAAAAGGTTATTTACGTATGCCACTGCTGCGGCCCATGTTTTGTTAGCACAAAAATGGAAAATGAGCGAGGTCCCGACCAAAGAAGAATGGCAACTTAAGTTGACAGAATATGCGCAGCTTGCAGACTTAACACAGAGAGTAAGAGAACAAGAAGAACATGCGTTTAGAGAACATTGGAAAATCTTTATATGGGAAATCACTGTGTACAGCTGAAAACGCTGGCAGAATTAAGATAAATTCAACAGTGTGAATGAGTTTTGATGGATGTAATAATGGAATACTGAATGGTATAGTTTTTGTAAAATATGCAGGGATTTGTGATATGCGAAATGAACTGTGGAAAGACAAGAAGGGAAGTCATTGACTTCTTAAGGATGTAAAAATGAGTACTTTAAATTGCAAAACAGAAAATTTAATTATATATATTATATATAATTAGAATTAGAATGAATAGAAATAGCTGCATAATTATTTAGGCCCAGTTCTTATGGCATGGAAGTTGCTTCAGGGGACCACCTTTGTCTGAGCAGTCAGGGTAACGTGAGAGGATAACTTTTAAATCTTGGGCAGGCACTTTTATTGTACTGTTTTTAACACCAGTTTTTATAGGTATATTGTTCAGTCCCAGCTCCTGCCAACCTAGCAGTTCGAAAGCACGTCAAAGTGCAAGTAGATAAATAGGTTTACCTATAGCGGGAAGGTAAACAGCGTTTCCGTGCGCTGCTCTGGTTAGCCAGAAGTGGCTTTGTCATGCTGGCCACATGACCTGGAAGCTGTAGGCCGGCTCCCTAGGCCAATAATGCGAGATGAGCGCCGCAACCCCAGAGTCGGTCACGACTGGACCTAATAGTCGGGGGTCCCTTTACCATAGATAGACACACACACACACACACACACACACACACACACACCTCTTATTTAGGCAGGCTGTGGTTTAGAGAATAAGACAGCTTGGGACATAACATTTTGGTTAGAAGAAAGTAGGGAGTTGGAACTGCTCCAGTGGCATCATTGCTGTAGGAGTGGCCCACTAGACAGCTGTCATTTAAGCTGACATCCTGACCATCCTCAGATCAGAGGCAGGCTTAGTCTTAGAGGCAGCTCTGTTCTGAGCTCTGTTCCTCAGCACAGGACTTTGCTGCATGCTGCATGTTTTTTTAAAACGTTATCTTCTTCAACAAAGCAGTATCCTATTAAGTTCCATCGCAGGCAGATGGCAGTAAAGATAAGGATGCAAGTAGCAGATTTTTTAGGCTCCCTAATGGTGTTTATTGGGTTTAGGAGGCTTCCATCTTAAGGGCAAATTACTCCATAGATTATTGCATCCCTTGAGTATTACTTGCATTTTGGAGTTTCCCAGGTCATTCTTTCCAAGGGTTTGTTATTGTTGCTTCTTCTGATAAGAGAAGCAGTTGTTTAGTGGATATATATGTGAATTTACAAATGGTGATTGAGGGAGAGTCTAAAGACAACCTGAGGAAAGAGTGAGAATTAGAATGGATTGAAAGGTTGTGTGCCTTCAAGCTGGTTGTGTGCCTTCTGGCTCTTGTACTGGTGACTGCCCTTGTTAAAAGTTCTGCCCCACCTACAAGTAGGAGTCCTCCTCATCTGTTGCTAATGTCATTTGACTTCTTTCTCCGGCAGGTGGCAGCAGTCAGCCAAATCTTCAGGTTTGTCAACCAACTTGCAGCCTTCGGGTGCCAAAGCGGATGCTCTCAGGGAAGAGATGGAGGAGGCAGCAAACAGAGTGGAGATTTGCAGGGTATCTATCTATCATCTATCATTTCTTTCTTTATCTCTCTCTGTCTTTCTATTCCTGGTGAAGCATCATTTGTGCCATCTGGAATGTGGCTCAGGTGATGGCTCCAAAAGCCACTGTACTTAACCCATTGAAGCCTAGTAGTGTTGGTGCATTAGCACGTATTATCGCTTGGGGAGGAGAGTGTTTAAAACTGCAATTTTCAGCCGTTTGCCTCAGTTTGATGAATAGAACTTTGGCCAAGAGGTAGATCAAGGTATGAATTGTGACCCAATTCACATTCTTACCATAGGCGTGTTTTAGATTTTATCCGAATATCTGGAAAGGAAACGCACTTTGCAGCACTCCAGCTGTTGCAGTGAGTTTGACTTGGCCATTTTGCATCCGTGTAACTCTTGTCATTTCTGTACTTCCCGCAGGATCAGCTCTCAGCTGACATGTACAACTTTGTGGCCAAAGAGATAGACTATGCAAACTATTTTCAGACTGTAAGTAGCAGAAAACTTGGCTTTTCATTGGGGGGGGGTGGCACTCATGCGCCTCTCCTTCCCCTTCTCCCTTTGGAAAACCATAATGCTTTCCAGGGCATGAGTTTTCTTACCAGCTGCCTCTTGTTTCATCTTTCTCCCAGTTAATAGAAGTGCAAGCAGAGTACCACAGGAAGTCATTAGCACTTTTGCAGAATGTGTTGCCTCAGATCAAAGCACAGCAGGGTAAGTGTGATGTAGTGTCTCTTACATTACCATTTGTCACATATTACATGAGAGACGTTCAGTGCTGCTCTCTGAAGCAACGTGACTTCCATACCAAGCATCAAAAGTCAAGGTGATTCTACCCATCAATCCAGAGCCCCCAGCCGGCTAACTGTTGTCTTTGTGGTAGATGAGACAGTGTGACAGCTTAGTAGTCACAAAATGAAGTAGGTTGTGTGGACTGCAGCCAGCCAGAATACTAAAAATAAGAATGCCACCATATATATCATTCCTAGAATCATTGCCAGCACCTTAGTCTAATAAAAAATGTTAGGACTCATTTGGGCCTACTCTCGAGCTCACAAAAACTATGAGGAATCAACAAGGTTAGCACTATAGGATGTTATCCGGATTAAGGCTGTTTTCTGGATGAGTTTTGTTCAGTTTGCTAACCAGTCTTCGTCAGTGAGATCCTAGGATATTCTACCAAAATATTAAAAAATTCCTTCCAGTAGCACCTTAGAGACCAACTAAGTTTGTTATTGGTATGAGCTTTCATGTGCATGCACACTTCTTCAGATACGAAAGCTCATACCAATAACAAACTTAGTTGGTCTCTAAGGTGCTACTGGAAGGAATTTTTTTTATTGTGTTTCGACTACAGCAGACCAACACGGCTACTTACCTGTAACTATACCAAAATATATTTGAAACCTTAGACAATACAGTGGTTCCTCTACTTACGAATTTAATGTGTTCCAAACGCACATTTGTAAGTCGAATCCCATAGGAATGCATTGGGAGAAAAAAATTGTAAGTCGAAGGAACCCTATCTAAAAATTCATAAGTAGAAAAAAATCCTATCTAAACCACATCCAAGATGGCAGACGGAGCTCCATTTGTAAGTAGAAACATTCGTAAGTAGAGTTATTCATAAGTAGAGGTACCACTGTACTTTAAACTGACCAAATCTCCTGGAAGAAGGTGTTCCATAGGTTGGCTGTGACTGCAGAGGAGGAGCCTAAGTCATTGGTTTGTTTTTTTGTAAACATCAAAATCTTGAATTGTGCCCAGTAACTTCTTTGCAGTCAGTGCAGCCTATGTAGAATCAGTATTAGATTTTTCCAGCTGGATATACCCCTCAGCGCTCTGGTGTCTGTCTTCCGCACTAGCTGTGGGTTCCACACCATCGTCAAAGGCAGCCCCATGTAGACCACATTGCAGTAGCCCTGAGGAAAGTAGAAGTCTAGGTTCTCAACTGTGTAGGCGTGCCCCCATGCTTCTGCAGGTTTCTCACTTTAATCAGGCAAGGGGCCAGAAGGAGTTGAGCACAATCCCATGTAGTGAAGTTAAGTGCAAGTCCACGCTGTACCCTAGTTGCTTGTTAAGGCACTGTTAAGGTGATAGTGCCTGAAAATGACTTTAGGCATGTGCACAGAGGGTAATCTTCTGGTCTCGAGGCACATGGCATTAGGGACAGCTCTGCAATCAAGCCAGGAGTGTGTAGAAGTCCGGCTACTGCATGTTACTGAGAGGGTGAGTTGTAGGTACCTCATGATTGCTTCTTATTTGGACTGTCTTCCACAGAAGCTTGGATTGAAAAGCCCTCCTTTGGGAAGCCCCTTGAGGAGCACCTAGCTGTCAGTGGCCGGGAGATTGCTTTCCCCATCGAGGCGTGTGTCACTATGCTCCTGGAGTGTGGCATGCAGGAAGAGGTCTGTATTGGGCAACTGATGCCTCTTCATGCTAAGGCCTGGGAGTGCTTACCATTCCCCCCCCCATTCCCATCCCCAGCCCCAATGCTGTGTTGCCCACACTATCTTCCTTGGGATTTGCAAGCTGGACAGACATGTCATTATCGCCTCCCCACAACCACACACACTTTTATTTCACATCTTCTGTTTTCAGGGCCTATTCCGGGTGGCCCCTTCAGCCTCTAAACTAAAGAAGCTTAAGGCAGCTCTTGACTGCTGTGTTGTGGATGTTCAGGAGTACTCGCCCGACCCACATGCCATTGCAGGTAAGAGCTGCTCTTGTCTTGGCATACCAGACTGTTTTTGTAGTGAATGCTATTAGCTTGAACAAATGGAAGAAGGTTGCTTTCCATGGCAAACGTAGACAATCAATTCTACACACAACCCACTAAGCATCCTTATCAAACCAAATAAAGAATTGTGACTTGAGTCTATGATTACAGTTCACACACAAACATAATCACACCAGACAAACCCTCAAACATACCAAAACTAGCATTAATAGTTTTTAAAACTATATTATATTTAAAGCTATAGGTGTATAATTACTGCAGTTTTTAAACTCTTTTCAAATACAGAAATAGCATTTGGAATAAAATCTGAAAAGCAGAGAAAATATTGGTTCCCCCCCCCTTAAAACACAGCTGTAGTTGTGAAACTCCTACAGCTCAAGGCAGTCCCCCTCCCACTAATATGGATACAGAGAGTCATCCAGCCATGTGGAGAAGCCTTGGTACTTATTTTAAGAGCATATGTACACACCACGCTTCATCACATGTTGAGATGAGTAGCAAAAAACCTCCTGCCACATTTAGGTAAAGGTAAAGTTACCCCTGACCATTACGTCCAGTTGTGACCGACTCTGGGGTTGCAGTGCTCATCTCGCATTATTGGCCGAGGGAGCCAGCGTAAAGCTTCCAGGTAATGTGGCCAGCATGACAAAGCCACTTCTGGCAAACCAGAGCAGCGCACGAAAACGCCGTTTACCTTCCCACTGTAGTGGTACCTATTTATCTACTTGCATTTTGATGTGCTTTCGAACTGCTAGGTTGGCAGGACCTGCCACATTTGCTTTAATACAAATGACCAAGTGGTAGAAAACTCTACCATGTTGTAAGATGGTCATCTATGTTAGTTCTTGTGTCCAGAAAGGGAAATATTGATCTCAGCATTTTCGCTCCTGTCAGTTAAGAGCTGGTTTGTCGACTTCAGCTGTTGCCCCAAACCAAAGAAAGTTCAATGAGGAAAAAAAATCCCTCCAAATTAGGATGAGGCTTTCTGCTTTGGTAATGTGTTCTGTGTTTCTATGTCTCTTGCACAGGGGCACTGAAGTCCTATCTTCGGGAATTGCCAGAACCGCTCATGACATTTGAACTCTATGAAGAATGGATCCAAGCCTCAAAGTGAGTTCTTCACTGTTGTTGATATTGAGCCCTCGCCTTCTGGTATAAAAATAGAATATCAAACAAGGTTGAAATTCTGGACGCTTACTTCAGAATAAGTCCCATTGAATTCAGTGAAAATAGTTTCTAAGTAAACATGCCGAGGATCACGCTGAAACTTGTACCTTATCAGCTTCACTCAAAATTATTTTTTGTTTATACCTTTTTCCCTGACGGGACTCAAGGTGGCTTACAGATAGAAACAAGAACTGCTCAAAACACAGAAAAATCAGTCATTAAAATATAATCAAACATGGATAGAATTACAACTATGTACATATATAGAATCTGTTTTAAAACTTACCAATGGTTACAATAAAAACAGCATGGCACCAGCCCTTTAATTAAAAGCAGTCAGTTCCCCAAAGCCTGTTGAAACAAGAAAGTCTACATCTGCTGGCAGAAGGACAGCAAGGAGAGAGCCAGTCTAGCTTCTCTAGGGAGGGAATTCCAAAGTCTGGGAACCCACAATATTTGCCATGCAGAACCAGGAACTTCATGGGACTGATCAAACCCATTGTGGGAAATTCCAATCCCAATCCCCACCCACCCCAAAATTGAACACATTCTAATTATTTCTCCAAGAGCCTCTGCCTCTTGGACATGTATGCCATTATCATTTATTTACTTGTTTCTCTCACTTATTTATTAGTCACTTTTCAGGGCCACACCCTCACACATGCAGGGCTTCATTCAATATGCAGATATATTCAAATTCAGGACCCATTGATGAACTGTGAATGAGTCCCAAGCAAAAGCTGTATGTCCAGGTTACCCACCTTAGTTTTCCAAGGAATTCCTCTTCTTGCCACACCAAGACCACAAAACATTAGTTGCACCTAAGTCACGATGTGATCAATCAGTTAGTGTTTCAGCAGGACTCAAATTTAACTAATTTCCTTTGGATCCAGGGCCCAATTCTCAAGCGCTTGTTGTTGTGTCCCAAGTACTCCAGCAGATTCAAATGAATTACCATTTTCTTTAATTGGTTTTGCTTCAAATGAATTGACTCAGCTTGCCCCCTCTTGAGACTGAGAAATGACATCTCTGCTGCAAGGGAAGGATTTTTCTTAAAATTTGCCACAGCTATTAAAGTAAAGGTACGGACGACTCTGGTCCAGTCGCGGACTACTCTGGGGTTGCTGCGCTCATCTCACTCTATAGGCCGAGGGAGCCGGTGTTTGTCCGCAGACAACTTCCAGGTCATGTGGCCAACATGACAAAGCCACTTCTGGCGAACCAGAACAGCGCACAGAAACGCCGTTTACCTTCCCACTGGAGCGGTACCTATTTATCTACTTGCACTTGACATGCTTTTGAACTGCTAGGTTGACAGAAGCTGGGACCAAACAACGGGAGCTCACCCCGTCGCGGGGATTCAAACTGCCGACCTTCTGATCAGAAAGCCCTAGGCTCTGTGTTTTAGACCACAGTGCCACCCACATCTATAGTCTATAGCCGCAGCTATAGTCTGGCCTAAAGCTTCCCTGATAAGATTGGGAATGAAGACTATTCCAGCCCTCATCGGCTGATGTAAGAAAAGTGAGCCAAGACTGTCCCTGATCTTACTAAGCATTTAAAGTGGCTACACTTTTCAAAGGTCTGCTTTAAACATTTACATAAATCTGATGCTGAAGTGCGATCTGGGGCTTGTCACTTTAGGATAAGTGATTGTACAAGTAGGCCCCATCGCAACTGTTGCTTCCAGTACATGACAAGGAGCAGAAGTCACATTCCCAGAGAGGTGAAATGTGAAGCGCATTGGCAGCTTTCCCAGCAGTGACTGTCCTGTCCTGTCTGCAGTGTGACAGATTTCAAGTGCGAAATTAATGGAGGGCAAGGGGGCGGCTCCCCCGGTGCCTCGTCTCCTCACAACTTGTCTCTATGCCATTGGCTCAGCTTGGCAAGCTTGGGAAAGAGAGGCTGTGTGTGCTGAAGGTGCAGAGATACTATCCCTGTATGTTTTATCCATCATCCCACTGCTGAATTAATCCCAGATGTCTCATTATTGCTTCACAGCATCCAGGACCAAGACAAGAGGCTGCAGGCCCTGTGGAATGCCCTTGAGAAATTGCCCAAGCCCAGCTACAACAATCTAAGGCAGGTGCATGCAAGCCAAAGGATATGCCTTCACTTCTTCTTCACTGTCTGTCTCTTGCTGATGTCAGTTTTACAGTTTGCAATTGCTATGCAGCCAAAAGGTCCACCCAAAGGGCTATACAGTCATTCCTTGGTTCTCAAACGCCTTGGCACTCGTACGTTTTGCCTCCTGAATGCTGCCAACCCGGAAGTAAGTGTTCCGGTTTGCAAACGTTTTTCGGAAGCCAAACATCTGACGCTGCTTCTGCTTGACTGCAGGAAGCTCCTGCAGCCAATCAGAAGCTGCGCCTTTGTTTTTAAGTTCGAGAACCAAGGTATAATAGTGGGTGGGTGGGGTGAAGGTTGATTAATGATGATGATATTTTGCATTTCCTGGCCTGGAAAGTTTCTGATGCAGCTTCTGTCCCAGCACACAAGAGAAGAGAAATATATGTGGATGGGTAACCATTGCTCCAAGCACCTATCACATATTTTGTGCCAAGTGTTCTCTTCTCTCACATGTTCTGCCTTGCAAAAAGAGACCAGCACTTCTCGTTTCAAGAGCCAGGCTGGCCTGAAACTTGATCTTGTCTGCACCACAGTAAAGGACTTGCTAGTTCTCACCCAGTGCCAGCAAGATGTGTTGCCTATACTTGGGTGTTGGGGAGCCTCGGAGGAAAGCTTGTAATGGCTTTGAAAGCTTGCTGTGTCTAAAGTTGCCACATTATTTCCACCAGGAGGCCTCTCTGCGACAGGCATTGCATTTAAACAGGGTTGTGTCAATGAGACACAAGAGTGCTTGGCACTGCTGACTCTTTGCAATGCACCTCGAGAAAACTCGGCCTCCAGCTCACTGCCTTCTAAGTAGCAAGGGATACTTACTACCTCAACATCCAAACCAGTTTCACCTTTTTACCTAAGAGACAGGAGGGAGATCTGGCAAGCTGCTTTGCTAGAATGATAATACAGGAGCAGATACGTGCAATATTTTGATTTATCATTTATTCCTTTCCATTTAGGAATGGCTTCTTATGACATATCTCAAATAAATTCAACAATAAAAAAGCATCAGTAATAAAAACTTAAGTGGAACCATTTAATTTATAAAAACAACTTCAAATTTAATACAGATATGGACCAGGCAATAGCAATGGTGCATGTCTGATATGTACTTCCCAAAGGTAGACAGCACCATGGTAAAGGCCTGAATCCAATACTGTGTAGAACAGGCCTCTGGATGAGATAGTATCTGCAAGAGGCCTTCTCCTGCAAAGAGAAGTGATTGATAGAGTACAGTCATACCTCGGTTTAAGTACGCCTCGGTTTGAGTATTTTCAGTTTAAGTACTCCGCGGACCTGTCTGGAACAGATTAATCCACTTTCCATTACTTACGTTCGCTTCAGGTTAAGTACGCTCCAGGTTAAGTACAGACTTCCGGAACCAATTGTGTTTGTAAACCGAGGTACCACTGTATATAAAGGGTGAGAAGGTCTTTTGGGTATCCTGAACCCAACCTGTGTACAACCAAACCTGTGTACCCAACCTGTGTATCAGCACCTTGAACTTAAGGCCAGTAGTTAATTAGTAGCAATTTTTCAGCTGCAGCATAATACAATAGTATTATGCCCCAATGTCAAGCCACCAGCTGCAGCTTCCAGGCCAACTTCAGGGGTAGCTCCCACATCGAGGTGTTGCCTACAAGTGCACTGATGCTATGGCTAATATAAGTTCCATCTGGTGCTTGAGGGTATCAGGCAGCAACACTGAGATACTTGTTGGGTGGCAGGGTAAATCGCTCCTGCCCCTCTTGAAATTCAGAGGCAGAGATCAGCAGGTCGCGTTGCAATACTGTTTTCCCCTTCTTACGGACTACAGGAGGGGCACCAAGAGGGCTTGATTCCCACTCTAAGTGGCAATGTCAGTATATTTCCTGCTGGAAGTTAGATGCACACTGCATAATAATAATAATAATAATAATAATAATAATAATAATAATAATAGTTATACCCCGCCCTTCCCAGTCAAGACCGGGCTCACGGCGGCTAACAAAACAAAAAAATCAAAACAAGCATAAAAGAAACAATTCAATTAAAATACAGATTAAATACAATGTTAAAATTCAATTTTAAAATGGGAATCTACAAGTGGAACCTCATTTAAATATCTGTAGGATAAAACCTTAGGGGAGGGTAACACTGGGGCTAGAGGAGGACTGCAGTGGTAGCAGTCACCAATAAACCATAAAGCGAAAGTGGTCACTACTGTGGCAAGCAGTGCTTTCTCCTTGGCTTGTATAGAGTGATGTTTGAGGCATCTTACATTGCCGTCCTGATGCCCAGTGATTTGTACATTACAATCCTAGTCAATGGGAGCTTCTCCCCCTGGTGGTTGGTGCCTGTAAAATGCAAATAATGGGACTTTCCCATTTATTTGTATGAACCCCTGGGAAAAGTATCCACTAGTGCATGTCTATTGGTTACCAATAGTTTAATGACCCAGTCAGTAGCTGCTGAATGTGCACCCACCACTCCATTTCAACTCTGTTGTCTTCCATTGCAGGTACCTGATCAAATTCCTTGCACACTTAACAGAGTACCAGGATGCAAACAAAATGACCCCAAGCAACATAGCGATTGTGTTGGGGCCTAACCTTCTCTGGCCTCAGACAGAAGGGTAAGCAGCTGATGTCTAAAACACCGCAGATCTGAAATGCTAGATAGTATAACTAAGAGCATACCGTTCCTGGGGCTGGGTTTTCTTACCTTCATTTTACAAGCCTCTTGTTCAGTTTTCATGCTTTGATCCGTTTGCAACATCTGGATGTCTCAGGGTGAAGAGCAGGGATGAAGTGAGGGCAAATTGTGGAAAATGGGTTGCAGTAAGGCATGAGAAAAGGATAGGCAGTTTGCTGAGTGGAGGAATCGCCCTCACAGCACAATCCTGTGCATGCTTACTCACAAGGTTGTCCCAATGTGTTCAGTGGAGCTTACACCTGTGTCAGCGTGCATAGGAATGCATCCTTAGAACTCTTCTCTGTATTTCTCAATTATTTGCATTTCAGAAACACAAACACAGTTGAAAGAGAATGGGTAGTTGCTGAGCATCAGCATTTGATAGATCACACCCATTGCCACCATTCATGTATACAAGTTGCATAGTTTGTTTAACAAACACATTAAAGGTAATGGGGCCCCTGACCATCAGGTCCAGTCGTGTCCGACTCTGCGGTTGCGGCGCTCATCTCACTCTATAGGCCGAGGGAGCCGGCGTTTGTCCGCAGAAAGCTTCTGGGTTATGTGGCCAGCATGACAAAGCTGCTTCTGGCGAACCAGAGCAGCACACAGAAACGCCGTTTACCTTCCCGCCGGAGCGGTCCCTATTTATCCACTTGCACTTTGACGTGCTTTTGAACTGCTAGGTGGGCAGGAGCTGGGACCGAACAACAGGAGCTCACCCTGTTGCAGGGATTCAAACCACCGACCTTCTGATCAGCAAGCCCTAGACTCTGTGGTTTAACCCACAGCGCCACCTGGGTCCCATAACAAACACATTACCACAATGCAAATAATCACTTCTAGTGCTAGTGGGCATCCGATGAACAAATATAAAATATAGAAACCAATCTGCCCCAATTCCTCTGAAAATGTCTGGTAAAGTATCCAGAGCAGCATCCTACCTTTCGTAGGTGACTCACCTTGGCAGGTTCCTGAGACCAGCCCCTTGCAACTGGATTTGGGAGGAAGCAGAAAAATCTGCAAGAGGCATGCTGATTTAGAGCCAGGAGCTGGACTTTATCCTCTAGTCCCTTCCAACCCTGTGATGTCGTCGCTTGGTTTTGGCCTTCAGAAGGACCTGCCTTACTGCCCTCCTTACCTGTCCATTTCTCTCTCCCACCTTTTTGTTTCAGAAACATCACCGAGATGATGGCGACCGTCTCCCTGCAGATTGTTGCAATTATTGAGCCCCTCATCCAGCATGCAGATTGGTTCTTTCCAGGAGGTAGGAGTCTTTTGTTTGCTAGAGCCCAACTGACCTAAGGCAAAGTGGGCAGGGCAGAACTTTTGACAGCCAGGCCACAGATTTTATCATTTTCGGACAGATCACCTCCCCTAGGTACCATTTGTGGTCCTTGCTATTCCTTTCCCTGGTGGCTCGCATTCTCCATAGTCTTGACTAGGGGTCCTAGAGGTCTCAGCCTGTGCCTCCTAAACCAAAGGTCTGTGCTTCTGATCATTTGCTGTTCCAGACAAGCATCTTTCCATGGGCTTGGTTTCCCTGTTTATGCTTTGCATGGTACTATTGAGAACAGTTGTTACCTAGAAAATCCTATATGGGGCTGCTAGGTTCCTCATCCACATTAAAAGTGTTCATGATGATGAGTACGTCATCGTTGTTGCTCACCTTTCACGAGCAGGTGTCAGGGCAGGTCACAATAATTTAAAATCCAGTTTAAAACCATTCAAACAAATTGCAGCCACAGGAATAGGGTGGGTGCTGAAAACACATATCTCCAGCTTCAAAAGGCCAGGTGAACAGGTGCATCTTCTGCATCTGCTGAAAGCTGTATAGTGAAGGGTCCAGATGCACCTCTGTGGGGAGAGAACTCCACAACTTAGGGGATTGTCCTTTTCTAGGCTGCCACCAACAAAACCTATGAGGGCAGCAGAACTACCAAGAGGTGTGTATATGACCAGGAACGTCTGCCTCCAGGGTGTGTGTGTGTTTATTTGATTTACACCAGGCATCCCCAAACTTTGGCCCTCCAGATGTTTTGAACTACAATTCCCATCTTCCCCGACAACTGGTCCTGTTAGCTAGGGATCATGGGAGTTGTAGGCCAAAACATCTGGAGGGCCACAGTTTGGGGATGCCTGATTTACACTTATCCTTGCCAAGCTTCTGTCTGTCCTCTCTCTGGCTTCAAGTGGGAGCCACAAGCACTACTTGGCCATTTTGCTTCCTCCTAACTAGACATTGAGTTCAACTTGACTGGGAACTATGGCAGCCCTGTGCATGTGAACCACAACGCAAATTACAATTCCATGCCGTCACCTGATATGGACCACACCGACCGCAAGCAACCTGACCAGGCCCGGCGACCGCTTAGCGTGGCCACAGACAACATGATGCTGGAGTTCTACAAGAAGGATGGGTAGGGGGTGCTTTTTATTTTGCTGCAGGAGGAGTAAGGGGAGGGGAGCTGGGAAGGGGCTGTGCTGGCCTGGAGTCGCTGCTGCTCCATAGAAGTAGTGCCCATGTTTTCTAGGCGTGCAAACACACTTCGCTGCCTTGCCACTAACATCCCACCCTGCTCCTGACGCCACACCATCTGCAGGCACCTGCCCTGTGTCCTCTTTCAAGGGAAGCGGGGCTGTAGTACCTGGCCTGTCTGCCTATTCACCTGGTATGTGCCTGGTCCAAGCTAGCAGTGTGGCTCTGTGCATTGACCCAACAAGCAGCATAGGTGTTCCCCAGGACGGGAAGCTGAGATCTACCTCACTGTACAGAGTGAAATTTGTCTTACGCTGATTTCCTAGTGATGCAGTGAACGTTTCAAAACATGTTATCAGTTGGTTGATGGGTGTTTGCCGTCATTTTCTAAGGGCCAAAATAATAGGTCACATGCATTTCTGGCCTGATCAGCATGCTGGGACATTTGTAGTTTTTGCCATCCAGAACTATTCTGGCGGAGAGCAAAAAGGAAAAGAAAAAAAAACTTGTATTCCACAATTGACAACATATCACCATAGCGCTGTTTGCTTCTGTTGCCCATTAAAGGAGCCTTCTGTACTGAGATCAGAAGAGGGAGTAATACAGCCATGGGTGAAGAAAGATGCCGAGCTACTGAGATGCCTATTGGATCCTGTTGACTCTAGCTTTGCATGCATATTTCTTAGCAGTTGTTTCTTGCTGCGGTAAGGTTAGCACAGGGGAGCAGCACTCTGCAAGCTCGATTGGCCTGAGCACATGCAGTAGTTACAGTACTGCTCCTTTCTCTACCATCTGTAGATCTGGAATCCAGGGCATTGATAGCTCTTGGTAGCCAGGCACTAGAGGTGAGAATGGAGTGAGGGAGGAGAGGCTTTCCACCTTTCATACGTTAGAGCCTGTCCTGCTCAGGCTATTATGGTCATGGGTCTACAGGTTCTCGCTAACATCTCCTGCATCCTCTGGGTGTCAGCTAGTAGTATTAAATGTACACACTGTAAAGCACTGGTGGTGGTAGCTTTACCATTCTGGAGGAGAAGAGGGAAGAGTGGTTGTTCTTTTAGTGAGGTCTTGAAATGGAAAAGCTGTCATTCATCATTAGAAGAAAGGACAATGTGTCATCTTTCTTTTTTGGCATATTTTGAAATATGGAAGAGATATATTGATAGGAAAGGGAAACAAAACATCTCTCAAAAATGAACTAGGTAATGGACCATGGATTAATGGTCCATCGGTTTTAAAAGACACATTGGGTTGTATTCAGCTGTGTGTCCGTCTCAGAGTAGACTCATTGAAATTAATAGACCCAAGTTAGTCACATCCATTAAGTAAAAACTTCATGTGGCAAGTCATGCACTATCTGCTACCTTCTTGTAAGTTTCTGTTTGTCAAAGCAGGCTCAGGGAAGAGGGGGGTGGCGTGTGTTTTGTAAATAGCTTTGATGTTTTTAGAATCAAGTGGTATATAAACAGTATGAAAGAAATAAATAGCATGAATTTTATTGTGGGGTGGGGAATGAAGTGTAGCCTGCATGGTGGCAAGTCATCCAAAAGTTCCTAGACCTGAAGTCCCTGCTTGTATCACCTCCCCCAATTAATTTTTTTATTGGGGGGGGTCTTAATCAGTGATTGGAGATCTTAACTGAGTAATCATATTGGTATGCAGTACATCCTATGCATTCCTGCCTAATCAGTTTAAAGCTCACGTTCCTATAATAAACGTATGCCGTTTAAAACTTCCTACTTGCAATTCCTCAGTTAGTTTAGTGATGGTTTTTCTTTTCTTGGATTTACATAGACATTATCAATTTGGACCTTTTCTCTCCTGTGACTTGTTTTGATCTCTTCAGAATGGCCATGAATACCCTGCTGAGTTTGCCATCCATATGCATAAAGCTTGGATAGTAAGGAACGCCCTTGCCTGATGGAGACTGCATTGTCAGATATTTTGTGTTTAAAAGGTCTCTTGAGGGTTGAACTTGGAACTTTTCTCAAGCTTGGTTTTAGTATGTTTTATCTGTGTCAGTGTTATAGTGATCCCAAGGTCTAGGAATGGCCTCAGTGAGAAATCTCAACATTTGTTTTTATTTTTGCATGATGCATGCAAAGGAAATTTAGCTGTCTGTAGAAGGTTGTGGCAAGTACCTGGAGCTGTGCAGTGCAAGAGAAGTCATAGGTTATTTTCCTTATGCCATGAAAGAGCTCAGACAAGAATGCGCAACCTGGAAAAGATCCCAGATAGAGGCTTGATACTGGTTCAGATTAGTTTTGGAAATGTTGCAATCCCACTCTTGAGGAGTTTTCTGTATGTTGTGGAGTCTTACAGTGCTCAGTGCGGACATCAAATATTGTTAGGTCTAATTTGCAAAGCCTCTCTCCTCTGGATCCCAGAAGAAGAACCATGCAAATATTATCTTAATCCCCTATTAGGTATACCTCTAGCCTGCTCTCCCTCTCCCTCATCCCCCCTACACACACACACACACACACACACACACACCCCTGCAGAACGATTAGCATTGCTTTCACAAAAACCTTCCATTTCCTCTATTTCTGCCTTTCACTGAATGTCCTGCTTCTCCACTTAGCAGTATGCTTCTCTGCAGCCAAATTGCCCTGATCCCCCTGCTTTTTGCAAGCTGTGGCCTTGGACTTCTCGTCCCCTTTCCCAAAGCCCTGCCAAACTGATGCAGCAGAAGCATTTGGCCTTAGTTTCTGTTACACTAATACCTGTATGTTTCTGTCCATGCAGCCTTAGGAAAATCCAAAGGTATGGTATCCTCTGGGTAGCTCTTGAACCATTCCTACCTTCAGTGTCAAGACCCAGTCAATTCAGAGCACCCACAGAAGCTCGCCCTTGCCACCCTTAGTGTTGGGGCAAGGCAGAGCAGAAGCCAGCTTCACCCCGAGAGCACTGAGACAGGAGCCCGTCTTTTGAGTGTCCCATCAAAATTTGAAGCTGCCTTATTACAGAGTCTGCTTTGGTGGACAGCGGCTTTCCAAGGTCTAGATCAGGGTTTCCCAAACTTGGATCACAAGTCCCATCATCCCTAGCTAGCAGGACCAGTGGCCAGGTATGGTGGGAACTGTAGTCCAAAAACATTGGAAGACCAAGTTTGGGAAACCCTGGTCTAGATAGACAGAAGCTTTTCCTAGCCCTTTCCCCCAGGGTGGTAGTGATGGACCCTGGGCGCATGTTCTCTGTCATTGACCTATGGCCCTTCCCCCTTTCCTGCAGGATGTTGTTTTCCCACAGTTTTTATCATCCCCAATGCAAAGGGCATCGTTTTCCTCTTGGGAAATTAATCACAGGTGTCCTGGCTGCAGACTTTTTTAAGATTCCAGATGCTCTCCCTCCTCCCCCAGATGTTTTATGTTCAGGTCTGTGGCTCTTTGGAAAGGCCTCCTGGTCCCGAGACTCCCTGTTCTTGTCGATGCCTGGAAGAACCTCCCTTAGATGCAAAACTTTACCAACCTTGGAAGGTCACTGCTTTTGCGGCTGCCCCGATGACTGCAAGTGGCTACTGGGTGTCCCAACAGAGCAGCTTTTGACATAAATGACCCCTGCGGCCATGCCAGAAACCCCTCTCTAGAGTCTACATTTAAGTAACTGGCTCCCATTGACTGTACGTCGATCCTTTCAGGCCTTGGATGCACCCAGATGGCTTCCCTCCTTCCCCCTGCAATGTAAATGTGTGTGTTTAATGCTCTCAATGATTGCTTCCCGGTTGGTAAGGGACTATCTCTGTGTTCCCCCCCATAGCATGGGCGTCCGGGTGATGGACACCTCATGGGTGGCTCGCAGAGGCACCTCCTCCATAGTTCGTAAGGCATCCTCCACCCCTCCTGCCATGCAGCCCCCCGCTCCGCCTTCCGATCTTGCTGCTACTCCTCAGTCACCAATTCCTGAGCAATCTCTTGACATTTCAGCTACTCCCTCCCTAACTCCAACTAGCTTCGGTTTCCCGCCAGGGGCTGAGAGAGCAAGGTAAGTGCTGGAGGGCAGCGCAAGCAGCTGCCACTGTGTTCTGTGGTCCTGGAAGTCTCTGTGGACACGTCTTCCACCCCCCCCCACCTGCATGGGCCCTCTTTAGTTACGCTTCTGCTTTCACTTTGCAAGTGTGTGTGTTTGTTTGTTTGTGTGTGTGTGTGTTTGGACGAGAGAGAATTGAGGCACAAAATAATATTTTCCTGTGGTGCAACTGAATGTGAGCATTTTTAAACAAAACAAAACAGATCTGTCTGCTCCAAAGATTTGAGACTGGCAGAGAGACTGGAGCCAAGAATAGTAACATAGAACAAAATTATTTTCCTGATTTTGCGCTACAGAGACTGGGCAGACCCTCCTATTTTGCCACCACCTCCTGTTGGAATTTGGCACCAGCAGCACGGAGAGGCGTATTCTGACCTGGTATTTTATTTATATCCACCTAGACTTCCCATGGTGAGCTGTCCTCAGCTAAGGGAAAGGTCTGGCTCTGCCTACAGATTTTAGGGCCCAGCTGCATCCAGCTGCCATGTTGTCATTGTCAGTCCTGGATTTCCAGACCTAATGCAAGACTTGTGTTATTTTGTGCTGTGGATTCATTCGTAAGGGTCAGCTCTGTGACTTCCCATGTTTGCCATAGTCATATGTGCAGAGAGTAGGGGATTATCCATAGGGGGGGGGGTATCATGCATATGTTTCTGGTCTGTGCTTCTGCCATAGATGTGCTCCCTGCTGAAAGCAAGCATGGAATTAGACGTTTAATGCATTGCATGTCAACATACCCACTAAAAGCAGGGGAGGGAGTGGGACATGCATGGGAATAAGAAGCCGGCAAAACCATCCACAAAGGCAGGCACTTTCTGTTGCACATATTCTCACAAAACAGGAAGAAATATGAGCTAAATCTGAACTGAGATCCCTGATGTTAAAAAAAAAATCTGTGTTTTCACTGGCAAGAAGAGAGATTTATTCCCACCCTTGCTACCTCTCCAGCCTGTGGGCTCCAATAATCGACAGCATTCATCCTGTCCTGCAGGATCCACCATTTGCAGTCTTTTCTTTTGACTTTCTATGACATTCCTGGTTCTTTCTCAACTTCAGTTTTTCCAGGCTTGTTCCTTTCCAGTAAATTGGCAAGCGCCAATTTAGGTGGCTCTCTTCATGCTTTTTTTGCACTTCTCTGTTTGTGAGCTCACATTAGTCCAGGGAAAGAGTCCAAGAAAGAAGGATGGGGGCAAAGTCAAGCCCTTGATAGAAGGACATGCAACTTCATTAGAACTCATTCCATGCTTCCTTGCCTCCCCTGGGGTCTCCCTCACCTGCAATTGCATACCTCACACTTTGGAAAGAGTCCAGGATAAATAACACAGCAAACCTTGATGCTTGCCTGGCATTGCATCTCAGTACACTGTCCCACGGTTTTCTCTGCCATGCTTTCTTCAGATCACTAGTTCTCAATCCAATATTTGCTTAGGGTAACCTGGCTTCCCGGTGTAATGAGGCAGCAGGTTCTACTATGCAGAGTGACCCACTTGTCTAGTGACGGATTAGTTTGTCCTGAGTTATTGACAAGAGTTATCAATTTTCTGAATTGTGGGGGACCTTGAATTCCATGGTGAACCCTCAAATGCCCCCTGGCTTGGTTTTATTTTCAAATTAGCATTCACTGTATGGGCTAAATCCAACCCCATAGATACCCATTTCCTTCATATGGAGGAACATTTTCCTTATGGGATATTCCTCCTCCCCCAAGCCCCTACACACACACGCACACACAACAAGCCCCTGAGGCAAAACCACCACTCAGGACAACTGGCATCTAGAGATGTTTTCCAGATCTCCCCATACAACTGTTTAGGAATAGGTGATGTTGGCAAGGCCGACTTTGCACAGGCCTAGCATCTGTTTTTCAGCAGATGAAGTTTCCAAGTGTCATTTTCTACATTTGGGTGGCTCATGAGAGATAAACCAGAAACCCAGGCCTGGCGCTGTCAGCTCAGGAAGGTGGGGACTGCTGCCCCAGCCACTGTGTACCTTGCAGTTGGGGAGCCCCTCTTGCTTTCCTTGAATTTTTGGTTGTTGTTCTCTCTTCTTCTTCTTCTCTCCCCCGCCCCCACCCCAACCCTCTCCTGGCAAATGCTTATGGGCTGTTTTCGAAACTCCTGTTCCGTTCTTCCCTGTACAAACGCTCTCTGCTCTCTTTTTGTTTTTGTTTTGTTGTTTTGGACATTTGCAGCACGGATGGTGTGTCGTCTAGTTGGTCGGATTCCTGTTACATCTACCCATCCCCTGAGGACGACAAGCCTCCCCCATACCCCTGCTACTCATCCTTCCACCACCACCACCACCACCCCAAGACTGGTCCATGCGCTAGGCCGGAGCCCCCCTTGCCGCTGTACCGGTGGCCAGGGTACAGCCAAACGCTGCCTCCCCCTTCCTCCTCCTCCTCTTCTTCCTCTCCCTCCCCTCAGCAGCTTGACATTAACTCTAACCCGAAACCGTATTTCCTGCACCTCCCTAAGCAGAGCTCCTTCACAGAGTTGCATGGTCCTGAGACTAACCTCTCCTCCGTCTACATGAAACCCCCCCTCACCTTATCCAAACCCGATCCTCCTGGCACTCCTTACAGCTCCCATATGTCAGTCTCTCCCCCCTGGGTCAGCTGCACCTGTGCCAGAGACAGAGGAACCGGGCTCACTAGGTAAATAACCTCTTATTTGACAAATGCTCTTGCAAATTGGGCACGGTGGTGGAAGGGTGAGCACCACTTGCTTGCCACGTACCAGAGGTCTACGCACAGGGACGATGCCTAGGCCCTCCACGCCTCCTCGGCAGACAAATGAGGCCTTCCACATTGGCCCTCCACATTGCTACAGATCTCCTGCAGAGGACTTCAGCTGTATCAGCTGATGGAGCCTGAAAGGGAGGCAGTTCCTTGAAGCCAAATCCAGGCTTAAAATAGCTTTAGTTGGTCACCTTTCTTCCCCTGAGAAGTGAAGTTCTGAGACATGCCCAAAGTGCCCTGTAAGAGAATTTTCAACACCGTCCCCAAATTACAATTCCCAAAATTCCTTGGGGAAACTATAACAGCCATGGAATCCCACATCACACCCTTTGAATCATTTTGTCTGCACAAATGTTGCAGTTTGCCAGATGGAACAACCCTCCCTTTCCTTCCCCTTTCCCACACACGCCGGGGCCAATTTTGACAGGCTCAGGGAGCACACAATGAGGGTGGGGAAAGCCCCATTGCACAAGCAGTGTATGTTGCACAGAACCTCTGCTTAAAGGGCTATAAAGGTGAATTCCATACAATAGATACATCTACAGCTTGGGTTAGCATTTAGTGTCAATAGCACCCAACCAACCAGCCCTTTCTTTGGACCCCAAGTTGCAAAGACTTACATCAGAAGTGGGGATTCTGTGGCCTTTCAGATGCTGTTGCTGCACCAAAGCTCCTATCATCTCTGTCAACAGTCCATGCCAACTGAGGCTGATGGGAACTGGAGTTCAACAACGTGAGGGGGGGGGCACATGTTTGCCCAGCCTTGTATTACAAGATTTTGAGTTGGGCCCCAAACAGCTGTGCCAGTCCAATAGCTTCTCTGGGGCCAACCTATTTAGAGGTGCAGGGGGCACCCACCTCGGCCTGGCAAACGTTGAGGCCTTCACCATCCAGGTCTCCAATTACCGCATTGAGTTTCTTGGTCTAGCCAATCACCTTGAGTAGCACCGTTCTTGCCACAGATTATTTGTGACAAACACCCTCCCCTCAGTTCCCTCACTGAGGTAAACCATGGCTCGCCACACTGCCTTGGGGTTGGTGGCCACTTGTAAGCTAAGCGCAAAGGAACAAACTTGGACAACTGACATGGCCTCAAGTTCAGCATAACAAGTTCACGCCTTAAATCTGTGAGGTGCTCCAACCCATCCCCACCACGAGGAACAGATTGTATTGCTGCTGCTGCTCCTCCTGCCCCACCTGTCCCACAGAGTGGTCTCTCTGGAAAACGGCTTCCCTCCATTTTGTTTTGTCTCATTGCTGTGTACAGAGTGACTGAGAGGGCGGCAGTGCCATTCATGCTCTAGTCATGCTCCAATCTGCTTTTGAAGGTGGATGTGCAAGTTTGTCTGGTCCTTTGGGCGTATGTTCGGGAGCAAGGCATCAAAACGCTTTGCTTTGCAAGCATCATTGGCTTATCATAGCGGAGGGTTATGGGTCTGCAACCTGGGACTGTGGGGCAGGAGCAGGGGGAGGCCATGGGAGAGGGGGATTTTTGCACTTAAGATGCCCTTCGTACAAAGGGGCTCATGACTGCTGCTTCTTGTCCACCTTTTGTTTCTTTTTAGCACACTAAAAACCAAGGAACTCTCTCCTGTTTCTGGGCAGAAAGGGAGCCCGGTTTGTGGCCCTGCAGCACCATGTGGGACCACACAGCAGTTGCCTGGTCTCACACAGCAGCTGTCCACAGAACAGAGCCCACACGCTCTGCGGAAAGGTAGGTATTCACACCTCAATAGGGCAACAGGAGTGGGTTCAGCTGGGTGAAATGAACAAAGCAACAACTATCTCTCCCTCCTACCCTCTCTCCCTCCTCCCCTCTCTCTTTTAGTGTGCTAACGACACAATTTAATTCCACTAGTTAACTGACTGCTTTTTGGCCAGGGCTCCTGTTTTCTCTGTGGGCAACTGCAATGACCACATATTATTACCGGTAGTTCTCCTTTCTGGTGTCCTCATAAGACTGAGAAATCTGGTAGGAAAGTTCCTGCCACGTACACTTGAAATCTTGTCTAAGAAATAAAGTCACTAGAATGAGCAAGTGGGGTCCATTGGACAGTTAACCTGGAGGACGTAAACATTTTTGAGCTAGGTTCAAGCCCTACTTCTGCTTTGCATCACCATAGCACTAAGGAGATTGTTCCATCAACGCAAGCATTTCTAGTTGACTGATGGAACAATCTCCACTCCCCTTGTACACTGTTTTGTGAATTCTCCTAACCCTCTGGAACAGATTTAATGGAGTACAAGGGTAGGAAGTCCCATTGCGCTAGCAGAGAGTGCTTCTGTTGGCTTCCACTAGTACAGTGAGTTGGGTAAATATGGTCCGTTGTCTGTTGTCTCTTCCAGACATGACTTCCCATGAGCACAGGTTGCCCTTAGGCCTGCGCTTCCATTCACCAGGGCTCAAGCAGGTCTGATGGTTGTAGCCAGTAGTAAAAAGCTCACCTGGCCTCCCAGTGATGAATGACACTCAGCCGTATCTGTGTGTTTGTATGTGTGTCTCTTTCTCTCTCGTCTTCTGCAGTTTCAAAGAAGCTGACCCCCATCCCTGCCAAGGTTCCTTACGGCCAGTCAGGTGGTATGTCCGATCAGTCTACGGGGCAGCCGTCCCCTGCCAGCCTTTCTCCCACCCCACCAAGCACCCCATCACCCTATGGACTGAGTTACCCACCAGGCTACTCCCTGGGCTCGGGCCCACTCTCCCCGGCAGCTGCTCCTTCTCTGTCTTCTCCTCCTTCCCTGACGAGCACTTTAACCAAATCTCGGCCCACCCCTAAGCCACGACAGAGGCCCACGCTGCCACCTCCACAGCCTCCCACATCAAACGCATCCGGCTCTAGTCCGCAGTCCACGGAGCACACAGTACTTGACGGCATGTCCCCCGGGGAGAGCATGTCCACAGGTAACAAAGCAGTGGCAGAGGGACAGCACTCTAGGGGGGTGGGGGGTTGCTAGCAGAGACAGAGTGGAGGAGGGAGCAGTGTATGGGCAGGGCTTGCCAACATGGCGCCCTCCAGTTGTTGCGGGCAGAACAACTTGCATCATCCTTGAACTTTGAGGATGATGGGAGTTGTGGTCCTGGATATCCAAAGGGCACTGTTGGCTTAGGGGGAAGTTCCAGGTCTACCTTTTGATTGCTTAAGGCACAGCTGCCAAGAAGCACTGCAGAGCCAAGAGCAAAAGGTAGGAACAACCAGTGCAGAGAACCATAATCCAGTCACGATTGAGGGTAGAGTTTCCTGGTGGCACGGTCCTTCATTTTTTCCTGTATTCCACAGGCAAGTGGCAAAGCAACAATTGAGCTATGCTGTACATAAATTCCGGTGCTTGTCACCTACTTAATCACTCAAGCAGGAAGTGATTGCCATTCAAAACAGGATTCTGAAACTACCTGAGAAGCAAGGCCAAAATTCAAGTGTTGCATTTAGAACAAAATATCAAGGGGTAAATTGTATACACGACGAGGGAGTGAGGATCACCTTCCAATTCCAGGTCATATGTAGTGAGTTAAGTGAGCTGAGCTAAAATGCTGCTTGAGGATGATCTGGAAGGGAATACAGTACTTTGAATGTGAAAGCAGAGCATAACACAGAGCTTTTTAGCTGGGGATATAGCCTTTCCAGACAAAAGGGACCTTGCGCAAGTGCTGCTAATCCCTTCTCCCTCTGAAAATGCAACTCTTCCTCCATGTTTCGCTCTGGGTCCTGCTACGATGGACATAGGTCATTACTTTCTGATGTGATTCATATCTCTTGCTCTGCATAGCAAGGCCGGGGAACCTATTTCAAGCAGAGGGCCACATTTCCTTCTGGGTGACCTTCCCCGAGGGCCACCTGGCAGGGACAAAAGTAGGCACAGCAATAAATGCAGATTCTGCCTTTGTACAAGAGGCCGATTTCGACACACACACCGCTCTCTCTGTCCTCCATCCATGGAAGCAAAGAGGCATTGTCAGAGTTCAAGGGCCTATTCCAGCCAGGCAAAAGCCCTCGAGGAAGGTGAGAAGCAAGGCTGGTGAAGGGTGGAGAGTGTGCCCTGGGAAGAGTTCCAAAGGCCAAAGAAAAGGCCTAGAGAACTGCATTGGGCCCCCAGGCCAAAGGTTCCCCATCACTGCTGCGCAGCTATTTTGCCTTTTTTTAACCCCCTTCTTCCCTTCCCCCTCCCAGGCTGTGCATTCATGATTTCAAATGCTAGACTGCACATCTTCAGTAAAAAAAATTAACAGTGCTATTTTCCATCTTGTACGGAAGGGATTGCCACTTGAGGTGCCTAAGCAGTAAAATATCACTGAGGGCAAAATATGTTTATTAACCTTGGGAAACCAGAGTGTCTAGAAAGGCCTTCCACAGTCCAGCAGAGTCTCTTGAGAGAGGCAGCAGTTCAGCCTTCGTTTGGGAATTTCAAATATGGCTAGAAATGCAGGAGCAGAACAAAACTGGTCCGCTCT
Organism: Zootoca vivipara; assembly: GCF_965207765.1. NCBI lineage: Eukaryota > Metazoa > Chordata > Lepidosauria > Squamata > Lacertidae > Zootoca > Zootoca vivipara. Next base: position 37,632,138 of record NC_142584.1, read on the forward strand.
TTGGCGCATCCTGTCTCCGCGCAGGGCTCTATTCCTTGGGTGGCTGCAGCTTTTGATCTGGAGGTCAATAGCCAATCTTTGTGTCCCAGGGCAGAGTAGAGGCACAGCTAGCAGGCAAAGTCTCAAAACTCAGGGGTGCTTTGACTGTACCTAACTCCAGGATGACCTGTGCTTTTGATCAACTGGTCCCTGTTCTTTTGAAGGCCTGGGGCCTCCAAAACATTGGGGAAGGGTCAACTGCAGTCCGTTCTGGACATGTGGGCCAATTGTGCTTTGGGGATGGCCACGTCTGTGTGGGTTTTGTGTCTCCAGCTTCCCGCTGGTGGGTTTTTTTGGTAGACAGGTGCAACTGCTCTGACTTGGAGGTCTCGTTGTGTACTATTTTTTTTGTTTTGTCTTTGTTGCTTTTCCTGTTTCTCTTCTGTTCCTTTCTCCCAATCCTACCATTGTGTCCCTGCAGCTGTTTGAGGCTCGTGATGCAATATTGGATAGGTGTGAGGGGAATGCTCAGGGTAAGCTGGAGTCCCTGCCCTCCTCCCTGAACCTTCTGCCACTACTGCTGCTGCTGCTGCTGCTGCCAATGTCACCTCCACCCCCCCCTGGCCCCCGTGCCTTTCCTCACAGAGTCACCCTCACCCGCCTACCCCATCTCGCTGGCCTTGCATGGGGCACGCTGATCCAGAACTGCATGGCTGCTCAAGCCTGCTCTCCACTCCCAAGCTGAATGATAATGATGTCATTAGTAAACTTGTGGGGGGGGTGCTTCTCACTTGGCCTTTCATACCTGGTGTGTGTGTGTGTGTGTGTGTGTGTGTGTGTGTGTGTGTGTGTGTTTAAATATATATATCTATATATGCAGACATTCAACTAATTCCTTTCCAAGCCATGGGATTCACTGGCTCCTACCTAACCTTGCTAGCCCCTTTCTTACCAACGTGACTTTCTCCCTCTCCCATTCCATGTGTTATTTCCAAAGGGATGTCATGATATTGCCATTAATGAATATTAATGGCAGTTGTTTGTCGTGGGTGAAGCCAAAGGGGCAACCCAGGAGCAGGCTCTGCGGGATCTTCTTCTCCCCCAAGTAAGGATGCTGTGACCGCAGCTGAAATCCAGCAACATCTGGAGGAACTGAGGTTCCCCACTCCTGCTTTTTACACTATGAAGGTCCTCAGCTCAGCTGAAAAGCCTAGCAAATCACCCTTCGTTCTCAAGTACATCTCCCACAGCTGATTTAGAGTTGCTTCCCCATTCCTATTCATGGGTAAATGCTCTCAGAAGTAATATCATATTATGAGTGTGGTTTTTCCTCAGTTCAGTATGCAAGGATCCCATGCAGCTTGCAGGTTCACTTATCCTGTCTCACAAGTAACCATGTGGAAGCTATTCCTTTGCTTCCGAGAGAAGTAGTGACTTTCATTGCTTAAAATTATACATAGTGTGACATGCTCCTCCCTGGCTAGGTGGGGACTGTCTACATCTTAATTGAAATAGGAGGCTTGTCTGACTGGAAAGCAAGGGGGGGTGAACAGGATGTTTTGTCATAGCCTATTTGTGTCTTGTGGAGCTCTGGGGAGAGGTCATGGCTGTGCATGGGATGTTGTCATTTTGGTAAATCTGGATGCTTTTGTTTATCAACAGATAAGTAAGCCTACTCTGTCCTAATTGCACATAGTCTTCAGATCAGCTGTTTGGAGGACTTGTCCATCAATTCTTAGCCACTTTGGCCACACCGTGGAGTTACTTCATATGATTTGTGAAAGAGGCATTTAGAGCATACCCATCATGGGATTATGCTGTGAACACTGTATCATCCAGAGGAGAGATTTGTGTGTGTACTTTGGCTGCTGGGCATGTGCTTACCTGTGGGCCCACAAATATTCTTGCCTCCTTCAGAGATATGGGGAGATTTGGTAGGCACATTTTGAACATCTTTTTCACATCTTGAGGAGTGGCCCCAAATGAGATTTAGGAAAGAGCTGCCTTTCCTTTATTCAATGCCCCATTGGATTAAGCAAGGACCAAAAAGATTCTGCTCTGCGGAGACATGTATTTAACAATATCCCTTGTCATTTCTCCAATTGACTAGCTCTTCAGGGTGGTTTTACACATTTATAAGCCAACCTTGTCATTTGGTCCAGATGTGCAAATAAGTTAAATATTTTACTTATTTCTGATAGCATGTCTATGGATAGTAAGCCACCAAAAAGCACATGTAATAGAAAAGTGAACCTTGAGAAGTTGAATGGGATACTTGCCACTTAGGGGCACAAGCAGAGGGAACAGAGATGCTAAATTCTAGGTGTAAAGTACTGGCTGCCTAGATTCCTTCATTAGAGGGAACCGTTTTCAGCAAGGCTGAGCTAAGGGGGACAGCAAAGGTGTCCAGGCAGCTTTGGCAAATTTTGTCTTGTTGATACCCCCTTGCCAAATGAGATTGGGGTCTTGGGTTCTTTCGCCTAAAGATATTTAAAGCAACTTTGAAAGTAACTTCTCAATTCAGTATCCTTCAAGTGATTTGCCTGCCTGCCTGCCCACGTACCTGTATGCTAAGTCATTTGTGGCACATGGGTGGTGAAAGTGGGAGGAGGACTGGGAGGGAAACTGTCTCCCCATTTCCAAACTCTTTCCTGCATGGTTGCCTGGACATTTTCTCTCACAACAGATGGCAATCCAGGTTGCTATTTACAGGCCCATGGTTAAGACTAGGTTCGGAAACTGCAGGATATGCTGCTCTCTGCTGCCTTCGGCCCAGAATCTGGTTTGCTGAGCTGTTGTTGAGATTAAGAAGCATGTGGCCTAGACCCCGATTCACGTGTGCTTGTGGGGAAGGGGCAACTATGAAGAATGTTGCAGCAGCAAAAGGCACAAGCCAAGATTATATTATGACATCCCTTTTCTCTGGCATTAACAGGCTCCGAGAACTGTACTTCCTGCTCAGTTTAAAAGTTAAAACGTTGACTATTTTTGCCTGTCTTAATCTGTATATGAACGGGTGGGCAGACGTTGCCTGGAGCAGCATGGTAACTCTCTGTCTCCCTGTGTGTCTGTGCCTGATTGCAGATCTTGCCCACCTTGATATCCCTTCCATCCATGTAGAGGTTGATGCCACACTCCACCTGGACCCACTGGGACAAGTCCAGAGACATCCGGTACAAGGAAAAATCAATTCAGAGGAGGATTCGGAAAGCACCGCCCTATGACACAAAAGCCCCTTGTCCCTCTAATGTGCTCTCTTGTACATATCGGTGCCCCATGAACACTACAGAAGGCGATGTTGTCCAGAGACCTTGTCCGGGGCGGGGCGGGCGGTCTCTCTTCTGGAGTTCCACTTGCCAGCCCCTTTGTGCAAGACTTGACAGACCTGTGGGCCTGGTGCTAACCCTGGCAAAAGGGCATTGCTGGTGCAATTTCCCATTTATTTATTTTTGTCTCCTGTTTGTTTAGCCTTATCCAAATTTTGCCTTTTTGACGTGGTGCCTATTTATCTCCCTTTCAAGCTTTTCGGACCCTCAGACAAAGAATTAAGTCCCACCTGCCCTGTTGGGGAATTCTGGTGTTGTGCACAGGGCAGGAGAGATTCAGGAGCATGGCAGGCTGCTCACCGGCTGAACTCCACCGAAGGCACCCACTGGGTTTTTGGCTTACTGACCTTGGCAGTGTCTTTTGTTCCTTCTGCCTCCTGCTTTTGCTCCGGCTGTCCTTACTCTTTCCACTCCATCTGTGCTGGTTCGTGTATCTCTTCTTTATAGATTGTGGCCAGGGAATGTTTGTTTTAGAAGCTGAGTGGTGGGGGAAGAGAGAGAAAGAGAGACCCACACACACAAGCAGCGGATACCTATATTTTCTTTCAGTCCCTGAAATCCTGATTTCTGAAATACAGCCTTGTGAGTCTCTGTGTATCCACAAGCCTCTAAAGGGAATGGGTGTCTGGCCTCCTCGAATCCTTTACCTTTCCATTTTGCTCCCCTCCTTCTTTCATTGGTGTTTCCTTGACTCCCCCTGGGAAAGAAGCTGGTAGATGGAAGAGGCATCACTCTTGGGGGGGGACACAGGTGTTTGGCAGTGGTCAGAAGCTGGAGGGAGTGGTAGCTGTGGATATGGGTGAGTGGTGGTCTCCTGTATGTCGGGAAGCAGTTACTCAATTAGCAATAAAAGTGTTTCTAAGCATACCTACCCTCCCTGCATTGTGCTGTCAGAAGTGGAACCTGGTCATGTGGAGTTCTTGTTCACCAGCGTCACGGGCTCATTTCCCCCCTTCTCTCTCTGCCGTTGGGCCCCATGTCTAGGTGGCAGCGAAAGGGGAGACAAATACCACCAACAGAATATATGTTTATAGTGGCTCGATTGCAGCTCGTTTAGCCCAGGGTTCGACTGAGGAGGGCAAAGCTCTCAACTGTGCATGCAAAGGCAGGTGTAACCTGTTATCCTTTTAAAAAAAGAGATGAGATATATATATATATATCTGCTGAGATAGATATATATTTGTATATATATAAAAAAGTCTATAAATATATATATATTTGGTTTATTTGGGGCCATTCCATCTGAACGGGTGTACAAATGTACAATGTAAATTTAAAGGCTTATCATAATTCTTCCAACACAGGCATACACACAAACCTTTCCCACCCTTGGATTTATGATAAATGTCTCCAAACACCCTCTATTTTTTTGTGTATGTGTGTTCCCCACCCCAGCAGTGTTTTTGCAAGTCTGGGTGCTCTAGCTTTGCCACAGGCTGTGATAATATGTAGTTCATCACTCTAGGTGGAAGAGGCAGGGAAACAAGTGCAGATTGTTGTTAGAAAGGTGGGGGGAGGAGAGAGGGGGGGTGCGAAATGGTACTCTTAACTGTTCTTTCCAATTCCAGTCACTTGGTGTATTTGCTGCTCAAGCAGGGGGCACTGCCGATTGGTATCTTGTGCTGCATCTTAAAATTACTGGCAAGACAGACCCATCCCAAGCACTGAGCAGCTCCTTTCTCGGGGGGTCTCCTGCTTTCTCCATTTCTGCCCCCACCCCTCCACTTCCCCAATGTATGGTCTCATTAAAGTACGATTAATGACTTTTGTGGTATCTCTGTTTCTCTCGTCTGTTGTTTGCTGGGTTCGGATCAGCAGAGGGGGTGGCTCTTGGCTGCCAACAAGAGATACATGGTGAGACAGGCTTATTCAGCAGCGAAACTTACATTTTTCAGGCCACTTCAGAAATTAAGCTGAAGCCACAGGTACATTTTTAAAAAGCATTTTAATGATCACTTTGGAAGCGCCCCTCCCTTTTTCATTTGCAGACAACTCCCCTTTTACGTAGGGGTTATATCCTGTGGCAAGGGACGTGGGTGGTGCTGTGGTCTAAACCACTGAGCCTAGGGCTTGCCGATCAGAAGGCCGGTGGTTCGAATCCCCGTGATGGGGTGAGCTCCCGTTGCTCGGTCCCTGCTCCTGCCAACCTAGCAGTTCGAAAGCACATCAAAGTGCAAGTAGATAAATAGGTACCGCTCTGACGGGAAGGTAAACGGTGTTTCTGTGCGCTGCTCTGGTTCGCCAGAAGCAGCTTAGTCATGCTGGCCACATGACCCGGAAGCTGTACGCTGGCTCCCTCAGCCAGTAAAGCGAGAGGAGCGCCACAACCCCAGAGTCATCTGCAACTGGACCTAACGGTCATTGGTCCCTTTACCTTTATATCCTGAGGCACCACACATGTAAGTGAAATCACATATATTCGGAACACCATTGGAAAAGCCTGAAAATGCCCTCTAAGCTTCTGGAACCCCCTAAAAAAACCAAAAATCCACCACAATCGCTCCCTCCATCTCTCCACAGGCCTCAAAACATCAGTGCAAAGGCTCGTAGAATTGCTAGATGCTGTTTTTGCACCACCTTTGTCAATTTTTGTGCTCGTTTAGGGCCGTTTTTGCCTCTTTTCATGCCACTTCCAGGTTTGCAGTGATGCACGTGTGCCTTGAACACGCATAACTGATGAATTGCTTGTACTGTTCATATTCACCATTCATCAGTTATAGTTTTCTTGTTTCTCCAGATGGAATGGGAGAAACGCATTTCTACAGCCGGCTGCCTCTGCTACTGGTCTGTATTGTCCTGAGGCTGCTCTTGGAGGCAGCCTGATCAAGAGATGGCTGGTGATGGTCTGGTAGTGTTAACTCTCTCCCTGCCTGCATTCCCTGTCTAACCCACTGTGCTAATGATTTCATGATGCCTAATTGTGAAGCAGTACCATGCCCAGCAGTGGCAGGCGCAAGGAGGGGATAAGGAGCTGGGGAAGTTTGCCAGGCTTTCCCCCAACTTTCTCATGTTGAGTGGGAAATGGCTTTAGGACAAGGGGCAGCTAAAAGCAAGTGTATGTGCAGCAGATGATCACCTAAGGAGAAGAGGAATTGAATAAGGGAGACAGGCCTGTTCATCCTGATCAACGGACCACTTTCCTAGCGGAAGAAGACTTTTATCAGCCCCAACCAGAATGGCAAGTGGTCAGGGATGATGGGAGTGGTATTGTACTACAGAAACATACGAAGGACTACAAGTTCCCCAACACAGCTTTGAAATGTAGGGAAAATCCATTTCCTAATGTGTACGGCACCACCATCAGGGGGAGGCTGAAAAGGTGAGTGGAGAGCTGGCTAAAAATGCCCATCAGATCAAATGCCTATAGGTCACAGGTGACTCACCCATACAAAATGCAGCAATGCCAATGCAGTTACAAAGCTACTTTCCTGAATCCCTGTCATTGGGTTTTCTTTTCTTTTCTAAGAAAACATACTACAAACACATTTTAAAAATGGATTTCTGTATTTCATATGTGTGCAGGGAGCCTCGATAGTGCTCCAAGTGGCACGTGTGCAATCACTTAATGTATCCTGGACCGCTGAGAGAGGTTTTCCATTTCACCACTGCATCCCTAAATAACGTCTGTGCTGCTGGAGCTGTGGGGAAACCAATGTGCCTCTCATATCTGACCTGCTCCCTGGGCCCCTGTTTTTGCCACCGTATCTATTTTAGGGCGAGAGCTCAGTGATTCTCTCTCCTTCCTTAAAGGCCAACAGCTTCCCCCCACCCCCAATGGCTGCCACCAGTGTGTGGTCACTCTGTAAATTTTAACTTTTTTAAAAAAAGTTACACCCTAATTTCTTCCTTTATTCAAGTTACCAACTGCAGATATCCAAGGGCACAGATATACACAGAAACCTTGTTGGCTGTAGGGTGTCTTGGGGCAAATTCAAGCCACAAAAGCTGTAGTTGGCATGTTCAGCATTAAAAAAAAAAAGCTTCCCCCAAAGTGTGACCGACTGACAATTAGTAATGGGTCATTTCAGCATAGCTGCTGATCAGGTGGCAATTTAAGCAAACTCTGCCCCATGAAGAGCCTTATATCTTTTTTCCCTACTCTTGGAAGTGGCAGCAGCCCAGGACCCATCTGCTGCCTGCCAAGCACAATTGTAGGCATCTGCTCTAGCTCCATGGGGATTTCCTTGTTTGTGTGTGTGTGCTCCATCCCAAGTGCCAATGTTCCTGCTATCTCAGACGGACCCAGGATCAAAGCCCAAAGCAAATAACTCATTAGGCACAAGAGGCATCTGCGCTCTTAATAAGGTGGCATGATTAGTTGTTGCATGTCCCATCTGTTCTGGATTTTAAGGACACCTGTGGCAGGCTCTCTGAATAGCCACTGACAATGGCCGCTCTCCCCAAGTTCCTTTGGCATTTCCATACAATTTGGAGGCTTAGCTTGGTCAGAATCGAGTATACTGTACACCAGGCATCCCCAAACTGCGGCCCTCCAGATGCTTTGGCCTACAACTCCCATGATCCCTAGGTAACAGGACCAGTGGTTGGGGAAGATGGGGATTGTAGTCCAAAACATCTGGAGGGTCGAAGTTTGGGGATGCCTGCTGTACACTTCCAGAGTTGAACAAAAAATACATTACATCTGGTAAATGAGCCACCATAGCCGCTAGAGGGCCACGAGAACTTGTGTCCTGGGCTTTTCAGACTCATCTACCCATGGGCTATTTGAAACCAAAGAGGTGCATTGGTTTGCCAGATGTGAAATATATTGGCATTGTTTTCAGCTCTCCTACCTGACTAGTATGAACTTCCTCCCCTCCACTACTCATTTTATCCTCTTTGCAGTAGTTCAAGCTGAAAAATGGTGACTTGTCCCATATCAGCCAGTGGAGATGTGAATGCTGGTCTCACAGCTTCTTAGTTCAAAACTCGAACTACTGCACTGCACTGTAGTAAGTGAGATCATGCTTTATTTTGAAAACATTGCCATTTAGATGCTGGTTCTGAATTGAAGGAATGCCTAAGATTCCAGAGCAACGCTAGAGATTTTCAATACTTTCAACAAACGGTGAACTAAAACAACAAGTGAGATAAAAAATGGCTCAACTGCGTCTCCTTTCATCCTACCCCTGCTTCCCAGTGATCACTTTAAAACACCTCCTTTGCTGTTGAATTCTCAATCAAATCTTAAGGTATTCAGTCTTGATTTCCTGCTACTACCACTCTGCTCCAAATGCAATACATTTTGTCCTGAGCCTTTTTTCCTTATTGAAAGTGGGTTCCCTTTGCAGCAGCCCATTCAAGATGCAGTTTTAACCGTTCTGCCAAAGGCCATGATGTCTCTGTTTTGGAGACAGAAGAAGTGGAGTGTTAGAACCATCCCAAGGTGCTGGAGATTTATGCTAGACAAGGTTGGCAAGACAGGGTTATGACTCAATAAAAGAACAAGCGCCGGCTTATGCTTCACTTGTTCCCTTCACAAAGGAGCTGCTCAAAGCGGCTTACAAATTCAAGCAAACAGAAAAGCAATGATCCAGCCATATAGGAAGGTGCGTTTGTGGCTGATGCACCTATGCACTCGACAGAGAAGGCCATGTGCACTTAGATGGCCCTAACATACAAAAGGGAACAGCGTTGGACACTTCTGTAGGCGCTAGCCCACAGTAAGCTTGCATCCGTGCCGTACTTTGTTTTAAGAATGCAAACGTGTAAGCTGCAATACGAGATTATCCTCTAGCTTTGATGGAAGCACAGGATGGATGCCGCTCAAAGTACAGCTGCTTGGAGCACAACAGGTATGCATCTTGGTGGTTCTTGTTTCTGTATTTCTCGGGCGACAACAGCTTTTATCAACAAACATACATGAATTTTGACACAATATACTTCCACAAGGAGAGTGAGTGATGCAGTGTGACCTTAGCCCCTTAGAATAGCAGTTTGTGTGAACACAGTAAGAGAATTAATGGCAAGAGTCAGGTCCTTAATTTTTAAAACAAACAAAGAGAGAGCATCCTGTATAGCCAAGAGAGCTTGGTCTGTCTTCCCAGTTTACCCAGATACTTTTCAAGAGCATGCACCTTGTGATGAATGCTGCTTTCAGAGCTTTTCCAGGGATCATTATGAGCTTGAAACACTGCTGTTCCTCCAGCAAGACAACTCACTAGCAACCACATTTGATCCACAGCATTTTGTGTAGTGGTGGAGAAGCTGTGAAACCCCAAATGTCATTGGCCTCCCAACTCTCATCAGCCCAGCTAGCCCAATGATCAGGGAGAAGGGGAGGTGAAGTCCAACAACGGCTGGAGATCAACTTCCCCTTATTCATTTAGTGAAGCAATCTTAAAGATGTTAAGGTATCTGCAATGGTGTTAAGAAAAAATCCCAAAGTTCGTATTAGGCCAACCAAGATGTCAAAAAAAAAGAAAATGTTGTATGCAAGCTTTTGAGCTCTCCAGAACTTTTCATCAGGCTAGCTCTCCAAAGGAGGAGGGAGACTGAGAAAACATCACTGGTGTTGAAGCATCTGATAAGCGTCATAAGGAGTGTGGGAAGGAACAAGCATTAAACTGGCATTGCACTGGGGCCTTCTGAGGAGGAGAAACACATAATGGAGGAGTTCCCATCTCTAAAATAAGCTAATCTTCATAATCAAACTGCTATCTCCATAGCTTTCCTCCAATGTGGTCCAAAAGTGGATTGGCAGCTTTGTGTTGGGATTGGAAGAGGAATCTCTATACCAGGGATACGGTGTTGCATGTTCACACAAACCTGTGCTTATTGCAATGTGATTAATACTATGCAGAGCAGTGGAATTCAAAAGCGATTGCTTCTATAGCAGCAGGTAGCGATGTTAATGTGACAGGTGGCTAAAAGTTGTTCCTGTATGAAGCAGGTGGTGTTAGTCTGGTCTAGCAACAAGTGGCCTGTGACTATACTCATGCGCTGGGAAGCATCATGCAAGTACCTGCATGCAGTGGGAAGCATACAATTTGCTGTACTGTACCTTTATGCTGTGCATGAAGAACTTAAACTGATGTGGGATCATCGCTTCGAAACACAAGCCCTTCAACCAAAACAAGGGCTATATAAATGGCAGCATTGACTGATTTCAAATTAAACCCTGCCAAAGGTGAAAACCCTTTTATGTGTCTCTTGGCAAGTGAAAAGGGGTGAGAGAGAGAGAGAGAGAGAGAATATCAAATAACTTTTGAAGGGGCATTTTCTCTGTATTGCTCCATAACCAGTGAAATACATCCACATGCTTTCTTAGTGTGTGGAATTGACTCATATTTAAATCCAAACATAGACATCAGTAGAGGGCATAGAGATAGCAAGGCCCGAGTGCAAAGTCTTCCTATGGCAGCCAGAACTTACCATTTCTTTTACATACACATTGCCTGAAATAAACCTAAGATTATGGGGTTGGGTGGGGGCAGAATCTAGGTTACAGAGTTGCTTCTTTCTGTAGCAATGAAGGATCCATTGCCTCTCAGATCATTCAATTGGACATTATCTGGGAGATTGTTTTTAATTAGTTCATAGGTATAGACATAGAATCACAAAGGAACCACAGCAGAGAGAGGGAGGAAATGTAACTTTGCATGGTACCATTTCCCCATAGCTGCTGTTTTACCCCATAAAACTTGGAAGAAGAATAGGGGTGTCTGCTCTATAACACAAGACATGGATCTAGATATAGGCATTTGGTCCATCCACAGGTTCATTGATGTGTGTGTGTGTGTGTACAACCCAAGCAAGAATTGAGAGCATGTGAGCTTTCTGTCCGCAGATCTCCCAGCAGCACTGGGAAAGGTTTCCCATAGGATTCCTTGGCAATGCCTGGATAGTTGCTATTCCTGTTTCATTTGCTGCCTTCTGCCCTGCCTGCATCCAGTTACTCTATTTGTCCTTTACTCCCCCCCCCCAAAAAGCCAGCTGGGTCATTGAAGTCCCAGTTCACCTCCTGGCTGCCAATCTACTACTAAGCAGTGACTTGGAGGCACACACAACCAAAATCCACTGGCACACATAACATATTACACGATGAGAGGAGAGGCATAACTACTCAGCAAGTTAAAAATAACTTAATTGCCACCATATTGAAAGGTAGGCTTTAATACACAAGCAGTCCCATCTCTGTGGAGCCATCCGTTGTACCTCTCCATGTGCAGAAGAGATGGAAACCTCCCCCCAATATATATATATATATATATATATATATATATATATATATATATATATATATATATCACACAACACTATTCTAATTGGAAGGACCACGGGGCTGAGCTCAAAAGACTTTGGTTACCTTTATTACTTTACAGCTCTTCTCCTTCCATGAGAATACCAGTTTTAGATGGCAAATTAAATCACCTAGATTTAAGACCCTTTCTCCAGTATCTTGTGTCCTTTGGCCAAACATTTCTCCTGGAAGACACACTAACAAACCACAACCAGAATCTGTGCAGATCTCTCTGAAATCCAGAGTTTTGTCAAGTTTGCCACTTTTGAATTTCATATCTGCCCTCTTCTCGTAGCTTCACTAACTACATGGGGCGGTTAGTATTTTGCGATTAGACCCAGGCAAGCCAATAAGCTTGTTGCTATCAAGAATCCTCCAGGATACCTGCAAATATCTTTAGAGGGACAGAGGCAGATTTAGAGACCAGCTGAGTCCTCCAATTCTTGAGCCTTGCATTTAATTTGGTATGTTACAGAAGGATGTTCAGTGGCTTCTTTTTGCAGGTACACCAGCCTTGCCTTGAAAGCTTTGTAGAGAGCCTTGGGCAGGGCAATACCTATTTCAACTTTGAACTCTGCTCCAGCATTTTACAGCAGAGGGGCTTGAGGTAGCTAAGGCTGTAATCTCGTGCACACTTTCCTGGAGGAAAGGACGACTGAACACAGCAAGCGCCCATAGGATGCTGCGACACCTAAGTGCCTGTTCTCCTAAGATATATAATTGGTTAGATTTTTGAGAAGCTAAGCAACTGTTCTCAAAATCTAACCTGTTATATTTCTAGCTAGCACATGTTGGTGGGTTGATGAGCAGGGTGCCTGCGGCATATCCCGAGGCTCACAGATTTGAGGTTCAGATTCAGGCTGCGTTCACATGGATGTGCACAGTACACCTGAAGTTTATTCCCAAAGTGTCCATGCAATACAGCAGTAAGGTATTGCTATAAGTACTTCTGAGGTGCTGCCCATCATGGGTGCCTGAGTAAAGGTGTTTTTTAAAAAAGAAAAAGGAAAAAAAGAAAATCATAATTCACTCAGCTTCACAAGGACATCTCTCAGCAGCTGGAAAAGGCAGCAGCAAAAAGATCAGTCTTGGCACTTGTCATTAAGGTAAGTACAGCAGCTGGGCAGCTAGCCCAAGCATTAGAGACATGATTTGCATGCAGAAAATTCCAGGTCCATGCCTTGGTGCATCCACTTAAAGTATCTCTAGTAGGAACACTGGGGGACCTTAAATAATTGCTGCCGGGCCCCTTAAAGAATACCCCCGTCTCCTTCCCTGAATTTTTAGCCTCCGTGACCATTTCACAGGTGGAGATCACAGGAAACGAGGGCAGGGTATTCTACCAATTTGCTCCTAAGAAGTACTCTTGCCTTCCAATGTTCTATGGAATGAGTGCAAATGTATTTGGATAACAGCTAAACTCTAAGCCCTTGTTTGTAAATGTGATCAAATTAATAGTTAATCAAATCAAACCACTTGAAACATATTGGGCTTACAGTATTTCTGTTGTGATAGTTCTTCAATGAGTATGAATACAAGGAGCTACCTTTTGCCAAATCAGACTGACTGGGCAACAGCTCTCCATGATCTTCCCAGGCCTACCTGCAGATGCAGGGGATTAAACCTAGGACCTTGCTTGTTTGATTTCTTACAGATTAATCTGGCCTTTCTCTCACCATGAAGCCCAAAGCAGTATACACGGGGCTTCCATGTAGTCACACAGGCACCAGCCAGAAACAAACCCACTTAGTTCCAGCAACATGGTGGTAGCCTCATGTGCCTTCAGACCATACATCCTTCCCCTAGAGCAGGCTTCCTCAAACTCAGCCCTCCAGATGTTTTCAGACTACAATTCCTATCATCCCTGACCACTGGTCCTGCTAGCTAGGAATCATGGGAGTTGTAGGCCAAAAACCTCTGGAGGGCTGAGTTTGAGGAAGCCTGCCCTAGAGACTCTTACCTGTGCCTCTTAGGCCCCTGTCCCACAAAATGTTGGGCTATGGGCCTGCCCCCAGCCTTCCTCCCTAGCCTTCCATGATTGGTCCATACCTGAGTCCATCAGAATGTTCACAGGGGAGTCATAAAGTTGCAGGTACTGAGCTGCACTCAGTAACTCTTGGCATTCCAGCAGGTGGCAGATGGTATCTTGGGGGACAATGAACTCTGGGACCTTCTCCAGGATGGTGTCTTCAAGGTTCTTGGGCTTCTGGAGAAGAAGTAAAGAACTCAGCGTCAGGTGACTCCCATGGTCTATATGAAGATAGGAACACTCTGCTGGTGGGAATATTTTGCTGACCTCTCCCGTTTTATGATGCTTGGGTCACTTACCAGTCAGTGCAATGAAAGGGACAATGAAAAGAAAAATACATTGCATTAGAGGTAAAACTTATCCCAGCCTTAATTTTTGATGGCATGGTGTCAGCTTCCCAATCTATTTGAGGAAGAGATGCTGTTGCAGCTTGCTGTTATTCTAATGGGATTGTTTTGTTGCATATTTTAATTATGGATGCTTATATTTTAATGTTTTAAGAGGAGTTTTTTTTTACTGTTGTATTTTAATTGTGAGCATTTATGTTTAAAAGTCTGTGCAACTGGTTTTTAGATTAGTGGAAGCCTGGGTTAAACCACTGAGCCTAGGGCTTGCTGATCAGAAGGTCGGCGGTTCTAATCCCTGTGACGGGGTGAGCTCCCGTTGCTTGGTTCCAGCTCCTGCCAACCTAGCAGTTCGAAAGCACGTCAAAATGCAAGTAGATAAATAGGGACCGCTACAGCGAGAAGGTAAACGGCGTTTCCATGTGCTGCTCTGGTTTGCCAAAAGCAGCTTTGTCATGCTGGCCACATGACCTGGAAGCTATACGCCGGCTCCCTCGGCCAATAATGCGAGATGAGCCCCCAACCCCAGAGTCGGTCATGACTGGACCTAATGGTCAGGGGTCCCTTTACCTTTACCTTTAATCTGCCATTAAACATTATATAAATTACTACTATCACCACCACCATCATCAAATTGGAGAGTTGTTGCCATGCCTCCTTCAGCCACTCTTTCTCTCACTCCTCCGTGGCCAAAAAAAGCTCCCATCTCTTCTTTGTGACCTGCATCATATCAGGCATTGCAAATGGCTGGTGGAGGCCTTCAGTCTCTGCCAGGGGAGTGGAGTCGGTGTCTCTCTGTGTGTGCAGTGCCTGACATACTAATACAATGGTACCTCGGGTTAAGAACTTAATTCGTTCCAGAGGTCCGTTCTTAACCTGAAACTGTTCTTAACCTGAAGCACCACTTTAGCTAATGGGACCTCCTGCTGCTGCTGCACTGCTGGAGCACGATTTCTATTCTCATCCTGAAGCAAAGTTCTTAACCCGAGACACTATTTCTGGAGTCTGTAACCTTCAGTCTGTAACCTGAAGCATCTGTAACCTGAAGCGTCTGTAACCCGAAGTACCATTGTAATGCATGCTTTGCAGGTACCAAAACAGCAAAAACAGTAGTAGAACAGACTAGGAGAGTGTCAGACCCATTCTGGCAATGGCTCAAAGGCCCATACCTTGGGGTACCTCTGCAGATGCTTGCCAAGTTTCAGGAGCGTGGTGAGGCACTCACAGATGATAGCCTCCGCCGGCTCTTCTCGGGCTGCATCGTACTCCTGGTATCTCTCAGGCACATTCAGCACTTTGTAGTTCCACTGCTGGAAGAGCCGGGAGGGGAGATTGTGGGACATGACAAGGACCTTGGCGTCCAGGACTAACACTCTGAAACAGAGGCCAAGAAATCACAGGTCAGAGCTTGCACTTTCTCTTGAAACCAAGAGAAAAACAACTATTGGGGTGGGGTGGGGTACCTCTCAGGACAGAAACAAAGGCAATGGGGCAAACAAACCTCCTCCACCCAACGGCAGGATTTGGCCCGAGTCCACATGCACAGCATACATTTAAAGTGTGTCTCCATCCACAAAGAATCCTGTGAATTGGTAGTTTAATGGTGCTTGTAGCTGTAGGGGGGTAAACTACAGTCTGAGTGAGAAGAAACGTTTCAAGCTATTACATAATGCCATTTAGCAGAGTCAGAAGCTCTAAACCAGGCATGTCCAACAGGTAGATCGTGATCACTTGCAGGACTGAAATAAATCCTACGAATTGACTTTAAATAGAAGGAATAAAGAAACTGTGAGATAGGAATGGACAGAAAAAAAACGATTGGGGGAGGGAGGGAATTCAAAGCTCAGCAGAGCAAAGAAAAATGGTAATAATTGATAAGATGTTTAGAAGAAAAAAATTGTGTTTGTTACGTTTATGTTGTGTTTGTTTTGGTTTGTTCTGTTATTGTTTAAATGTGTTTAATTGGAAAATTTAATAAAATGTCTTTAAAAATAAAACAAGTAGATTGTGATCTACCAGAAGATCACTGGACGTCTGTGGTAGATCACCGGTAAATTAGTGGCTCCCCCCCAAAGAAGCTAAAAAACTTTGGCTCCCCTGAAAAAGCTCAACATCTTTGCCCTGCACCCCTAAAATGACCTGAACCACCAAAACCAGGGCTTTCCTTCCTTAAAAAAAAAGCTCAACGTCGCTTTCCTCTTCCCTAAAGAAGCTCAACAACTTTTATGTGAACCCCCCAAAAAGGGGGTAGATCACGGCCAGTTTTTAACTCTGGGAATACCGTAGATCACAGTCTCTTGGAAGTTGGCCACCCCTGCTCTAAACAAATACATCACCATCATAAAGGTTCTAACTCCAGCCTTCCTCTCATAGGCATTATGGAATTCCTTGAGACCCTTCGAAGAATAAAAGCTTCAAAACATGAAAAGCTGGAAACTGAGCCAAGTGCAGTGACATCCTCAAAACCAGAGAGCTCCTGCAAGGTTGTGACATCTCAGGCCTGATGTTTTCTAAGGGCAGGTTCATAAATGCAAATACTGTATGAACTTTTGCCACTCAGTAACTCAGGCCAAACCACAAGTTCATGATGTGATTAACAATCACATTGTGGTTTTTTACGATGAAATATCACGTTCAAATTGACACCACAGTGTCAAGAGAGGCTTAACCCTCCCCCCTTCCCAACTGCAATCTCCATAAAGGTCTCATGCACACTCACCCTATGTGGCAATTAGCACTAAGAGACAAACTTCCCATTGGTGTCAATAGGAACTGTTCCCCCCCCCCCCGTCCAAATGCCAATTACTGTTTTTATTAAGATCACAGCTGGAAAAGGATACGCTGGTACACTACCACACACACACACACACACGCCTAGTATTTTATTTTTAATTAAACCCACTACATGATTGGTAATCATGTCATAAATATAATGTGTAGTTAGGCAAAATGTTGAACGTTAACTATTGCTTCCGTCACGTGATATGGAATCTGTTAAGCTCATTTGGATATAAAAGGCACCACGATACTTGAGTCAGTGAGAAGTAAAGATGTCAACTGCCCATCAGTCTCTCGGTATCATAATATGTGTTATTAGTATTGGTGTTTTTATCCACTACTCCTCCAAAATGTTTGGGGGAGCATAAGATCCTCCCTCATTCATCCTCAGAACACCCCTGTATGATAGACTAAGCCAAGAGTCCATGCAAGTATGGCAGTCTATCAGGAATTGCTAGAAGCCAAAAGACAGAGGTGTCTTTGCCATAGGGCCTAGTGGCGCATTGTGCTAGGGCGCCAGCCTCTGGG
Source organism: Zootoca vivipara (assembly GCF_965207765.1). Classification (NCBI taxonomy): domain Eukaryota; kingdom Metazoa; phylum Chordata; class Lepidosauria; order Squamata; family Lacertidae; genus Zootoca; species Zootoca vivipara. The sequence goes on from NC_142584.1 coordinate 37,649,364, forward strand.
GGGCGCTGGCGGGGCACAACCAGCCACTAAGCCTTATGCTGGTCCCGCCACTGCGCTGCGCCTCCTTCTCCTTTTCCCTGTGCTGTGTGCGCGCTGGTGGCGAAGCCTCTCCGGAGGCCACACTCTCCCCTTCCCGGCCCTGCGGCTCTCCGTGCGGCAATGGCTCAGCTGAGACGGAGCATTGAGGCCTCCTGGCGAGGGGGAGGCGGTGAGCACGGCGGGTCTGTTGCGGGAAGTGGCAGTGGCAGAGGAAGAGGCACCGTGGTCGGGGCCTGGCGGGAAGGTGCACCGCGCTCCCCAGGAGGCCTCGGTGCTGCTCTTCCCCGGCCAAGGCAGCCGCTGAGGAAAGTGAGGGCGAGGCAGCAGGCGTGTATGTGGCAGGGTGGGGGGACCCCCAGTGGGTGGGGGCGCCTTAGGGATCCCTGCACCAGGGCGTGATACAAGCTTAAGACGCTACTGCCGAAAGAAACAGTTCCTTTAGTGAAGCCTACAGAAACATTAGCATTGTGGGGTTCAGTCCTTGCATCCGACAAGATCAAAAGATATATTTAGGCTGCGATCTCATACCTACTTGCCTGGGAGTAAGCCTTTCTGAACTTAATGGTGTTTCTGAGAGGGTTGCACTGCTAGTATATCAGATCAAATCCTGTTCATCAAAATTGCTCTCCTGACAACCAGCCCTAGGCTTGAAGAGGGCACATAATTGCCACCATCTGCTCACCTCTGCTGCTGCTCCATGTCCCTCAGGTCTCGCAGGACAGCATAAAGCACATCACTGGATGACTGAAAGAAAAACCAACACATCTGGTTAAAAATGCAACCTAGCAATAAAGCAGGGGCACTCATCTTGGAACAAGCTTGCAGAAGTGCAGCAGGCTCCAAATAGCCTGGTTTTTTTGGATGGTTTGAGGGGAAAGGGCTATAGCTCAGTGGCAGAGCATACATTTTGCATAGGGCTAGATTAGAATCTTTAAACAGTAAAAAAGTTTTATTTTTCAAAATGGAACAAAACTAATAGTAAGATGGAAAATAATGTTTATTTTTGTATACTTCTACTTTATCTATAATTGGGGGGGGGGGAAATTCCTGCTTTTTCTAATTGCAAAGTCTTTGATCAGATCCTCAAAACTAATCTTGCATAACGTATCTGCTTCTATACTTAGTAGAGATAAGACATCCAAGCCTGCCTTGTTGCATAATTGTTCTGTTGGAATTTTTAATATAATTCAACTCAGAATATGAACGCTCAGCTGAGTAATTTGTGACTATTAATGATAAAAACCCAGCAATGGAAAATTTCTGTGGTGTCCCCCTTCCCTTGATGCCCTATGCACAGTCCTGATTTTGCATTCAAAACCCCCCAGGGAAAACTGCTCTTAGTGCTCAATTGGAGCAAACAGCAAAGTGGTTTGCTCCAGATTGACAATTGCTCTGATTCAGTACCAAAGAGCAGGTTTTCCCTGGGAAAGGAGTGGGGCGAGGGGAAAACTGCTTGGACCCATGCCTAGAAAGTGCGGGTGAAGCAGAAAACTGCTGGGAGCCATGCTTTTTAGGCATGGAACGAACGGAAGGGTAGACGAACCCAGGCTTTTCAGATGGAAGTGAAAGTGCAACAAGTTGTGCTGAAGGAGCAGAATTGTGATGTAAGGTTTCCAAAACAATGAAAGCAGGGGCAAGGCATCACAGTTAACACATTTTGGAACTGTTGATCTAAAACTGGTCCAGATGCCGACTCCAGCTAAGGACTCCTAGGCTGTCCGTTGCCGTGGTTACGAAGTGAGAGGCTGACTTCACAACATCCAAGGATGTCTGATAACGAGAAAAAAGCAGGTACTGCCGAGGAGACTACCTCACCAATGGAGCCAACAAACACGACAGATTCTGGAAAAGGAAGCCCTCCCATGATTTCCTTAGTAAGGCACATGGAGGAGATGCTTTTCCAGAGCTGCCATCCCACCTTCTCATTCCTTGTTATGGTCCTTATCTCAATAATGCAAGGGGTGCCATTCCAAGCTCTGGTGGAATGGGACCTGTGGGGAGAGGGCTCTGACTGGGGGGAAAGATGGAGTGGGAGGTGGTGAGAGAGTTGAAAGAGCAGGGTTATAATGCTTGGATCTCAGCTCTTGCCAATGTGTGTTCTGTCCTTTGGGGCAGGAGTCAAGACAAGAGTAAATTCATAGAGGGGCCATAGGCACAAAAGACTGACCCAGCAACCTCAGGACATGGGTGACGGAGTCACTCATAACCTTGAGCAGAGTTGGGAAAGGACCATGAGAGCCATGTAGCCCAACCCGCTGCCATGTAAGAATCATTTGCCCAACCTTTGCTCGAACCCACACTGCTGAGACTAAAGAGTCTCACGCTCCACCAATGGAGCTATCCCATGTAATCCCGACATATCTTTCAACACTGGGGCCATCTCACCGAGAGACCTTACCTCCAGCATGTGTACAACATATGTGGGGTAGAGCAGCAGTAGGCCTGTGACCCCCTCGCTCTGGTAATAGGAGCGCTGAAGACTCGCAAACAGTTGTTCCCAGTACTCTGAAGAGAAACAAGGCAGGCTTGAATCATTCTTGGAATAGCAGGCCAACCCCCATACAGTGGGCACAGCCCGGTGACATCTGTCCCCCCCGGCCTCTCAGGCTCCCCCCCCCCCCTGGTCCTCTGCCCTCCTTGCTGTAAAGCCAAACTAAAATCAGGCTTGCGAAATAGGAAAGAAAGGTGTGGGTTTGTAGAGCAGGAAGCCCAATGCCTGCAATCCTTTCTTAATGCCTGCATTTTCTTTAAAGAGCCCCTCTTTCTATTAATCTGAGAAAACCTATGAATCCGAAGCGCATGCTTAAAGATGGAAAGTATCCCAACACTTCACCCAATGACTCAGTGGCAGCCCTATGAGGATTCTCTATTGCCTCTCTTCAACCGACCCTACAAATTTGCTGACCTCCTATTTTTCATTTCAGTGCTGCGCAGGTTAACACTTTCCCTGCATGTAACTTGCTTCAATTTCCTTAGCTAAAAAAGAGCATCTCATTTATGCTTGGTAGGCAAAAACAGTCCACTGGCTTTGGTTTGTACTCGAAGACACACATTTTGTCTTGTCCGACAGAAAGCCTTCCCTTCTCCTGCCAGCCTGGGGGTTCTCCCAACCTTCTGGAGCATATTTGGGGAGGGTATTGGGGGAGGGGAGGGGAAGTCCCACTGCACTAGTGGGAATATTTGTACTGGCTTCCGCGACTTAGTTTAATGGCCCTTTCTCCTATGTTTCCAAGCTCATGTGCTCTCCCCCCGCCCCCCGCCCGCCTCCCAAAGGCCTCTAATATTTGTCCTAGTCACCAAAATGGCTAACAAGATGGCGATAGGTAGCCCATTTCATTCATTAGCTCACCCCATTCTAGAACCTATTGTGAATTATCTAGACAGGTGAAGCAGCCAGCAGGAGGATGTTTTCCTTACCAGCTAAATCCCTTTTGTCAGCCAGCTCTGGTGAGATCTTGGCCAAGAAAATCAGCCGGTGGAGAAGAGATTTCTAAAGGATAAAAAGAAAGCATCTGTTATCAGAAGTTACAAACTAAGGCATAGTATCAGCCGTGTAAAGAGTTACATTTTGAGATGATATTTAAAAGGTTGTATTTGATATTGTTATAAATATCAAATATCAAGGTCTTTAAGCAGAGGCTTGACAGGCATATGTCAAGAATGCTTTGATGGTGTTTCCTGCTTAGCAGGGGGTTGGACTGGATGGCCCTTGTGGTCTCTTCCAACTCTATGATTCTATGATTCTAATTACCATATTTTTCCATTTATATGACTAGGTTTTCCCCCCTAAAAAATAATGTCCAAAAATTGGGGGTGTCTTATACAGGGGAGCGTCTTACAGATGGAAAAATACAGCGCCTTTCTTCTGTTATTAATCTCTGGTTGCGACCAATAGAATCTTTTCGTTCTCCCTGCCGTATTTTGCAACAGATTAAGGCCTCTTCATCTATTATTGCACATTCCTAATTATTTGTGCTCATGGTGATACTGGGGAGGTTATGGGGTCCCACTTTCAATGCCATTTGCTCCTACAAACGTTTTGGGACAGACAATAGGATGAGGTTGTAAGATTACCACAAACTGTAATTTAAGATTTTGCACCTTGTTTCTTTGTTTAAGAGAGGGTGAAATAGAGTTGGTGCTAAAAACAATTATTTAATTCCCCTCCCCCTCCCTGCAATCTCTCTATTTTCTGCTTGACTTCCTTTGAGTAAACTAAGACATTTCCCTCAAAATACTTATTCTGCTTGCATGATTCAGTATACTCATGCATGAGCTCTTGTGAACGAAGCCTTGCTGCATAGCCTGAAGTCTGTGTTTGTGTTATAATTAAATAGGCATTCATTATGGCAGCCCTGAATGGTTGGAGCTGAGGGAAGTTGTCATCCAAAACATCTTTCTTTCACCTCTTTCTCCCCTCCCCGTAACCTCAGAGCACCTATGATAGCAACGTCTCACACCAAATGTACACCTACCTGTGGATAGGATTCTGTGAACTGAAACCAGAGATGTTTTATGTACCTTTTTTATCTATGAAACTCTTTCAATAAAAACAATTTAAAATCTGGAGGCACCAGGTTGGTGAAAGCGGACTTATAAACTCGGAAAAGGTGCTTGCAATTTGAACCTAAGCAGGCTTATTTGGAAATAAACCCCACTGAGTTCAGTAGGAATCACTTCTAAGTAGATATATATATGGCCGTTTTAAACTTGCTTCAGTCTCACATGGCCATAGCGGTCTGTGCATTCGTAACTTGAAGGCTGGACTGCCCTGGCTGGTCCACAGGCCAGATGTTTTCCACCTCTGCTTTGCATTTCATTTTCATTTGTTCAAGCCATACAGAAGGACATAGCCCATTTTCATCTTGCGTACATTTAAATCCATCAATAAGTGCAATCTAAGTGGCTGGTTTTGTTCTCAGAAATGTAGAATGCTAAAGATCAAAGGAAAACGGCCCGTGATGTAACTTACCCTCCAATGTTTACCAGGTGAAAACAGAATGACACTTGTTTTAGATAAGAAAATATTTCACAGTGCAGCAGCGAGCAAGTTATGTCCACTAATCCATGGCTGACTTGCCTCATTTGGAAACATTTAGTATCAATATTGCATTCCCTGTACAGAACACTTTTCATTCAGATACCATACCTTTTTTTTAAGAGTTCCACACTAAGTTCACTTCCAATTTCTATGGCTTCCAAAAGGCTGCCTGCTGAGCCATATTGCTGCAATTCAATTGGATGCAATGCTTGACTATTTAGGACACCTACTAAGAAAATAGGCCCTTCACTTACCAGTAATAGGAACAGTCAGACTGCATGTTACAACACTGACAGAAGGGGCATATATGTGTGTTTGAATACGTGAGCAGAAAGGGTTTGATTTTCTCCTGGTAGGTCATTCTGCTTGGAACCATTGAGGATATACTGTAGATGTCTCACAGAAGACATGGGCCACAAGAAGTAAACCTCTGCCACTTCTCCAAGTGATTCCTTTTTGTTCCAATCTCAGAAAAGTAGAGGATGAATAAGTGAACAGTGAACATCACTCGAACAGGAGGTTTTGATGTGCTCTTCCGAAACTATCACCTGCTTCTAGGAGGGATAAAACAAGGGCAGCAACTGTGCTGATACCAAGCAAGGGCTAACTGGGCCCCAAGAAGCAGACTGGTAGAGCAACAGATTCTAGTGGCCTAGGACCCATTTTCATCAGGGGTACAAAAAGATGCTTTCTATGGTCTAATATTACACCACACAACTCATAGTGGGCAAAATGGACACGTAGAAACTGTATCCACAAAATGTTCATTCATCAGTGTCATTTTGGACACACAGCTATCAGTCCTGTGGCCCCCACCCCACTCCACCCAAGCTAATTCTCACAGCTAATATATCACACACTCAAGACCTTCTCTCTCTCTCTCTCTCTCTCTCTCTCTCTCTCTCTCTCTCTCTCTCTCTCTCTCACACACACACACACACACACACACACACACACACCCTCAGCCACAGTGAGGAATTAAGCAGGTACATGGAATCCCTGATCTAGATAGAGTACTCACTGTTTCCTTTGTGCCACTGTGCACTTTTTCATGGAGGAGCTGATCAAGTAAGTTTGTTCTCCCTTCCTCAGATGGTGATGCTTCCTGCTTCTCCCACATCTCGGTGTCCTTCTCAGAATGTCCCTTTCCTGAGGTGCCTGCTTTAAACCTTGACATAGTGGCCTGACTTCTAAAAACCTGATTCTGGGAGATGGAGCTTGGGGAGCTTTGAATAAATCATAGAAATCTATCCATATAATGTTACACTCTGCATCAACCATGAGGCAGTTCTGGGCAAACAAAGCTGTTTGTTGACAACCATGGCTCCTGGTGTCTTAGAAGCAGTGTCAGGCATGCTCCTTTGGCTCTCAAAGGTGCATTGTCTTTTGGCATTTGGCATTGGCAGGCTAGCTGAATAGGGCAGCCGTTGCTCAGGCAACACTTGACATCTGAGCCTTGCGGTGACATTTCAAAACTTATGGGCAGGCAGAAGCTACACTTTGGGGAGTAGAAGTTGGGCTGTTACCTGAGATCCGTTTTTTTGCTAAGTTCATCTACAGCAGCATTAACAGGGAGGGAAGACATATTTGTGCCAACAGTGGCAAATTTCAGCCATGGAATTATAATGTACGTACCAATTATTTCTGGCACAGAAATGCAAATCTAAATGGTAACATGAAGCAGCCAATCTGTAACTAGAAATTTTCAAGTGTGGTTTCTGTTTGCTGGCCAATCAGAAGTTGGGATTCTCTAATGACACACAGTCACTATTTCAATGCACTGGCCAGAGACACACTCAAGTGCTAAGGCTTCTTTCACGCGTGTACAAAAACATCCTTCTGCCACTGTCCCCCAAGAAAGTACAGATCTTTAGATGTACTCCATCAAAATATTTGAAGGTCATTCACAGTGTTTTCCCCAAAATGAATAAACAAACAAACAAACAATCATATATATTCACTTAATTGCTCCAAATGCCTCCAATTTTTGCTCACTCAGCCGTGTACACAAGTTGACTTTTTTCAAAACAAAACAAAGAAACTATGACTTCTTACAGAGACTGCTCACAAACTATGGACTTTGTGACCAAAGTGGGTGTGCACTTATTTGCAAAGCCTCACAAAACTTACCTGGTTTCCAGTGTAGGTGCTGGAAAAACAGAGGTGCTACATGACAGTGTATGTAGCTCTGAAACCTGCATTTGGCCCCCAAGATTTCATAAGGATTTGATTCCTACAAGAATCAAAAGTGCAGAAGAAGTGCAGAACATTCCATCATCTAAGAACGTCCATGACTTTCACTCCAGTAAGTGAATCTCCAGTGATAGGCAGTAAGTGACTAAAGCAGAATGGGCCTGTGCAACAAATAACATCTGAGAGGGGGGACAAAAGACCAGGAGCTGACTTTATTTAAAGAAACTTGTCTGAATCCCCCCCCTTTTTTTCCAAACAGCCGAAAGGGTTTTATAGCTAGCCCTATTTAAAGCTCCCTCACATGTTAAGATTGGGGTTCTTAGGCTCCCACAGGGAGTTTGGTGAATATGGGGCTGGAAGACCCCTGGAAGTATCTCTCCCGCTCATCCCAGGCACAAACCTTCCCATCCACTCTCTGCCTCTCCAGCCGCAACTGATACATTGAAGTCCTCTCTTCAAAGGTGAAGTCATCCGTGTGGTATAAAAAGCTGCTGGCTGCCTGGGAGGACGCCATAGCTCACTGTGCTCCTGCTGAAGTTGCTAGGCAATGGCTTAACAAAAGAGCCCCCAGGGAGTGGGAGATGGCTCACTCCATCCCCCATGTCAACAAAGCTCAGCCTGCAGCAAGCCTGGTAAGGGGACGCTTACATTCGGCCAGAGACACGGCTGTGCCAGAAAGTTAATGAGTCCAAAGTCATGCTCTGCTGCACGCTTAAGAACATTTTCCAGGGAGTCTGGGAAACTAGGGCTGTCATCTCAGGTGCACAGCTTTTTCTTCACAGATGTTGGGGATAGATAGATAGAAACACACTAGGCAGAAGCAACGAAAGCCTAAGACTGAATGCCAACACCCTCTGAAAGAATGTCTGTGCAGCAGCTTGCTTTGTAAGCTCTAGAAAGGACTCTGCAGCGAGGGCCCCACACCAGCAGTATAAATTGGATTCTGCAGGCTGCGCTGCTTCTGATGACACACTTCTGACGCATCCCTCTTTTGCTCTCACTCTCTCTCTCTCTTGCCTCCCTGCAGTCTGGGTTCTGCTCTCTACACTCCATTGAAGTGGAACTCTCCAAAATCACCAACCACCTTAGACATGGACAAATCCAAAGATCTCTGTCCTAATTCTCCTTAACCCCTTTGCAGACAGCGGGTCACCTACTCCTACTCAATTCCTCCCATGCCCTAGGTTTCAGTGACCAGCTTCATCTTGTGCTTCCCTGCCTACATTCACCCAACCTTTCTATGGGGAGGTTTGTTTTTCTGCTTCCACACACGCCCCTCCATTGGGGTCCCTGGCAGGTGTGTGTGATTTTTTTTCATTATTATTATTTTTGCCTCTATCGTTTCTCTACACACTGCCTCCTGGAAGTCTCCGTCAAATCACATGGCTTTGAGTATTACCCCTATATTGATGGCTTCCCAGCTCTACCTCTCTAATGCAAAGCCTTCTCCCATCATCCCACCCCGTAATGCTAACTATCTGTCTGATTATTTCATCATTGTCTCACACTTAAGAGTAGACCCAGAAGTTAATGGACCTTTTGGAGGCAAGAATATGCAGGCATATCTGATTGCTTGAGGTAAGAATCCCGTGTGAAGTGGAGCCACAAGCAAGGCAACTTAATAACAGGAACACGGATTCCAGCAGCCACATCAAACATTTCACATCTAAGACAGCTCTAGTTTGATCATTCTGGTGTGTAGGAAGGAGCTCCAGGAAATGCACAGAGTTGCCCCCAGAGTCCATTTTATACTGTGTACTTTATACATTTAAAGGCTTCGAGAAGAATCTGTCAGAATCCATTTCCAGCCGATTGGAACACAAAAACTGAAATTACCTCTCCCCGTTGCCAGAACATCTGAGTGAACAGACAACCTCTGGATTAACCCACTCAGTTCCACCACTGATTCCCCAAACCATTGAGGCTCATCACACATTTGAGACATTTTTTAATAACAAATAGATCTGTAAAACCCAAAGGCCTGCAGAAAATAGAAAAGCTGGTATTATTGCATAGGGCAATGTTTAGATTCTCCCCATATTTTTCTCTTCCCCATTACCTGGTACCAAAATAAATGCCGTCATAAAACAGCACATCCTCTCACTAGCATCATTAAAGCTATCTTTCGGTACAGAATAAATACTTTTAACTCTAAGATTCTCCCACCTGATCTATACCTCTCTCTCCCCCACCCTTCTAGCCCCATGGTTCACAATATCCCTGTTGCATCTTCCTTCCCAGGCAAGGCAGTGGTGTCACTCAGCACCCCTTGAGAAGCTCCTTGTGAAACAAGCACCAAGCACCAGCGAAACTTTCCAGCAATCTACAGATCTTTCCAAAGGCCCTGAGCACCCATGGTTGGCACTCTTTCAGTACTTCCACGTGAAATCACGGGCTAGTTCAGAAGCTGGATTCGGGTACAGCTAGTCTCCTGCCCAGAGATGCTGTGTGGTATCTTGCCCGCTGGAAAGTGCCACAAGAAACCCCCTCTAGAGTTAGCGGTGGTGTGTAACCCTGCAAGGAGACACTGTTGTTTGCCTTGCCGAAGGAGGTTGACCTGCTCAGCAACCAGTCACTCCTTCCCTTGCTGCTGCAGGAGCTTTGAGCACGTTTGATGTCCAACTCAGAACGGCAGATCCGCCCGTTGGGCAGCCCCTCCGTGGAGCTGCGGCCCAGGGCAGAGCCAGCTGCTCTGCTGCCCATGATGGAACTCAATGTACCATTGGAGAGAGATGCCCGGGAGGATGCCATGGCTGGTGGCGCAACACCATGCCTCTCAGACTCACTGTGCCTCTTGGGGTCCCTCCGCAGGAAGCCAACTCTGAAGACAGCCAGCTTCCCCTCTGGCTGCTTCTCGCCCTCAGTGTCCCTGTCCCCAACACAGGGCATGAGCTTTTGGTCCTGGGCTCCTCTGCTCTTGGGCTGATAGTTGGATTGGGGAAGGTTTGTCCCAGTGCGCAAGGTCCCATTGATGTTCACTTTGCCCATGGGCTCCTCATCTTTCATTGGAGGTACTGTGCTGAGAGAGAGCACCAGTTTCTTTGGAGTCTGGGGCTGCTCACCTACATCCTCCTTTGGCTTCCCAGCTCTTTTCATGCTGCTTGTGTTCTCCAAGCTAGTGGACACTTTGCCAGCGCTCTCTGTGGTGCCCACACCTGCGAGCAGAGGATTGGGCTTTGCTTTGGCGACCGAAGGCCCACTGTCCTCCCCTTCCTTGGTCATGAGGGGGACAATGGACTCATTCGTGAACCGCGGTCTGCGGCCTGACTCCAGGTATTCCACAAGTTCCCCAGAAGGCTCTGCTGGCCATTCTTTGGACATGAAGGACCATCGCAAGGGCACTGGCTTGGGGGCTCCCAGTTTGGCCTTACTGGGGGAAGCTTTCAGGCTGATGCTCCTGCCTTGAACACCACGCACCAGGGGTCGTGACTCAAAGCCACCTAGAAAAGAAAATTAAGGTGGTTGGCGGGAGCTCTCTAAAGTCAGAGAATTGACACACACTCCCAACACAGGAATGTGTAAGCTTCTTTAGCAAAATAGTGACGTTCCCCAGACTTGTATTCTTGGACCTGGGTGTACATTAGAACTCTTGAATTCTTCTCAGGCTCAGATTTTAATCAAAGCTAACCTTTCTCAAATTCATCTCCTTTTTAAAGGTAAAGGGACCCTTGACCATTAGGTCCAGTCATGACCGACTCTGGGGTTGCGCACTCATCTCGCGTTATTGGCCGAGGGAGCTGGCGTACAGCTTCCAGGTCATGTGGCCAGCATGACAAAGCCGCTTCTGGCGAACCAGAGCAGCACACTGAAACGCCGCTTACATTCCTACTGTAGCGGTACCTATTTATCTACTTGTACTTTGAGGTGCTTTCGAACTGCTAGGTTGGCAGGAGCAGGGACCGAGCAACAGGAGCTCATCTCATCGCGAGGATTCGAACCGCCTACCTTCTGATCGGCAAGCCCTAGGCTCTGCGGTTTAACCCACAGTGCCACCTGCGTCCCTCCATCTCCTTTTTACTCACCCATTAATCCTCCAATATCCCCCCCCTAAAAAAAAATCAAAAAAATCCTGTTTATCTGGCTGCTGATATTATGACAGCCCTTGAGGGAAATTACACATCCTGGTTGCTGCACACCAGGCACTAGAAGGTAGATATCTCCCTCCTGATTTTAGCAAACATCAGCACCAACCAGGTAAGTGAAGGAGGGAGGGATGGGCAAGAGGCTTATATGGCGTGTTGGGGGATGAGCTCCAAAGAGTGGGGAGCTCAGTCTGAATGCGGACCGGCTTGCAAATAAGCTGTTTCTCAATTCTAAGAGAAGCAGCTTGGTTTCATTCCAAGCCAATTGATTTGAGATTCAGAGGGGTGGGAAGCTTGGCCATCATCTGGATACAGGATGAGCTGGGCAAAAGGAGGGACCAAACACAGAGCTGGAGATCGGCTCAAAAGGACTGAGGCACATTTGTTCCTGCAGGTGTGCAATGGGGGCCAGTGAAGGATGCACTAGATAGTGGGCCAGAAGAGCAAAATTCCACACCTTGCCTATGACGCACCTGTATGGCTCAGTTCTAAGCCCACACAGTTCTAAGTTCATTGACTACTGAGAGCCATTCAGCAAAGGGAGCATCCTGCAAGCCTTTTCAACACTGACAAAGGCTAGAGACCTGGTCTGCCAGCTGGAATGAGGTGGACTTTGTACTAGAAAGCCTAGGTCATGGGTAGGCAGACTAAGGCCTGGGGGCTGGATCTGGCCCAATCGCCTTCTAAATCTGGCCCGCAGACAGTCCGGGAATCAGCATGTTTTTACATGAGTAGAATGTGTGCTTTTATTTAAAATGCATCTCTGGGTAATTTGTGGGGCATAGGAATTTGTTCATTTTCCCTCCCCCCCAAAAATATAGTCCGGCCCCCCACAAGGTCTGAGCTGACCCCTGGCCTAGGCGTATAGTGAGCAGCATAGCATAAATCAGGCACCTTTCTCTGGGCAGCTGCTGGCATTGGTGAGGGTAGGCGAGTCTGGCATTTTTGTCAGAGATGGGCAGGTAGCAGAGCTCCGGGACACCAGGCTCTCTCGCTTGCTGTTTCCGCTGAGGCGTGTCAGCCAGTGTTCCGAGACAGAGGAACTGGTGGAACCTGCAAGAGAAATCCATAGAATTAAAGTGTTCTGGGGAGAGCCTTCCTGCAAGGACTCCCCCCAAAAAGATGCAGCTGTCAAGGTCAGCCAGGGGTTACGGGAAGCAGCAAGCTTTGCACAACCAGCGGTCCAGGTGGGCCTTCTCTTGGTCGCCTAAAACTGCCATGTGGGGAATTTAGGACTGGGCTGGTTGGAGTGAGGTAAGCCAAGAATGTGTTGAGTATTACAAACCCGTAAAAGCAACTCAAAAGCTAGATATGAAGTGGGATAGTGGAAAGGAGAAAATTATTGGCTGACATATTGAAGGGGATTTTTTTATAAAAAAATGCTTTGGGGGGACCCACCAAAATCTCACGTCCATTTTCAAGCCCATAGACTTTTTGTGTTGCTTTGAAAATACATGCTTCAACAACAAACCAAAAGCAAGCACAGCACACCTACTATACATTGCGAAAAGTGTTGATGACACTCCAAAATGGCAAAGTTTCTGTTAGAAAAATAACCCTTTTCTTTCTTTCTTTCTTTCTTTCTTTCTTTCTTTCTTTCTTTCTTTCTTTCTTTCTTTTTGTTTCTTTTCTTTTCTTTTCTTTTTGTGTGTTTTTATTTAGATTATTTTATCTTTGATATTCTAAAAAGATATTGGGTATTTGATATTAACTTTTGCATATCTTTTTTCAAACTTTAATAAAATCTAATGGGGGGGGTGGAGTGAAAAATAACCTAGTGGGTAGGGAGGTTCAAAGAAGTGGATTTGAACTGGGACAAGCTCTGAAATCAGCCAAGCTGTTTCCTGAGTTTTGGAGAAAAGGATTGGCTCTTTCTCAAGTTCATCTCCTTTTTACTGGGGGTGGGAAGGTCTGAAACCCCTTGGGCACTGGAGACTTGCCCAATGAGTCCTGCAATGGTCTCACATCAAGGTAAAATAAGTTTGCAGTGACTTCTTTTGGACTGAATGAGGCCCACATCCTTGACTTACACCGGCATGAGTCTCAAGACTCATGCTCTAAAATCCAATACAGTGTCTGTTGGAATTCTGTGTGCTTTGCCAATTCCACCAGTAAATGACATGGAACAGATAAAATGCCCAGAACAGTGTCACTGTATGGGTTAAGCACTGCATACGCACCTCTAACAGAGCTTCCACCAGACCAGCTTGGAACCACACAGCGTCTCTGGTAGAAGAGGATGTAAGCACCACGAGTGCTGACTTCATCCTCCAAGACAGGTTCCACGGTGCTGTCATCATAGCTGTACCAATGACCATCCAAGGTGTTGCGACAGTAGGCTGGGGACAGAGTAGACAACCACATTAAAGGAGACACTGGCTGGTGGGACTGAACTTCCTCCAAACGTGTGGATTATATTGAAGCTGCTGAGAGAGATCCTGACCAATCCTATTGATTATTCTCAGATCGAGGGCTTCGAATGTTATCTATTGCAGGCATGGGGAACCGTTGACCCTTTTAGATTTTGCTGAACCACAACTTCCGTCATCCCTGACGATTGGCCATGTTTTCTGGGGTTGGGAGTTGTAGTTCAGCAACATCTGGAGGGCCAAAGAGTTCACTAGAGGGAGGAAAAGTTGCTGGGCAGCGGGATAATTTTCTAGCATTTGATCAGGCCAAGCAGGTAGTCTGCAAACAGAATTGGAGCTTCACATTCATTTTCTGCTTGATAAACTTACTTGTATCTACATCATGCCTGTGATTGTCTCACACAGGGACGTTTGTTGTCATGGATGGTATCCAGCAACCTAAGAATCTCAGGCCTGGATTCAACCGCCAGCACAAGGCTGTTCAGCTAGTGTAAGGATGAATATAAAGCTTGTGCAATTCAAAATGCAGTGCAATAGTTGTGCTAGTGGAAGCTTGTTGTGCACCAGGAAGTATCAGGACTACAGTAGTCATCTGTTGCACAACCAGGGATGGTTTTCTATGTTTTTTCTTGCACTGCTAAGCAACTTTAAATTAGCATGATGCTGAATTCCTCCCACAGCCTTGGTTTTCTTTTTTTCTTTTTCTTTTTCAAAAGAGATTTCTAGTTTTCTAGCTCTGAAGATAAACCTGAATGTGTCTGGGAGAAATGATATAAGAAGTGCTTCCAGGGCGTGAGATCCGAGCACCTTCTCCTGCCCCGCAAGTAGCAGAAACAAAATGAAATATACCGATTTGGCCCGAATATAAGCTGCACTTTTTTTTTTTCAAATTCCGACCGTGAAAAGTTAAAGTGCCCCTTAAATTCACCACCTTACAAAAATTGGCTTTTACGATATTGCTACTGAAACAGACATACGGTAAAATGGAACAAAAAAAAGAGTTTTATTGCCGATTTGCAAGCTTGAGACTGTTGTGCAATTAATTCAAATGTCATTCATCGCTTGCCCCTTATTTTACAGTGCAGTATTGATTTTTTTATTTGCATTTACGGTGCTACGAACAGCTGTTTAACCCACTTGCAGGTCCTCTCTAGTAGCCGTAGGATTTTCTTCTACATTTCCCATTTATGGGTGTGAGTGCCTGTGGAATTTTAAGGGAGCCGCTTAGATTCGGGTATTGACTTTTCCCCCCCTCCCCTTGAATTTTAAAGGTGCGGCTTATATTTGGGTGTGGCTTATATTCGGGCCAATACGGTATGCAGAGCAAAGACCTAAATGCAGATTCATTTAACTACAGTAAACAATGCCACACTGTGCCTCCATCTCTTTGGGGCTTCCTGCACCCTCACTGACATCCTCTTCAGGGCTCTCCAGCTTTCTCCTGCCATTTCCGGGTTTGAATTGAACTATTTACTTATTTCCCAGCACCACACATTTACGCATTCACGCATGAGCAATGGGCCACCTGTATTTATTTTGCAGAATTCACCATTCCTTGGAGCAGGATTTTTTTTTAATCTACCTTCTCCCACAAATCCCAGCAAACTAATCTCCTTCGGCAGCAGTTGCCCAGAGTTATACCGACTCCTGCACTTTCCCCACCCACCAGTGGGACACTCACCCGTGTAATGCCCGCCTTGCATGCTGCCGTGGTGATTGCAGACGGCATACAGGTCGTAGAGGAAGTTGCACTGGCCGCTTTCCAGCGTGGGGTGTTTCCAGGGGCCCCACTTGCTGCTGCGGTTGCGCTTGGCCACGTGGGGAGCCATGTCAAGCCCGCGGAGGGGGAAGTGCACCAGCGTGGAGAGCTTGTGGCGCTGCTCGCCCACCTGCCGGAAGCGCTTCAGGTGAATGATGAGGATATCGGGCAGCGTCCATAGGCTGAGCTTCACCATGCCCTGCTGGAGCACCTGGCAGTGAGGGCAGCGCCAGGCATCATCAGGGGCCAGCTGTGGATGGGAGGGAGGGGGAGAGAAAGAGAACAGAAAACAGACACCAGGGGCTTTGTCAGGTTTCAACACTGGAGCACAGATTCAGCAATCACTTGAATGAGAGGGGTGGGTGGCAACACTGCTTGATGAGCATATTCTGTTGAAGATTCATTCCCCGTGTCTGCTGTCATGGGATTGTTGTCTATCACATGATGGTGTATGTTTTTCATTCCATAGAGTGGGACATGACGGAGACAGGATGTTTGTGTTACTGTGTTTCCTGAAGTGGAACTGTTGTCCTTTGTTCTCTTTGCTGTCTGGAGCTAGAAAGAGAGGGAGCCATGTTGCAGTGCTCCAAAAATGTGTGTTTATATGTAAATAAAATAGATTAGCCAAATGCTGAGTTGCTAAGGTCTGTTACGCAGCTGCGCAAACTCTGCGGATCCCTAAGCGTGCCGATGTTTCTTGGCATCAGTCGCTGTGATGTTCGGGTTGGAGAAAGCTTTTGAAGCTCCTGAACGATCAACCAGGAGGGAGGAAACATGCCTGTCGGGCATGTGTCTCTGCCAGGGTCCTACTTGAGAGTAGGAGATCCTAACATATTCTACCAGCAATCAATTAATTCCCCCCTCTTCTATGCACCCTTATTAGTCATGTTAAATGTAGGACACCCCTGAGCCAAACAGAGTCTGGGAGAACAAGATGAGCACTCCCATCTCTATGGTTCATGCTGTTGCTGTTAATTAAATTTCTATACTGCTCTTCATCCGAGGATCACAGGGCAGTTTACAATATGCACAACATAGTAACAAACAAAAGCAATCCCCATGCCCTACAGTTTAAAAGGTTATATATAGTTTAATTAGCCTAAGGCTTGGGAGAAGAGGAATCTTTTTGACTGGTGCCTAAGGATATGTAACAGGGGTGCTAGGCGTGCCTCCTTGGAGAGAGCATTGCAAAAGCAAGGAGCCACTGCAGAAAAGGCCCCTTCTTGGGTTGCCGTACTCTGAACATCTCACGGAGCAGCCCCATAAAGATGGCAGGGTCTGCTTTGTTTGCCATCTGCCAGTCAGTAGGGAGAGACCTGCTTCAGTTGTTTCCATCGCAATTGAGTGCCCATGTGGTTTAGTGTCAGGATAAACCCTGGGAGACCAGGGTTCAAATCCCCACTCAGCCATGAAGCTCACTGGGTGACCTTGGGCCAGTCACTGCCTCTCAGCCCACGCTACCTCACAGGGTTGTTGTGAGGATTAAATGAGGATGGGGAGAACTATGTACACCACCATGCGCACCTCAGAGATAAATGCGATAAACGAATGATAAACAAGCTGAATCCCAGCATGTCCTTGGCACTCCTTGGCACTCATACCTGTTCCTCCTTGGTGTAAAGCTGGAAGCATTCGTCCAGGGTGCAACTATGCTGCTGTTGGTGGAGCTGCTGCTTCAGCCTCACGCTTTCTGCATCCTCAACCACTTCTTCCTGGATGTTGCCAAACAAGCTGCAAAAATGCAGATGGGGGGGGGGGGTCAGCAATGGCTCAGACCTGATCATGACTCTACTATGGATAGGCAAATGGGTCCACATAATGCACGCATGCCCAAGCCAACCACCTGTTCCTCTCAACTCTCATCCAGAGCTTTAATCCATAATATCTCTGCCCAGTTGGCCAGAAATTGTGTGAATGGCATGTATCTGCCCTTTGTGTGAACAGAGTCTAAATGCATGAGCATGGGTGGTTTTGATGGGGTGGGGGGTGCACACCCTTGGTGAAAAGTGGAAATTAGAGTTGAGAGGCTCTACGGGAGGAAGGTAATGCATTTGGCAAATTGTGCCGATGCGGCAAATGCCCCATTCAGCCCAGTTCAGGGATCTGTCAATGTGGGGCAAAGAAGATGCAGTGCGGTGCAAATGCCATTTGAATTTCAGGAAAAAACAACCGGACTGAAAGTCCTCTAAAGAGCCACACTTGTGCCAACCATGATGGCATGCCAGAGAGATTTAACACAATGTACTTGCAATGCACACTCACCATTCTTTGGTGCTCACATCCCACTCAATGACCAGCTTCACGTGTGCGGGACCACCAGGACCACCAAACTGAAGTGCTCTGCGGGAAGATGGAGCCATTAGAGTTATGCTGCAGGCTCTGATGCAAGTAGCCTTGGAAGTAATGATTCAGACAGGTGTATCCCAGAGAAAATGGGGAGTCCAGATAAACCCTGGAGAGTCTTGGTTTCAGAAAGAATAAACCCATTGAAATTAACGAACAGGACTAACGTAGGCCCATTACTTTCAATGGGTCTGCTCTGAGATGAGCTTAGTTGGATAAAACCCATGGTTTCAAAGAAGCTTCACCTGATGTTCCTTTGCTTACTGAGATGCTTGCAAACAGGGAAAGGGAACAGTGCACCAGGAAGTATCTAAGCCTCTGTTACTGCCACACATTCCATGTCACTTTGACCCATGGGCCCTGTATCTGATCCCCAACTCCAAGCTGCTTCGGGAGGGTTTGGCAATTGATCAGCTCCTGCTTCTGGAATCCTGCTATGGAGGTTTGCCTCCTCAAAAGCCTCATATTGTCTTGTTCATGCTTGTGCAAAGGGCTGCAGTGTGGGCATTATGGAGCCAGACCATAGTTTGCATGAGGTCCAGCGCCGAGGGCCTTCTGGCGGTTCCCTCACTGTGAGAAGTGAAGTTACAGAGAACCAGGCAGAGGGCCTTCTCAGCAGTGGCGCCTGCCCTGTGGAATGCCCTCCCATCAGACGTCAAAGAGAAAAACAACTACCAGACTTTTAGAAGACATCTGAAGGCAGCCCTGTTTAGGGAAGTTTTTAATGTTTGGTGTTTTATTGCTTTTTTATTATTACTAATATTCTGTTGGGAGCTGCCCAGGGTGGCTGGGGAAACCCAGCCAGATGGGTGGGGTATAAATAATATGTTGTTGTTGTTGTTGTTGTTGTTGTTGTTGTTGTTGTTGTTGTTGTTGTTGTTGTTGTAAACTGTGGCCTTTCCCCATTTGTCCAACTCCCTCCCAAAGTATTTGGAATTCTGTGCATGTCTTCAGTGCTAGGGCTCAGCCCAGGAGGAGGTAAAGTAAGAATGAAGAATTCATCTCTGATCAGGTGCAAAATGCTATTGAGGGGGAAAAACGCAGGCAATAAGTGCAAATCTGAAATGAAGAACTAGAGTCCCCCGATTAGGGATCATGGCTGCTCGACTCCTTGGCAGGCTTTAAAACCAGGGGACATCTCTTTATACAGATTAACCAACGGGAAGTAAAGCCTCTTTGCCGTCACACACAGGTCACAGAATTGTAGAGTTGGAAGGGACTCTGAGGGTCATCTAGTCCAACTCCGTGCAATGCAGGAATCGGGTGTCATGCTGCCACTAGTGCCATTTGGCTGCTAGAGCCCTGAGACACGTTGGTGGGTCTGCTCTTCCCCCCAGCAGTCAGGATGTCCCCATTTTTGCCTTAAGATGCTCAGGCACAGGAGGCCTACTTGCAGAGCTAGCGATAGGTTCAAGCACCTGCAAGGACAGGGGCAGGCTAGGCTAATCACTCCAATTCAGACCCGGCGGAAGAGCCAAGGTTGAAACTTTCATCTTTCCTGAAACAGGCAACTCCCAGCCCCCACACAGAAGAGATTCTTAGGTTGGGCTCCTGTTTCTTTCCACTTAAGCTCCACGCACCTAACTCCCCAAGAGGGATCCCCATAGAAGCCTCTGGGGGCCAGTGAGCAATGCAATTAGCAAGGGTTGTGGCACATACACACACATGGTGACAGCAGCTGATTCACTTCTCTGCTTCCTGGGGACATTACCTGAGCTAACATTATCTTTGACTAGAATCCAGCTAGCAGCGGCAAGACATTAATAATTCATCGGCCCCTCCGTGATCGCTCGACAGCGATGCACATCCGGCTGGGCACTGCCGCTTCAGGACTGCCAGGCCTGGTGCACAGCCTTGGTGCCGGGAGTTTGAAAGCAGGGAAGATGCCAAGGAAGGAAATCAGCTGCCTCAGCTGCACCCACCCGGCAGGACCCCGTTAAAATGGCCGGCATCCGCCCGGTTTGTCAAGCCAAGGAAGGAAACCAGCATGGGACTGCCACACACAGCTCTGTGAGACACAACACCTGCCTTGCAGGCAGAAGGTTCGATCCTCAACAACATAGAATCATAGAATCATAGAGTTGGAAGAGACCACAAGGGTCATCCAGTCCAACCCCCTGCCAAGCAGGAAACACCATCAAAGCATTCTTGACAGATGGCTGTCAAACCTCCGCTTAAAGACCTCCAAAGAAGGAGACTCCACCACACTCCTTGGCAGCAAGTTCCACTGTCGAACAGCTCTTACTGTCAGGAAGTTCTTCCTAATGTTTAGGTGGAATCTTCTTTCTTGTAGTTTGAATCCATTGCTCCGTGTCCGCTTCTCTGGAGCAGCAGAAAACAACCTTTCACCCTCTTCTATATGACATCCTTTTATATATTTGAACATGGTTATAATATCACCCCTTAACCTTCTCTTCTCCAGGCTAAACATACCCAGCTCCCTAAGCCGTTCCTCATAAGGCATCGTTTCCAGGCCTTTGACCATTTTGGTTGCTCTCCTCTGGACACGTTCCAGCTTGTCAGTATCCTTCTTGAACTATGGTGCCCAGAACTGGACACAGTACTCCAGGTGAGGTCTGACCAGAGCGGAATACAGTGGTACTATTACTTCCCTTGATCTAGATCAGTGTTTCTCAACCAGTGTGCCTCCAGATGTTTTGGGACTACAACTCCCATCATTCCTGACCACTGGTCTTGCTAGCTAGGGATGATGTGAGTTGTAGTCCCAAAACATCTGGAGGCACACTGGTTGAGAAACACTGATCTAGATGCTATACTCCTATTGATGCAGCCCAGAATTGCATTGGCTTTTTTAGCTGCTGCATCACACTGTTGACTCATGTCAAGTTTGTGGTCTACCAAGACTCCTAGATCCTTTTCACATGTACTGCTCTCGAGCCAGGTGTCACCCATCCTGTATTTGTGCCTTTCATTTTTTTTTTTTGCCCAAGTGTAGTACTTTATATTTCTCCCTGTTAAAATTCATCTTGTTTGCTTTGGCCCAGTTGTCTAATCTGTTAGGGTCATTTTGAAGTGTGATCCTGTCCTCTGGGGTATTAGCCACTCCTCCCAATTTGGTGTCAAGTATAAGGCAGCTTCCTAGGTTCTTGCATTTACACAGCCAATAGCAGTGTCCATAGTAGTGACCAGGAGAGAAATGACTACTGGGAGGAGCACAGAGAGAAGAAACACCATGTGTTTTAATGGTACTGTGAGTACACAGCTTAGGTTAAACAGGTCTTGGGCCCAACATCAATGCATCAAATTTAGATCAAATGCATGTTAGAGAGGAGACTTTGGTTGCTGTCCCACAACCACAGAAACCCTTTGAGACTTGCCTGAGCATCATCCAGAAGCATTCTTGGAGCTTGTCTATTCTGGATCATGTTTCATATCAGGTATGGTGTTTTAACATCCTGTGTTTGTTGTTAAAAAGTTTTACTTGAACGTGCCATCAAGCACCTGCACACTGATACCCTCTAAGAGAAGAGGGAAGCTTAAGAATCTAAAGAAATGCAGTAATTCCTTAGTACAACAGGGAGCTCTTCTTGGAGCCCAGGAGGAAGGAAGAGGAACAGAAGTTGCTGCATAAAGCTAGGGTCCAGTAAACAGGATCCATGACTAGTGAGAGAACAGAATAGGCAGGTCCTCAGTCCTCTTCTCTTTCGATTACAGGATCCCTCCAGTCACTTCTTTCTAGCATTATCTCTGTGTTAGATCTCTTACCTGTCCACCGCTGGATGATAGAGAGGCCAGCTGTCCTGGGGAGAGAGGTAGCTGCAAAGTGCAGAGCCGCCAACCACTCGCACCTGGAACAGGCTCGGAGTAGCCTGAAAAAGGCAAAGGGGGGGGGGAGAGAGAAGGAGTCAAAGGATCTGCTCTCCCTGGCAAAGACTTCTTTTAAATCAGGGGCTCAGGGTGGGGCAAACAAGGGCAAAAACAATGAGGCAGCTGTACTGTGGGAAGAGCGCTGTGTGGCTAATCTTTTGTGTCGCATATCCTTTGGGAGTAAATCTAGGTGTCTCCAGCAGATTTTCAAAGAGTATCTTACTATGGAATGGTTAACACGGTCTGTTTCTTCTGCAGGGAAGTTTAGCAACTGCAGGAAAAACGAGTGTTGAACCTGACTATGCTGAGATGATTGGATAATTCTGTTGTTGTTGAGGCACACATTTCTCTTGTACTCAAACAGTTCACTACGGAGCTCATTTCTCAAAGACTCAAAACGGTTCACCATGCAATAGTATCTCAACTCCAGCCAGTGTGACTACCAGTGCTCAGGGACGATGTTAGGTATAACCAAATAACACCTGGAGGGCTACAGATCCTCTTCCCAGCTATTTCTTAGGCCCGCCCATCCTAAAGTCAGGTGTGTGGCCAGTAGACAATAAAACTCAGAGCATCCTTTTGTTCATACTATCAAGGGGGGAGGGTTGAAGAAAGAGTGGCAAAAGAAAGCTTCCTCTAGTTTTCCACTGCATGCTTATGAGCGGAGCTGGGATTTCCATTTCCATTTCCAAACAGAAATAGGAGGTGATCAGTATTGTGGACTAATTAATCTAGCACAAAGAGTGTGGGTCTGATAACGCACTTAAAGTAAATTGCATGTTCACACAGGCAGATGGATCCCATACGACGACGACCATCTCACTTGGCTCCCGCCCCATCCGAAAATTGCCTAGCATTCCACAACCTTTTCCCCCTGATGCCGGTTGCAATTTCCCTGTTGTCATACAAATGGACTCATTTACCCCTCCCTCCCGCTCCATAATGCTGTTTTGTCATTAAAACCAGAGTATGATTAGCCATTACATTCCAAATTTCATTATGTTTTGTGTCCAGCTCCCTCATCTTCTTGACAGAGAATGTAATGAGACCTGATGAGGGGACAAATATGAATCCATTATCTTGACACTGTTCAGATTATAATCCACCCGTTCCTTAGACAGGTGTCAGAAAGAGTGATATGCCCTCCACCTCAGCACCGCTTGTGTTGGGGATGGGAGCAGAGAATAACCAGCAACTATGACCTCCCGCTCCTCCTCCCCACCTCATCTCTGGCTTCTGCCAGCAGGAGTTGGTGTCGCTTCAAAATTAGCTTCATTACATTCCTATCCTCATGGAGCTGAGGAGTCAACAGCAGACGCCACATTTATAGATCAGCCAATAAAACTGTACATTGCCATGAACAGAATGCCACATTGAAAGTCCAAAAAACTCAGAGAAAATAGGCTGAGTCTCTGGAGTGAGAACGACAGAGCCCCAATTGTCCACTGCCTGCCAGCGGAGTTCAGGGTACCAGAAAAACATGGAGGACATATTTGACAAAGGTCAACTGATCAACATCACAGTTCCAGGAGACAGTATGTTCCAGGCCAGCTGATATTTACTGGATTCCTAATTTCCCTAGTGTAAAACAAACAGGACTTCCCACTGAGAGCTAGAGGTTCCTCCACATGACAGACATAGGACCCTGGACACATTGGGGACTGGAAAGGACAACCTCTCATTGGAACGTGTATCTGCACCCCCGGTTCCTCCTGTCCAGAAGTTCAAGACTTCATAACTGGGTCTCACCACCACTGAGCAACAGGTGATACCTGGTCAGTTCAAAACATACATTAGACAAACTGGTTAGTTATGTTGTTTAAGACTTTGATTCTGTTAACCAGGGAGGGGGGCAAATAGTTCTGCAGGGTGCATACACTCTGCCCCCATGCCTACTGGAAATCCTGATCAATTTTTCTCTACTACTCCACCCCATTTCATGATATATTGCTGACACTTTGCTCTCCTTGCAACCATGCAAGCTAGAAACTCCAAACAGGCATTTTTAGGAGGAACCCAATGACAAATTTTGCAAGGTCATTCTTATTCAAAAAAATCAAATGCCCTTAGCCCTGCCTTTATCTGTCTTGCTTTTCCTGACATGCTTAAGGATTCCCCCCTTTTTTTACTCCCAGTCTGGATATACAGGAAAAATTGCTCTGCTCAGGCGTCACTTGCTTCTCACTTTCTTATGTCTGGTCTTCAAAGTTACAGGGCAGCAGAGCCACACCCACCCCGCCCCCTACTTATTTGCCTCGAAAAGGCCAGCAGGCTCCATTGCCTGCACTTCTATAAATATCCCCGGGGCAACCATGAAAGCAGCAGAGGGCCACAAAGTTAATTAAATACCCACATGTTTTAATTAAACCTAATTTAATGAAAACAGCTCTTTGGAGCCAGGAACCCAGAAGAAGCTGCGTTAAGTTACAAGGGGGCTTGTTAGCTCCTGGTGTAGATGGCTTCCTTTTCAGTGGAAACACACAAAAGATGGCAGGGTGGGGGGTGAATAACTGAGACCCTGTACTGCACTAGGCAGCCTCTCCTAACAGGAGGAAGGGGAGGGTGTGTGAGTGTCACTTTGTGTTTTTTAAAAATATCTTTATTAAAGATTTTTTAAACAACAAAAACATACAAAAATACAAAACACAAAAAAGAAATACAAAACACAAAAAAGAAATACAAAACACAAAAAATACAAAAAGTACAAAAATGCAAAAAACAAAAATTCTCACTTATAACCCTTATTTCTAATCTATTGACTTCCTCTTTCCACTTCCTACTGTGATTCTTTACATTTCATGCTTAGTAAATTCTAAATCTTATATAAACTCTAATTATTACTTCAATATTACCTTATTACTATATCTTTTATATCTTATCCATATAAACTCAATCTATATCTACTTCTTAATTAATTTATCCTCATCTTCTTTTCAATACATATTTCACACCCTTGTATTATCTACAACCTCTTTGTATCTCCCTCACTTCCATTGGTTCAATCTATTATACGCTTATTTTTCAAATAAATTTAAAATTTCTTCCAATCTTCTTCCGCTGCTTCTTCACTCCGATCCCGAAGTCTCCCCATCAACTCAGACAGTTCCATATATTCTATCAGCTTCTTCTGCCATTCATCCACTGTTGGCAATTCTTCATTCATGAGTGTCACTTTGTGACCAATACCCATTGACAGCTTTACCTACCATGAACATGCTTAATCCTCTTTTGAAGTTATTTGATTTGGTGGCCATCGCTTCATCGGGTGGGTGCAAATTACAGTTTAACCGTGTGCTATGTAAAGAAGGACTTCCTTTGGTCTGTCCTGAACCTTCCAACATTCAGTTTCATGGAATGTCCACAAGTTCTGGTGTTATTGGGGGGGTTGGGGAGAGAAAAAACTTGTCCCATGTCCCATTTTCCCTTTATACACCTCTATCACATTCCTCCTCTTCCTTGGGCGTCTTTTCACCATAAGATGGTGCTCTAGCCCCCCCCCCCCTTATCCAACTCTACAATAACTTTATGAGAGGTGTCTTCTGCTACTAGTTACTAGCAACGCTGGTTTCCTGCATACATGCTGTGGAAACGGCACTGAACATGGATGTCACAGTGTCCCTGGTCAGGGAGCTCACAATCAGCTGCAGCTGGGTAAGTTGGTAGTGCAGTGGTGCCTCGACTTACGAATTTAATCCGTTCTGAAGGCACCTTCATAGGTAAAAAAATCCGTAAGTCGAAAAGCGCCATTGGAAATGCGATTTCCCATAGGAATGCATTGGAAACGAAAAAATTCGAAGCAACCCCATCTAAAAATTCGTACGTCGAAAAAACCCTATCTAAAACCGCTGCAGTTTCCGTTCAGATGTCGAGTAATTCGTAAGCGCACGGCCATTTGCCCCATTCGTAAGTCGAAAAATTCGGTTGTCGAGTCGTTCGTAAGTCGAGGTACCACTGTAGATGAAATCCCCACAGTGAAGGAGAAAGGATACACTTGGTCGTTCCAAGTGAGCTTTCCACCTTTAGCCTTTTCTATTCTCTTAAAAATAAATAAATCCGTGCCTGTTACCTAAGTCCATTTTTCTTGTTTTGCCACTAGTAGTCACAGATATGCCCACCCCGACTGATTCTTCACCTTATTAAAGCCTTTGCTTCCTCAGTATTTTCCTGGACACTAAACACACCTAGTTCCTAACATTGCATTATCAGGAAAGAAGACGACAGCCATTTGCATGAGACATGGAAGGCCAGAACTGTGGATAGCTCAGTTGGTAGAGCATGAGGCACTTAATCTCAGGGTTGTGGGTTTGAGCCCCATGTTGGGTAAAAGGTTCCTGCATTGCAGGGGGTTGGATGACCCTCATTGTCCCTCCCAACTCTACAATTCCAAGAAGAAGAAGAAGAAGAAGAAGAAGAAGAAGAAGAAGAAGAAGAAGAAGAAGAAGAAGAAGAAGAAGAAGAAGAAGAAGAAGAAGAGTTTGGATTTGATATCCTGCTTTATCACTACCCGAAGGAGTCTCAAAGCGGCTAACATTCTCCTTTCCCTTCCTCCCCCACAATATACACCCTGTAAGGTGGGTGGAGCTGAGAGACTTCAGAGAAGTGTGACTAGCCCAAGGTCACCCAGCAGCTGCATGTGGAGCAGCATAGACGCGAACCCGGTTCCCCAGATTACGAGTCTACCGCTCTTAACCACTACACCACACTGGCTCTCATGATTCTATGAGACACTTTTAAGCATGTGCAGCCCATTCATGCAACTGACAATTACTAGGGGCTCTCATCGTGACATGTTAAAAATCACAAGTTTGCCCCTCCGGAGCTTGTCATGGTCTGCTTATTTACCTGTGTTAATAGTCTGTTTGCAATTAGAACAGCCTGCCTTCAAATCCTTAGGGGACTGCACAATGCTTTGTGAGCTTTACAAGGGGATTTTGGCTCCAGTGGGCTTTGGGCTATGGCCATTGATTTCTCCTTGGAGGAGAAGAGGCTCTGTTCCACAACGGGGAGTAAAATCCTACCCTCAACTGTACAGGAAAGCCCCATGGCCCACTGAAGTGCTGGAAGAAGCTTCTACAAAAACCAGACACAACCTGCTCCCTTTCCAGAAGAAGGCGTTTTCACATGGCGAATTCCACACTGGCAGAACGGCCTGTCTTTTGCGTCGCAACATTTGCCTGCCTCTGTGAGTCTTCTCACCCTTCCCATTTCAAGGTGACGACCACGGAGAAGCCTTCCTCCTCGAGCCCTCGTGCAGCCTTTGGGCCAAGGTGCAGCAGTTGGCTCGCTCATTTTCAGAGCTGGTTATTATGAAGCCAATTCATTAAGACTTCATGGACCGCAAACCTCCACTCGCTGCCTGGCCCGCAGCGGGAAAACGCCTTGGCTCTCAACGCCTCCTGCAAGGGGCACGGTCTTGCTAGGTAGCTCCATCTTAATATTTCATGTCAAGCAGCTATGGGATGGCTCCCTTGTGGATGAACCGTGCTGCTGGCTCACCACTCTCCGTGACTCTTTTGCAAGATGAGCTGCTGCTGCTGCTTTTACAGGGAAAGGGGGGGGGAATGCAGCACACACAGCAGAAATGCCCAGTTGCTCTCACTTGTGCAGGCACTTGCCATTAAAGGACAGCTCACTATAAACACCCAACCTGTGGCTGGTGACTTTTGCTTGGTGCTTTTGTGATTACATTTAACTACTGAAATAAAATACCAGTTACAGGTCTAGTACATGTAGACCTGTCTTGATGTCGGATGCTCAAAGCAAAGCAATCTGGGGAGGATCTGGTGGATATTCACTTGTAGCCAAATTCAGAATCACGAATGGAAACATAGGAAGCTGCTGCACTGAATCTGACCATCAGTTCGTTTAGTTTAGTAAACTGACTGGCAGTGGATCTACAGGATTTCAGGCAGTAACCTTTTATAGCCTTTATCTGGAGATGGCAGGCACTGAACTTGGGTCATGCAAAGCATACACCCCACCCCTAAATTACAGCCCTTCCATCACATAGGGTGGGTCCAAATAAAAACAATGAAAACCACCCTGATTGTTTCGGATTTGTGCGGATAACTACTCCATGCAGGAAGCTGTTCCCATGGAAAGGCTGGCCATGTCTCAAATCCAATCTTCCCTGTCCACTGCAAATTCCATCGGCTTGAAGAGGCCTGTTAAGCTGTGCACATACCAGGCTCGCAACATAAAGAACTCTGCACATGGTCACATTTAAAAGGACAGCCGTGTAGCTATTTGTTTGCTTTTCTTTATTTTTTAGCCCACTCTTTCCTTGCCAAACCATCCCAAGCAATGCTTGACTTTCGAGTCCATCCTAGGAGAGGCATCATTGGGAAGAAATGAAGGCAGCCAAGTTTTAGTTAGACTGGGGGAATGAAGGTAACTTGAAACAGCATAAACTGTGCACGTGCTAATGGCATGTTTTAAGGCAGCTGCTGGGCTCAGGAAGGATGAATTTGTCCCCATGCCCTGATTCACTGACCAGGCAAGTTAAGTAGGGGCATAATTTTCTTCTCAACAGTTCATTACTATGGGCCACCAGACAATGGACTTGCGCAGATCAATGGGAAATGCTGCAGTCTGCAATAGCAATATATTTCCTTCTGCTTTTCCAAAAGATAACCAATGGAGGGGAATGAATGATACACCGCAGGCTGCTCACCTTCATTCATAACATGTCCCTGGAATTTATGGGGTTTTGTGGGTCTTAGGGGAAAACAGAATGTCCTGGAAATCATCTCTCCACATTTAGAATTCTCTCTCAACTTTCTTAACTTTGAAGCATACCACTTCATGGCTTGAGTCCGGGAGCCCCTATTCCCAGGCCTTAATCCCAAAATACATGAAGTGATAACAGAATGCCACTGAGCGTGTGCAGAATGTTATTCACTCGCTGCTGTGTAAGCACAGACAACCCATAAGCGCCACTAGGATGGGTGAACAAGCCATGGTGGGAGTGGTTTTCCAGAGAGAACCGAGGTCCCAAACATCACATTATATAAATGAACAAGTGCACTTCCCATAAAGCCTTTGGGATGCTGTAATTTCCGGGGCTCAATTCTGAAGGAAATCAGCCCTGAGTGCTCACTGGAAGGACAGTTCGTGAAGCTGAGGCTCCAATACTGTACTTTGGCCACCTCATGAGAAGAGAAGAATCCTTGAAAAAGACCCTGATGTTGGGAAAGATTGAGGGCACTAGGAGAAGGGGACGACAGAGGACGAGATGGTTGGACAGTGTTCTCGAAGCTACAAACATGAGTTTGACCAAACTGCGGGAGGCAGTGGAAGACAGGAGTGCCTGGCGTGCTATGGTCCATGGGGTCACGAAGAGTCGGACACGACTAAACAACAAATTTCCGGGGCATTGAGGTAGCTGTAATGATCACAGAATCATAGAGTTGGAAGGGACCCCCGAGAGTCATCAAGTCCAACCCCCTGCAAAGCAGGAATCTCAACTAAAGCATCCAAGACAGACGGCCATCCAACCTCTGCTTAAACACCTCCAATGAAGGAGAGTCCACCACCTCCTAAGGGCATCTGTTCCACTGCCAAACAGCTCCTACTGTCAGAAAGTTCTTCCTGGTGTTTAGGCAGAATCTCCTTTCTTGTAACTCAAAGCCATTGGTTCAAGTCCTACCCTCCAGAGCAGGTGAAAACAAGCTTGCTCCACCTTCCACGTGACAAGCTGGTTGAAGATGACTATCATATCTCCTCTCAAGTCTCCTCTTTCCCAGGCTAAACATACCCAGGTCCTTGAACCATTCCTCATAAGGCTTGGTTTCTGGACCCTGAATGAAGTAGAACATTATTTTCTGCAACACCCACATTTGGAGCAATGGCTAAAATGGCTTGCGGGAGGCAAGGAGAGTCTTGGCACCCAGTTCATGCTACCCTGAGGTCCCTGCTGCTGACGAGCACAAAACCACCACCCTCCCCTTTTTGTCACAAATTACACTGGAAATGATCAGCTCTGGAGATGAATCTGAAGAGTACCTCTTCCAAAAGGAAAGCCTACTGTTTTCAGTGTTCGGCTAGATAATTTAGCTATAGAAGCTGAAATAAAAATAAAAAATATGCATGGCACATCTTCTTCCAGACAGGGGCACACAACACTTCACAGACTGCCAAGAACCACATCAACTTGCTATCCGCAAACACAGGAGAGGCAGGCAAGAGCTGGGCCACACATCAGGATCAAACCCTGGGAAATGCCTGCTGTAGCCATCGGTTCTTCTACAGCTACCCTTTCAAAGCCTTCAGCAAAAAGATGAGAGCGCACCCCCAGCCACAGTGTTCACAAGGGGCCAGCTTAGTCATCCCTTCCAATTACCTTCCTGAGTACATCGCTTTGCTTCCACCCATATAAATGAAGGGTGTCTACTCACTCCTATGAGAAAAAGTAGAGGGACAAACTGCTGTGCGGCACTTCTGGACTACCAACATCACCGCCAATGCAGGCACAGAGAAACACCATGCAGGAGTCCCTGCCAGCCCTCATAATGGCAGCTCATGTGTACCAGGGGGGGGGGCTCATGGAGGGGTGGGGTGGCAGAGGCAATGGCATCCTTCCAGAGATGCTTCTCAAAAGGAGGCAAGGCAACAGTGGTGAGGTTGAGGGAGCGTTGGGACAACAGCCCTATACACAGATCCTCTGGGGCTGCCACTGCTGCTGCCCCATACCTCCCCCTAACCTTGCAGCCACCATCTCACTTCACCCCATCCCTGTTCCCAGTGAGCACATCGCTGTTGCCGGGAGGGTACCACTGCTTCTGTTGTCCCAGCCAACATAAAAGGGAAAACATGAGTCCCTGCCAAACATTCAGCGTGAACACAGACGGGAGGAAATGCCTATTTATAAACATACAACCCCTGAGAATGCTTTTTTCATGCAATCGGCAGTGTTTATTGCCGCAGTTTTTATTTCCAAATGTTCGGTTTGGAAGAAACAGAGGGGATTAGGAGGCCGGAAGCAGGGTTCTCTCCCCTCCGAGAGTACTACGCGGTGTCAATCATGCCAGGGAAGAAAGACCTGCCAAGCATCTACGAGTGACTACCCTGGATCTGGATGCAATAATCAATCTTCATTTTGCACAGGAATTTAATTTTAGGTCCCGTGTGGCAACCAATTATGATTTAATAAGCTGTAATTTAATTAAAACGCTACCCACTTAGAGCAACTCCAAAAGGCAAGTAACCGACACACAAAAATATAACACTTAAACTAAATCAGTTTTCCCTATGAGGAATTTAGTGTCTTCAGAACTAGATCAAAAGTTTATAATTTCATCGCTGTGCCTTCCTGTAAGAAAGCCCAAGTATATGTAATGGAAATAAAGCAATTTTTTCCCTGCCTTTCTTTCCTTTTCTCTGTCCTTTCTTTGCTATTGCCAATCTATATTCCAGTTTGTAAGCCTCTTGAGGCAGGGACCTGCTCTCTTATATAGAGTAAAGCACAACATAACACCAATTCTGTGCAACCTTCACTGGCTGCCAATGCCAGCGCCAATTTAAGGTTCTGATTTAACATTAAAAATCCTAAACAACTTTGAGCCCAAATACTTTTAAGGAGTGCCTCTCTTGGTACCTGCCAGCCAAGGTTCTGAGATCTGCTGCCAGTGCGGGGGGGGGGGGGAAATACCGCTCATGATCCCCAAACGCAGGACAGGGACTTTTTAGTGGTGGCATCCTGCCCATAAAACCACCCCACCCAGGATGTTTTGGTTGTCACTCTCATTACTGAGTTTCTGACAGTCGTAAGACACATCTCTTCACTCGGGTCTTTGGGAGAGTTTCATGCTGTTCTGCATTGATTTAGTTGCATTAATTAAGGTGAAGGCCAGATTATTGTTCTACACTACTACGTTTTTGTGTGCTTCGACGGAACTTATCGTTTTAATGATATTCCTTCACACTGCCCCATGATCCTTGCTGATGAAGGGTAGTTAAGCAAATAAATAATTTGAAATGGAAAAGGAATATACAAATAACTACAGCTATAGCCCAATAATTGCCCACAAGTGGAGGCAGTTTCCCCTGCCCCATCATGATTTGTGACTTGGGAGAGCAATGGCTGCTTCCTAAGGGATTTGGGGCTGGGGTTAGGGTGCCCCAAGAGCTCCCTGGCACGCTTACTGACTCTTGGCACTCTGTTCCTGCTTAAATTTTGCTGTGAGTACAGTATGCTCTGAAAGAAGCTGCTGCCCTTCAAACATTGCATCTCTCCTACTGCCAGGAGCAGGATAAACAGGGCAGATGCAACAGTGCCTGGATAGCAGGATGGACTCACCTGTACTTGGGCCTCCCTTCTCATCAGGTAGCGCATTTTGCCCAGGATGCACTGCTGCAGCTGATCCCACAACATGGCTCTGTCTTCCCGCATCAGTAAAGGAGGGCCAAACCTGAAAAAACACATTAGAGAATTGTTGTGGGTTGTGCAAAGAAACTAGCCTTCAGGTGCCTTTTGCTCACTTAGTGATACAAAAGAAGCCAAGACGTCACTCACTCACTCACTCACTCATTCACTGGCAGAGGTATCTAGATTTTAAAGTTACTTCCCAATGAAATGAAGGGTGGAATTCAACACCACATTAATTTGATCGTGCCAGCAGCAGGGACTTATTTCAGAATAGCCGACTGCCAGAGTTTAGCAAGAAAGATGCTCTAAATTTCCCACTTCTCCTCCTCCTCCATCACTCATCGTTTTGCCCAGGCTCATTGCTCTCCGTAAAATGCAGCTACATTTCAGGCGTCAGGGTATAATGGAGCAGCATCTCTGAGGTTGGGATGATATTCTTCCCAGGGTGCTACCCAATTAGAATGTTACCATTCAGGCGACCCTCTGCTGACCCTAGACAATGAGCAGCCGGCAAACTAAAGTCCCATTGCTATTCTTGGGTAGGAAAAGAGCATCCTGCACTCAAGCCACTAATATAAACGCCTGCACTTTTTAAAGCATTCAAACGTGCCGCTTGACCTGGGGAAGGACCGTAGCTCAGTGATAGAATATAACCTTATAGAATAGAATATAGACTAGAATATAACCTTCCGGGTATAAGGTCCCAGATTCAATCTCTAGCATCTCCAGGAAAGGCTGGAGGTGATCCCTGTCTGAAACCCTGGAGGGTCAATGCCCATCAGTGAAAACTATACTGAGCAGGATGGATTCAGTGGTCTGACTTGGTATAAGGCAGCTTCCTATATTCCCTATGTTTGTTCAGCCAGTTCTCCTCTGTCTGGCTGCACTTCTCCCCAACTGATACTGCCTGAGAAGGGAAGAATGATGAAGGGGTGACTAGTTGTGCATTCATGTTTTCTTGAATGGCTGGCAGTGGTGGTGGTTACATTACCAATCTCAGCTTCCTCTATGTTGACTAAAGGGAAGTTCATCAAGACGAAGGGTGCAAGACCAGCAGGAGGCAGTGCAGGCAAAGGATTGAGGGAAACGGTCCCACTCTGTGATCTCACTCCTGTCCTGCGTTTGGCCAGTCCTCTGCATCAGTCGGCCTTACTGGGTGCAAGAAAGCTCCCCAAGCAATATCCAATGTCATGATGAGATGTGAAAGCACAAACTAAGAGAATTCTGAAATAACTTGATCGGTTTTGCAAGAGGGGTAAACTAATGAGGCAAACGTACTGTGAGAAATCTATGCAAATAAATGATCTTGCATGGGTCTCTGGCATAAAACTCGACCAGCTTCCCAGTGTTCTAGAAAATCTTGTTTGCCCATTTCCAAAGCAGATTGCATACTTGGCATGCTAGTCACCTGTGAGATATAAAAACAGGTGGGCTGGATTACTTGGAAATGCTTCAAGTCATCTATTGCCAATCAAAATGTCATGTCTGGAAATTTTGCATTTTATGGCAGATATTTGCTCAGTACTTTCCTCTGTTTCATCATTCTCATCAGGTGTGATCAGATCTTGTACTCCACAGTCTACTATGAAATGGGCGGGAAGGAGGGAAGGAGTTGAACAAATTTAGGCTGAGGGCAGGCGGGCTTAGGGACTATGCAAATCGACTAAATGGAAAGCTAAATCTTATTTCCACTTCAAAGCCAAGATAATTGTTTGAGGGAAAGCCTAGGCTAGCTGGATAGTCTGCATGAAGGATTTGGGACAGGCAAGTCTTCTACTGTAAAGGCTAACTTTCTTTGGCAAAATATTTTCCTTTTGGGTTAAAAAAAAAACTCCACATAGCCCTTTACTAGTTCTGTTACTAAAGGAAAATGAAACTTGGTCTCATATATCCATCCCAGGAGCAGAAAAAAGTGTGTGTCTTTTTCCGCTTTCTTTATTTTCCATGCTAAAACTATTTTGCTTGTTTTGAAAGTATTTTCTTTATTTCTTTATTAATCCAAACATATTTGACCTAGGGATTCAAGAGACTGCACTTTTTGATCTGAACTGCTTGATCCCATGCTCTTAAAGGTTCTCCAGGCTGAAAGCTGACAGCTGGACACTCAAAACTCTGGTGGTGCCAGCGTAACTCTCAGCCAGACTTGACAGATTGGAACTCCAGGCTCCTTTGGTCAGCTTGCAGGACTCAAAAGACTGAGTCTCGTAAGAGCTACAAAGAGAATTAATGGAAACGATGGGAAGAGAAGCCAAGAAACCTTTCTCCCTTCAAAATCAAATAAGGGGAGAAAACAAGCAAACCACTTGATCTATTGGAGACATATACCCTCCAGTTCCAGTTTAGAGTGGCTAGTCACACATTGCCAAAAAAAGGGGGGTGGGGAATGCATCTCTAGAAGAGGTTTGCATATGCAAATTTATATTTCTAAATGCAAATTCAGACAGGATTGCTATTAATTTAAACAATGTATTCAAAGCTCATGTTTCCCCCCCCCCCAAAGAGTTCTGGTAACTGTAGTTACTGTAGGGGTGCTGGGAACTGTAGCTCTCTGAGTGGAAAACAACAACTCCCAGGATTCTTTGGGGAGAAGACATGTGCTTTAAATGTATGGCGTGTGCTCAAGTGACCTGCTTAATCTGCTATCCAGCTGCTAACTGTTGACGGGCAACTTCAAGACCTCTTAAGGTTCCTGTAAAATAGATGACCCTTCAAAGAGAAGACCGCCCCCCCCCTCATATAGAGGACTGTCCTCTGAAAAAATAGGAGACATGGCTACCATCACTACCCATTTGCTGCAACGTGACAGAACCAAAAGTGTAGATTCAAGTAAGTTCCTGCTACCCTCTCCTCTAATGCATCTTATAAGCTCTTTTCTTGTTCTGACAACCATCAGTATCCCCATTGCTGTTTGGCTGAATAAATGGGGTACAAAAAGGACAGACGAAAGTTCTAGGAATCAAGCCATATGGTTCTTGTCCCTGCAAAAGCACTTGGGTTGGGAGGAGGGGAGAGGGAGAGATGCTAGACCTGCCTACGTAACACGGAAATATTGCTAGATAAATTGCCCTCCATAAAGCTCAGCATGTTACAAGCCGTTTCCCAGCCGATGACTGGTTTATTAGCCACTGCAAGCATGCAGAGCGTTACTTAATGACATTTGGGATGTGCAATGTGAATTCATTACCCGCCTACAGTGCTTTTGCATCCAGTCGCCCTCCCGCAAGCTCCTCGCAGCCATCAGTGGCTGGTAAAGCGAGTACAGCGCTTCCCCCACCTCCATCCTTGTCTCCAGCATGGGAAAGAAATGGGCTTTTGAAGGAACGAGTGGCACACTGGGCAGAACACCGCTGCAGGCCAAATGGTCCAAAGCGCAGCTCAGGACGCTCGGTGGTTGTTTGTCCAAACCAGCTGCACAGCTTGATTTGGCTGAAGCGACAGCGCTGCCATTCCAAGCCCCTTTCGTCACCAAGTGGAGACAATTAACTTGCCACTACGCTTGCTTTATCAGAGCTTAACATTAATGTTACACAGCCCAGATGTTGTGCCAAATGACACAAAGGAAACTGCTCTTAACAAGCCCAGCTGCTGCTTCTGTGATTGCTTCCGGCTTTTTTCGGAGCTGCTAATCAGCAAGCTGGGATCTAGAAGACAAAAAAACAAGCAACTAACTCCCAAGCTCAAAGTCCCATCCCTCTGAAAAGGCCTTCGTGTTGGTCTCTGCAAGCCCATTTCAGGAAAGGCACCTAAGAAAGTGTGTTATGCTGCGTCAGACCATTGGTCCATCTAGCTCAGTTATTGTCCACACTGACTGGCAGCGGTCCTCCAGGGTTTCAGGCAAGGAGTCTCTCCTAGCCCTACCTGCTGATGCTAGGAATTGAACCTGGGATCTTTGGCCTGCAAAGCTGATGCTCTCCCACTGAGCCACAGTGGCAGAACTCTTAACAGCTCTAGCAAGAGCTTTCCTGCTCGGCAGGACTTACCGCACGGCCTGCTGCCCTGCCCCAGCCACATTACAGACAAGGAGCAGGATCCTGCCCCCTCCGCCATGGTGCAGGAACTCCGATGAAATGGCCCCGTTATGAGCCAAGCGCTGGCCTTCGGGCTCAGAAGAGTTGGGAGAGGATGGGAGGCTGTGGGGACAACCTGGCAAAAGGAAAGAATAAGGCACGTGAGTAAATCCCCAAGGCATCCCTCTCCTCTACTGGACAACTACTTTGGGAATGGCTTAAAGAAGAACATAGGAAGAGCTGATGGATCAGGCCAATGGTCCATCTAGCCCAGCATCCCAGAGCAGTATCTGTGAAGCCTGCAAGGACCTGCACACAATTGTGCTCTGCCTACCTGTGATTCCCAGAAACTGGTACTCAGGAGCATAGCTGCCTTCAGTCATGGAAAGCCCAACCCTCCATGAATTTGTGCAATGTTCTTTTAAAGCCATCAAAGTTGGTGGCGATCAGCTTCTCCTGGGGGAGTGAGTTCCATAGTTAAACTATGAGCTTTTAATATCATTCAGGTATACTGAGCCGAGGCTGTTTAAAGGTCAGCACCAACACTTTGAATTGTGTTTGGAAATGTGCTGGGAGCCAGTGAATATCCTTTAGGGCAGCTGTTATCTGGTCCCGGCAGCTACTCTCAATCACCAGTCTTGCTGCAGTTTCCGAGTCACTTTCAAAGGTAGCCCCACGCAGAGTGCATTGCAGTAGTCCAAGCAGGAGATAACCAGAGTATGTACCACTCTGGCGAGACAGTGTGCTGGTAGGTAGGATTTCAGCCAGCGTATCGGATGGAGGTGGTAGACAGCTGCCCTGGATACAGAATTAACCTGCACTTCCAAGAACAGTTGTGAGTCCAAAATGACCCCCCAGGCTGGTCCTTTAGGGGCACAGTTACCCTATTCAGGACCAGGGAGTCTCCCACACTTGCCTGCCCCCTGTCTCCCAGAAACAGTACTTCTTTCTTATCAGAATTCAACCTTAATCTAATAACAGCCATCCATCCTCCCACTACCTCCAGACACTCACATAGGACATTCACTGCCTTCACTGGTTCTGATTTAAAAGACAGCTAGAACTGGGTATCATCTGCATATTGGTGAACACTCAACCCCAACCCCCTGATAATCTGCCACAAGAGCTTCATATAGATGTTGAAAAGCACTGGGGAGAGGATGGAGCCCCAAGGCACCCCACAAGTGAGTGCTCAGGGGTCTGAACATTCATTCCCCCCCACACCACCTCTGGACACGGCCCAGGAGGAAGGAGTGGAACCACTATACAACACTGCCCCCAGCTCCCACCCACCCCCATATCATGGAAAATAAAACCCATGCAGGGTTGGGGGGAAGCTTCCTAATTATAATAGACAGCAAGGGAATAAGATGACTCGAGATTTGTGGGCTCTCGTTTTCAAGAACTTTCATAGAAAATCTAGATCATCCGAAAATCATAAGATATAGGGCATATTGCATTAGAGCAAAGGTTTGACAAAATTATTCAAATGAATCCCTTCCAGATCTGCGATTCTGCAAGGAAGAATAAACATTAACACTCTCAACAAGTTGGTGTCCATTATCACCAGCAATAAACGCTCACGCATAATCAGTCCAATCTGCGCCTCCAATTTGCAACTAGATCTGTCCATCTCCCCAGATCGGGGCTGTGCAATTCATCAAAACCACCTGGCAATAGGGCTGTCCAAAAGGCAGGATTGCCATGAACTTCATCTCCCAGATCTGCGTGCGCTGTCTCCTCTGATGTTTTTCAATTAAGGCCTCTTGTTTAGCCCAGAGAGGCAATAAATCACTGCCACAGCACTTTGCCTCCCGTCTTCCTTCTCATTTTGCATATAAAAGCTAATCCATCCCAAAATGCAGCCATAAGCACCAAGGCTCAGCTCATCCCCATTTGCCTCTCAGCACCTGGTTTCTTCCCCACCAAACTGCCCTCTTGAAAGCCTCAGCCTTGCAAAGCCCATATCCAGGGAAGTATCTCAGAATTCACAGCTCCAGGATTCTCAAATCGGGATGAACCTGGAAGTCACGCTTGCCTCATTTATCAAATCAACAGAATGTAGCAATAATGCCCTTTCTGGCCTATGGCTCCACTTCAGACTGAAGGCAGGGGTTACATGACTCAAACACCTGTCATGTATGATCTAGTTGAGATCCCTGTGTTGCAGGGGGTTGACTAGATGACCCTCAGGGTCCCTTTTCCAACTCTACAATTCTAGGACTCTATGATTCTACACAGAGCAGGTGGAAGCACGCCAAATATTTATTATTGTTTTCCCAAAACTTCTGGGTTTCTTTAAAAGAGGCAACATCATTCCCCCTTGCCTCTCTTTTCTTGTTCTTTACAGGCTTTTAGCCTAGCTACACCCTCCTGCCACTCCAGGATTCACAACACCTCCCAGCTCCCTGACTTGGAGTTCTTTGGATCTCTAGCAGCATTTTACAGACTGTAAAACCAATTTATCTCGATTCAGAGCCTGACCTTTTGAAGCACGGATGGCTTGGCTGCCTGCCAGGTCCATGGAAGGCTAAAAATAACTTCTTGCATTAGTCACAAATCAGAGATGGGTCCCCTTTCGGCAACACACTAATTATAAAACGGTATTGATCACAGGTCTACCATGCGGAGGATGGAGCAAGCTTGTTTTCTCCTGCTCCAGAGGCTAGGACCCGAACCAATGGCTTCAGAGTTACAAGGGAGGAAACTACGACTAAACATCAGGAAGAACTTAGCTGTTCAACAATGGACAGAGGTGGTGGAGTCTCTTTTCTTGGAGGTTTTTAAGCAGAGGATGGGTGGCCTTCTGTCATGGGTGATCTAGTTGAGATCCTTGCATTGCAGGGGGCTGGACCATATGACCCTCTGCTCCCTTCCAATGCTACAATTCTATGACCCAAGTGAGTCTCTAGAGCAACAACATCAAGAGTTCCCTGCTGTTCACTTGTGTTCCTTTGATGGTGAGAGGTGTTGGGGTTGGCCTAGGACAAGCATCCCCAAACTTCGGCCCTCCAGATGTTTTGGACTACAATTCCCATCTTCCCCGACTACTGCTCCTGTTAGCAAGGGATCATGGGAGTTGTAGGCCAAAACATCTGGAGGGCTGCAGTTTGGGGATGCCTGGCCTAGAATATGGTTGTTCTTTTGTGGTTGGCTGTGGTGGTCTTTGTTTTGTGGGTGAGTGGGGTGGGTGAGTGTTTTTGATGGGGTTTCCCAGCCCCCTCACATTTAATGTAATTGCTTTTAAGCTAGCCATCATGCTTTTCTATTATGTAGGGTGATTTCTTGCCAACCTGTCCGGGTTGTCCTATGTCTCTCACTTCGTGCTGTTTACTGAACCATTGAGGTTGCGCTAACCTAGGGTGTGGTGGGTAGGGGGCTAGTGGGGTTAGAATTAGATTGGGGTTAAAGAGTAGGGGGTAAGTTGTAAAGAGTTTCCTATATGTAGTCTTATAGGTGTTCGTTTGGGGTATTTTGGGCCGTCTGGCCCTTGGCCGGTCGGCCCTGGGTCTCAGCTGATGTGGAGGGCCATGTTCAGGGACAGGCCTTCCCCCTTGTCGTTTATGATGAGACGGTGCCTACACAAGACGGTGCCTACACAAGCAACGCTAACAAAAAGCCCCACACACATTAAGCAAAATAGAAACATTGTCACCTCTCTTCCCCTTTCCTCCCCAATGTCTCAACAAATGAAACTGATTTGTAAAAATGTTATGAGAGACATTGCACATATCTTTGTAAACCAAGAAAACCTTTAATAATAATAATAAAACATCAAGAGTTCCCAAAAATCATTGTCCCCAAAAGGTACCCAAAGCGCACATCGCATTAGCAGCCGCGTGAGTCCACCCTTTCAGTCAAACTCTAGGGGTCTAGTGACCAGCCAGCACGGCCAGTGGTCAAGAATGATGGGAGTTGTAATCCAACAAGACCCTTGCTGCAGAGTTTGGCTGAGCTGGCATAGGTGGGTTCACGCTGCCACCACCTTCCAATGCCTAGGGATATCTTCCAGGGACTGTGGTTTTCAGTGTGTGTGTTTTTGGAGATGCTTCATGTTGTTGATCTACCGCAGGCATAGGCAAACTCGTCCCTCCAGATGTTTTGGGACTACAACGTCCGTCATCCCTAGCTAACAGGACCAGTGGCCAGGGATGGTGGGAGGTGTAGTCCCAAAACATCTGGAGGGCCGAGTTTGCCTATGCCTGCTCTACAGACTCACTCACTACCTGTGACAAACAGTATTTTGCAATTCATGTGTTTTCCAGGAGGGGATCTGCCTCTTTGTTGTTGTTTTTTCCAGGCATGCCTGCCTGAGCTTGCACCATAGCTATGGAACTAGAAGAAGGTAAGGAGAGCCTGCTGACCAGACAGGTGCTTATGGGAAGGCTGCAAGCTGGCTATGAATGCACAAATACCTGCAGCTCCCAGCAACTGGTAGTGTATGGGAGCATGCAGCTTCTGAAAGCAGAGGTGGAACTATAGGGGTTTTCACCTTCTTTGAGACACCTGCCAATGGGAGGTAGACTCCAACATCATTCTCTCTCTTTTTTTGCCATATAATATTTTATTAATTTTTTGCAATACATAATCAAATTCAACACATTATTTTTCACATCTTATCCTTTTGGCTTTTTTAGAGCCTTGGCTTCCATGCAACATCATTCTCAGTCCCATCTTAGGCTACCACCTCTCTTTCATCTGCCTGCTAATAACTGGAATGAAAGCAACTGCAAACACGTCTGTTTCTATTTACCCTAAACTACGTTAGGGGAGACATTTTTCCCACGGGCTTTTTCTTTTTCTGAATGGTTCGACACAGCTGCATTAACGCTACAAACCTCAACCATTTTCAGTGTTTCAAGCTTAAACTGAGAAACCTTGGGATGCTGTGCAGGAGAGGCTATGGGCATTTCTTTTCCTGCTGTACATCACAGCACACCATTCCCCAAATGCCTGAAAGGCAGAGGCAGAACACCGCAGTAAAGCAGGCTTAGGGGCGGATAGCAGCTTTCCCCAACCTGGTGCCCTCCAAATGGCCATGCTGGGGAAAAACGTATCTGGAGGACGTTGGAGAAAGTTGGTCTGTGCCTATCCTGTAACAAGCGTTCCTAATCTAATGCTGCCTTTAACCTGGACTATAGCTTTGTAGTCCAAACAGTGCTTCTATGGAGCCGATAACACCAAGGTTGCAGGTTCGATCCTCATATATTCCTGCATTGCAGGGAGATTAACTAGATGATCCTCAAGGTCCCTTCCAACTCTACAATTCTATGATTCTATGATTCATATTGGTAACAAGTTAGGACTAGGGGAACAAAGCATACTAAAATGTAGGAGTTTTTTCTGATAAAATATGACCTTGCGGATTTGGTGCAAAAGGAAAAAAAGAAAAGAAAACCAAACTGCATACAGAACAATATGCACCGGTTACTCGTTGCAAAATATCAGCTTGTACTTTATTTATCTTTTGCCACAACAAGGAATCATAAAGAATAGAACAGATGGAAAGTGGGGGTGGAGAGGGGGGCAAAATAACTTCAGCAAACAAACACTGGGAGAAAAGAAAAGCTCTAGTGAACTGCGGTGTCTCCCAGCACTGAAACACTCAGAAAAATTAACAGGTTTATCAAGTGTTTGCAAGGAGGTTACGTGATGTCATTGATTGACTGAGCATTCATTTCTTCTTTGTTTGCAGGGAAGTTAGACAACATGCCATACAACTTTTATCCTACACTT
Source organism: Zootoca vivipara (assembly GCF_965207765.1). NCBI lineage: Eukaryota > Metazoa > Chordata > Lepidosauria > Squamata > Lacertidae > Zootoca > Zootoca vivipara. The sequence goes on from NC_142584.1 coordinate 37,691,127, forward strand.
CCCAGTGTATTTTTCTACCACTTTGCTTATTACAAAAGGTCCCATTTGGGGGAGGAAGCCAGTTTGCTTTAAGAGCACCATATTAACACTCATTCATTCATTTATTAATCAACCTGATTAATCAACCTGAATTTCCTGGTACATGATCTGAATCCCACCTGAAAATAGCAATGGTCTGGAAGCACCCTTTGAGCAATTCACTGTTCAGAAATCACCTTTCCCAAATGGCCCAGGGCCACCTCTGGATACATGTGTGGAGCTACTTTTGTGAATGCACCCATGTATCAAACTCGCCTTGTATGCAGAAGGTTAATGCCTCCTGGTGAAACCTTGCAGCCCCCATGATGCATGAAGTTTCCCAAGTTGGCAAAGGAGGTGCTTTCAAACAATGTGCACTCTGAGATGACCCTAGCAGACGAGGACTATACCTCCAGACACCCCCAAAAAGAAGGAACTGAAGAACACACTTGTTGCAGAAAAGCAGGAGCAGGCAAGCTTTCACTGCATCAATTTCAACAACAGCCACTTGTGTGTTCAGTGCTAAACAACTTGAAACCTCTCAGAAGGAAATCAGGCCAGCAGGCTGAGAAACAGGACCGGGGGCACAGGAGAGGTTCTTGGGCTGATCCATCAGCATCCATCCAATTCTTCTCAGACGCAGCCATCCCGATTTGTCAGCTCAGACTTGGTCCCAGCGACTGCACCTCCGCCTTACAGGTGCATCACCTCTTCACAGTCTGCCAGAGCCAGCCGAAAGCCAAACAAAGAGCAGACTCAAGGAAAAATGCCTTTTGCACAGCCAAGTAGTAAAGCTGCCAGCGGGGGCGGAGAAGGTCCTCTGACTCTGCAGGGAAAAGGTATTTCCCAGAGGCCTCATGATGCAATCACAAGACTGTAGATCTTAATAAGAGGCCGTTAAAGTGACAGAGTTTCGGCGCCCCTAAAGCCCACTCATTCTGAGGCTATTTGCTGTGACTGTGGCTAATCTGTGCTGGCTGGAGGAGACAAGGGCAGGCTGATGGATAGAGCCAGTCTTCAGTTAAAAGTTACTGGCCTCCTTGTGATCCCATGAAGCCAAGAAAACTCTCTTCTTTCTCCCTTTTGCATTGGGCATCTCCTCCTCCTCCTTTCCTCCACGCTGGCTTCCGAATGCCAATGTGCAAAGCATCCCAACCTTCACAACATCAGCACAGGTTCTTAACAAGTGCCGAGTTAATTGCCCGGCTCTGAGGCTGTTACTTTTGGCAGCAGTACCTTTGCTTGGTCGCTGAATAAAGGAGCATTCTGTCCGTCACACATGATTGTCACATGGCCACCTGGCTTTCTCAAGGCCGTGCTAGACATGGGCAGCAGTAGATCGGTGTGTTTAAACCTGGATCTGCTGCCGTGGCCAAGAACGTGGATGGGGGAATGGGTGCCACTGTTTAAGGAATAAAACGGATGTGTGGGTGAGAGAAGCTCTTCTCTCAATATACACCCCCACAGCCCCTCTTCCCTACCGCTTGACTCCCAGTCTTCTCAAGCATGGAGAAAGGCAGCAAGCTGGGAGGATGAAAGGAAAAAGGCTGGGGAAAGTGGAGGGTTAGATATACACAGCACTTTTTGCTCCTTAAATTAGGCTCCTCCGCACATGGCTTCCTGTATTATTGCATACCCATAGCTGCCAAGTCTCCCGTATTCCCCGGGAAATCCCCATTTTTCCAGCTGTTCCTAGCTGAAAAAACGAATTTTTTTGTTTTTTCCCGGTTTATTCTGGCGCGGCGGCCATTTTGGAACTGGGCGGAGCATGCTCAGAAGCGACTTTTAATGCTGCTCTGCCCAGTTCCAAAATGGCTGCAGTGCGACTTCTGCCGCGGCGGCCATTTTGGAACTGGGCAAAGCAGCATCAAAAGTCACTTCTGAGCATGCTCCACCCAGTTCCAAAATGGCGGCAGTGCTACTTCCGGTCTGCTACTTCCGCCCGGTCCCTTATTTCTCCGACAGCAACTTGGCAGGTATGTGCATACCCTGCAACATTCTGGGAGGGCAAAGCAAGACACCCACCCACCCTCGCCCACCCAATCTCTGCTCACCTTTGCCCTTACCCACCTGCCCACCAGCCACGTGAATCCACACGAACCCTGGGGCACAGGCAGAACCTGAGGCACCTTCAAAGCAAATGGGGCAATCTCAAATAAAACAGGGCACTTGGCAGGTATGTTATTGCAGCAGTCGGGATTTAAGAACACAGCTCTGTTGATGTTGTATTTGGTTTGGAATTGGGGGGGGGATAAATACTCAGTGGAGGGAATTATTATTTTCTTCAACTTTTCATCAATTGATACAAAAGTACCTGAAGCTCTGAGTGCCAGACACCTCCATGTGGAGAGGGGGAAGAGAGGAGCCAGCTGGACAAGAGCAGGAGAGGGGCCCAGGGATGGGGATGGGGAAGAACGTGGCCGCCTCTCCAGAGCTTATTTGATGGGCATTTTTGGAGGGACATTCAGAATGCGTTCCAGCTGCCACAGCAGGACACACCTGAGAGGCGGGAAGAGCTGGCCCTGCTGAAGGAGAGAGGAGCCTGGAAAGCGTAGACGTTGTCACCCTCTGTGATGGTGTTCAGGTCCTCGTCGTCCGAGAAGGAGCACCGGAACCCTGATTGGCCCAGCTCAGCCAGGATCACCTGCAGCGGCAGAGTGAAATGGTCAGGGCCTTGCAAGGCTTGAGGACTTAGGCGGCATATGAGAAAGGAAAACCTCATTGGCTTATATGCAGTTCGCAGGGGACAAGGGCACCCAGAGCATGGGGGCAGGAAGAAGTCTGGCTTACCTGGTCAGGTGAAATCTTGCCTTCCTCTGCCACCATTTCCCTCAGCTTTGCCACGGTACTGAGGAGAGGCACAGCCAGGCCCACACGCACAAATCGTTGGCTCTTGGATTGGAAGACAAGGGTGACGTTCAAAGGCCTAGAGGGAAAGGGGCCGGGAAAGGGAACTTAGGGTGGTGCAGCAAAATGGCCACCAAATGGCAGCCCTGCCCTGCCCTGCCCTGGTGAGATACAGGGTGCAGCCAGAGCCCTGGGACCCATATAAATAATAAAATTATTGTTAGTTCTGAAGACAGCCCTCAACAGGGAAGTTTTTAATGTTGAAGACTTTTGTGCTACCCAAAGTGGACCTCAGGGTTCTAGCAACAACAACAACAACAACAACAACAACAACAACAACGTAGCAGCAAAGTAGATCCTACAAGGTTGTAAAGCAGCTCATGTCTGCTTTAGACACACTCGTCTCTTCTCTCCTGCATGCAACCCTCTGTCTTCCTTTGCTCCAGCAACAGCTGACAAATGGGAGCTGCCTACCAGAGGCCTGGCTAAGCCCTCCAGCTATTAAAGAAAAGATGGCACCAAGCATCAGCCACAGCAAGCAGAACCGGGAGCGCCGTTGCTGGAAGTTGGTGACTGGCTGTGACTGCAAGTTTTTAGCTGGAGGGGAAAGTCATTACTGGCTCATCTGCAGTCTGCACGGGGCAGACTCTGCATGCACTCCTGCACCATCAGAAAGGAGATGTCAGAGGAGCCTAGTTAGCTCCGCATTTGGGAGTGAAACTACCCACCGGGGTGGGGGAACAGCAGACCCATCTGTGGATCAAAAACAGATAAATGTGGATAATGTGGATTAGTCTACAGAGGGTGAGTGGAGATTGAGCAGGTGGGTGGGTCTATAGAAGTGTGGGTACTTGGCTCACATACCTGGTCTGGCGCAAAGGGATGGGCAATGAGATGCACAGGAAGGGATCAAAGGTGTTGCTCTGCTTTAGGCAGTGAGGGCAAGTCAAGGAGGACCTAGAAAGGAAGGGAGAGAAACAATGTAGGGCTGACCTCACACTTTGTATTCTAGGAGTATGAAGCACATATCTGGCCTCAAGGCTTAAAAGGTGAACTTGTGGAATGCAGAATAACTAAGGTCCCAAGAGGTCAGCCCTTGTCAAATTTGCCCATTAACAACTTGGAAATAAACACTGGTGAGGTCCATGAGCCTCGCTTCCCAGTAAATTTGTCTAAATTTACCATTTTAATCTCACAGGTACAGTTGCATTGCTCCAGCTGAAGAGCTGTTCAGGGGGGCCCTTGTTCTACAAAAAGAGGGTTGAGCCAGTAGACTCCCCACAGAAGAATGAACACAAGGAAGATCTGCACCTAGTCTATGAATATTATCAAGAGCAGCATGATACTGAAGTCACTTTGAGGAGCTTAAGATCAGACAGTTAATAGTTCTAAATTTGTATCCCTGTAAATTGACTTTCCATAAATGAATACATTCTTCCCTGTCCCCCAGGCAACAACATTATTGGTTACTACACCCAGGCTCATCCTCTGTGTCACTGTGACCAGTTCCATGCCACAGTCAGCGATTCTTTTATCTACAGGGTAGATACTACAAAGTATTTTGAAGCTCTTATCTCTGAATGAAACTTTTTTTCTCCCATAGTTGCCCTGGGGTGGTAACATGTTTTACACACATGCTGAAAAACAAAGCTGACCCCTCAGCTCACATCCAACACTGAGTTCACTGTAATAACCAAATCGCATTTTGTTCATCCAGCAGTGTCTCTCTTCCTGACACTTGTTTGTAGCCTCATAGCGCCAGATCCGTTTCTGTGACGGAGACATTCTGTGCTTCACCAAGATGATTTGTGGCTGACTGAAGCAATCCCCTTGATGCATATCAATACATACCCTTGGTTTCAAAGAACAGATAAAAGACCAAAGCTACAATACTGCAAGCAGGGATCATCCCTGCTCTTTCTAGGCACAGGACCACCCTTTGAAGCTCCAAGTCAGAGTGGTTATTTTTTGCCCCACTGCTTTCTCCAAGAAAACTGTTCTTTAATGCTGAATCAGAACAAGCGGCAATTTTGTGCCGTTTGCTCCAATTCAGCAGTAAAGAGTGGGTTTTCCACAAGTAGCCCTCCACCCAGCAGGGCCACCCATTCCACCAAAAGTGGACTTATTTCCTCGGCAGTGAACAGAGCCGATCATCAGAAGTGAGACCAGCTTTTAATGAGATTGGCTCAGTGGTGCAAGTCCTAGCCAGTTAATGGGATTGCACCTAACAAGATTACCTGGGAGTTCAAGCTCCATTATGTGGCATAAAAATAAAAGATTTCCCAAAAGGAAGAAGCAGCGAGGGTTAGACTCAACATGCAGGGCTGAATCCATTCTAGAAAGGAAAACAATCAACTACTCCCTAATAATAGAAAGTTACCTTCACCTACGTGGATACTTCAGGTAAGTCCCTTTTTCATCAGTGGTGCAGTCTCCCTTAAATATACAGGTGCGCTTTCAGTAGGGCGCAGGTAACACCCTTCATGATGCCATGCCACCCAAAAGCACTACTGCATCTGCTTTTCTGTAGCACAGTTTTGCCAAATGACACAGAACGACCCCTTTGGATATGCATTTGTAGGCATGGAGGCACTGTGCATTACCCCCCCCCCAAAAAAATGCATCCACAACATAGGATTTGCCATGGTATCTACATTCAGTTAGACCAATCCATTGCACTAAACAGACTTCTAGCAGATACATGTAAAAGACTCAGCTCTTGTACCTGTGAAGGAACAAAAAACGGAGGTGTTTGAATGCTTGGCCTCCCCCATCGACAAACTGCAGCCAACATCTCGAGACTAATGGCCAAACTAAATGTGACAGCAGATCAGATTGGCCAATGGATTTTTCTTTGTTATAAGGTGTTGCAGGGGAGAAGGAAAGATTTGGATCAAGGGCACAGCACTGGGAGACAGTCTAACCCCCCACTACCGCCATCATTTACATTTAAATCTGCCCTCTAGGAAGCTGGTATTAGTTATGGAGGGGTGGGGAGTCAGGTATTGTGTAGCAGGAGCTGCTTTGCTCAGTACTTAAAGCTTGCCCTATCTCATTCTTTGCAGCTACCCTTGAAATATTATTTTAAAAGACACAGAGTCCTATTTTTATCTGCATTCTTTTGCTCCCACTCACTTTCACACAACCCCACTGCATGCACTAGCAGTCTGACTTTGCCAAGGTGAAACCATCAGTAGAAGCAGACAACCTCCCCTCTCTCGAGAATTTGACATCTGGTGCACTATTTGCCCTCCTATATCATCATCACCACCACCACCATCATTTAATTAACGAGGAACACAGCTCAGTCAGTAAAGCATGGGACTCTTGATCTCATGGTCATGGGTTCGAGCCCACGCTGGCCGGGGGGGGGGGATTCCTGCATTGCAAAGGGTTGGACTAGATCAGGCATCCCCAAACTGCGGCCCTCCAGATGTTTTGGCCTACAACTCCCATGATCCCTAGCTAACAGGACCAGTGGTTGGGGAAGATGGGAATTGTAGTCCAAAACATCTGGAGGGATGCCTGGACTAGATGGTCCCTGCCGACTCTACAATTCTATAAGGAAAGCCCCACTGAATCAGGCCAAAGGCCCATCTGGTCCACTAATGTTCTCAACAGTGGCCTACCAGATTCCTATGGAAGCTTACAAGCAATAGCACTTTCCTCACTTACAATTCCCAGCATGTCAGAGGCATGGTTTCTCTGATCCTGGAGTTAACACATAACCATCAAGATAGCCTTATCCCAGTGAATGTGCCTAATCTCCTTTTAATGCTGTCAAAGGCAGCAGCCATCATTACACCGTGTGATAGCAAATTCCATAGCTTAAGTCTAAGAAGAGTCCTAGCGGATAAGATCAAAGGGGGAAATGGCGGTCTCCGATTGCAGTAGGACTTGAGGCTCCGAGTTTTCTCTCACACACACATTTAAGGAAAGGCCTCACTATCGGGGGAGCTGGAGCACATTTCCCACAGAAGAAAGGCCAAAGTATTGGGTGAGGGATTTGTTTAGAAAATGCCTAGAGGGGGGAATAGCACCGAGGTTTACAAAATTATGCATGGAAAGAGAAACAGAGAGGGAGAGAGGTTCATCTTCCCCCTCCCTCAGCCATAAGACTAGAACTTGCGATCACACGACGATTCTGATTAAGGGGTAGATTCAAGACGGACAAAAGAAAGTACTTTTTTTCACACAGCTAATGGAATTCGCCAGCAGAAAGATGTGGGGACGGGCGCTATCTTAGATGTCTTCAAAAGGGGATTAGACAAATTTGCAGAGGGGGAACCGGTCTGTCAGTGACTATTGACCGTAATAGCTAAACCCCAAGCTCAGAGGTAGTTGCTGGGCGGGCGGGCGGAGGGGTGGGAGTGGGGGTAGGGGGAGGTCAAAGAACAGAAGAGGGCTGTTCCCTTTGTGTCTGGGCTGCGCAGAAGCATCTGGCTGAGCACTGTGGGAAAGAGGATTCTGTGCTAGGAGGAACTTTGGAGGGATCCAGCGGGTCTCTCTTGACCTTCTCTGATCACAGTGCCAGAATACAAGAATGGCTATCAATGGCACTGTGGCGGCTCTCCACCCCCACCCAAAGGCCATGCATGAATAAGAAACCCTGGCAAACTCAATCTCCCACCTGCTGCCATTCCCACTCAGGTACCAAGTTTTGAAGAAGTACTCTATCCAAGCTCTGCAGGGATATTATATATATTTAATGGAAATAGCCAGTTCGCTTCCCAAGCTCTCGCTCTCGCTTCCTCCCCACCCCACCCCCACTCAAATGAACACACACACACTCGCGTCCTAAATTAAAGTCAAGCCAAACTCCGAGCCCTACTTTTTCCCTTCCTTCACCAGCCAGCTCAGAGCGGAGCAGCACTGCACCGTTAATAGATCGTTTGCATATAGACAGGCTTTGACGCACAGATCTGAAGTTGGCAGGCTGAAAATGAAAGCAGCCCTTTTTAATAAGCATTAATGGGAAAGGGATTAATTGGGGAGTGGAGAGCCGCTTGGCATGCCTGGCGTGTCTCTCTCTGCCAACCAGCACGATGGGAAAGGGGGCCTTTTGGGGGGCACATGGGGTTAGGCTGGGCATGGGGGAGGCTGGCTCAGCAAGGAGTAATCTAAAGCTCCTCTTCTGCTTCGCTGCAGAAGGTGGGTGGAATCTTAAAACTGCCTCAGATACCATGGAAATTGCAACCACCACATGTAGGCGCTACTGGAGAACAGATTTGCAGCAGAGCAGGCAGCAATTTTTTATAATGCGGTCCGGAGCAAAACAACAGAGCCTCTGCTGATCGAGGGTGCAATTGTGTTGACTATTTAAGGAGTCCCGGGTGCTCCTTTTCATTTTTAATGAAAACCTAAACTTCTTTCAATTTTGGAAACCGATAAATTTGTGCATTTGTTCTCTTCCGCAATAATTGTTCAGCTCCACTAGGCACATGGAAGGGCATGAAGATATACAGAGTAATGGCACCCTGTTGCTTCCTAGCTGCCTGTCCTTCCCTCACACACCAACCTGCCTCCTTGGCTTCTGAGATTACACCAACCATTGCCCACAAAAATAATCAAACTCACATTGATTGCCATAAGGGCTAGAAACCTGCCCCCCCCTCTGCAAATCTCAGGCTACTGAATTTAATGCTCCTTGCAGAGCACACACAAAACCATGGTGTATATATACACACGGCACAGGCAGAACCCCACGTAGAGCAATTTACCTGCACTTCTATTAGTTTTTGTGATGGCTCATGGTAGGAAATAAAGCCTGCCAAAATGAGACTTCTCCAGAGCTCAGGAAGGGGCCAGTTCTGTCACACGGGGCCATTTCAATTTCCTGCCAGAAAGGATGTTTTTGCTCACAGGATGCAAGCTGGGAAGTGGCATGTGGCATGCAAAGCAATGAGGGTGCCTTTTTCTCTGAGCGCATTTCCAGGTGGAAATGCTTGCTTGCATGGATATCAGCTGGGGAAAAGTAAGGTGCTGAAAAAGTGGTTTCCTGGAGCCTAGCATGTGCCCCTGCGGCATTTGCCTAGCTACCGCCACGCCAGCCACCCTTTCAAACACTACAACGGGTTGCCATGGAGATGGCTGCAATGTCACACGGTGGAGCAAAGCAGTGCAAGCCTGAGACTTGGGAATGAATATGGGGGATTGGGGGGCTGGCCTCTCCTATCTCCCACCTCTGCTCCTCCAGAATGGGGAATGGGGTTAATGCAAATTCTCCACCTCATAGGAAGCAATACCTGCAAGGCACCACTGTAGCAGGGTGTCAATGGCCCTGGGAACACCTCTGTTGGGCTGAGGGTGTGACAAGTGAACTAGTTATTATCTGTTTATTAGCAGAATATCTGTCATTATGAGGGAAGGGAGGAAAGATTTCTGCATTGCCAGGATCTGTGGGTGAATACAGCTGTCTGTGGAGCTCCTTAGCGGTAGAGGTTTGGCAAGAACCATTCCTGAAACATGAAAACTCTATTATTTAGACAGTCCTTCACAATCTGCATTTCTCTTTTTAACCAACCAATATCTATTCATGCTTTGGATTATGTTTCACACATACTCCTATGGATTTTATATTTTTGCGTGATATAATTTACGAGGAGACAGATTACAGTGGTACCTCGGTTTATGAAGACAATTGGTTCCGGAAGTCTGTTCATAAACTGAAGCGTTCATAAACTGAAGCAAACTTTCCCATTGAAAGTAATGGAAAGTGGATTAATATGTTCCAGGCGGTCCACAGAGTACTTAAACTGAAGCGTTCATAAACTGAAGCTAACTTTCCCACTGAAAGTAATGGAAAGTGAATTAATCCGTTCCAGATGGGTCTGCGGCATTCGTAAACCAAAAATTCGTAAACCGAGGTGTTCATAAACCGAGGTTCCACTGTATAATATTTAAATAAATACAAGTCACTCGCCAACTAGGCAAAACTACAGAGCACACATTACAGTGGGCCCCACAATCACTCACACACCCAAGCACTGTTCAGTGTGTGATGAGATGAGCTCTTCCACTCACCCCAACACTGTATGCAGAACTGGATGTCTTGAGCAGGCAACACACAAAGAGATGTAGCCTTCATTTCCTTCCCCCTGAGATATCTTTATGAGGAAGATCACTTTTGGGTGGTCCACCACTAAAGAGTTTTAACACAAGTCACGTGTTCAAATGTGACACTCTTTATCCTCTGCCAGATGACACTTGCTCAGATTTTAAAATGCAACGGAAACCACCTTGGACAGCGCAATCTGTGGCACCAACTAAGACAAGGCATTCTGCAGATCTGGTGATGGGCAGTTTGCCGACTAAGTGACAGGTAGAACCAGCAATAATGAATGGGCCACTCAGACAGATGGAGCATCTGACTTTGCTCCAGTTCCATTGGCAGGGGGAGATCTCCCATAATGATTGCTTTTGCCCCTGAAGTGGCACCCATTGCTGTCGACACAAACTTCCGAGGTTTTTTTGGCATACGCCGTGGAGTTCAACTGAGGCCACCCTCCAGAATGCACCACTGAGGAAACTTGATTCATTTAGTTCTCTCCTGGCATAAGGTCCTCTAAGCACAAGCTGCAGAGGTCCACATGCACTGGAATAAATTTAACTTTGCAATCTCTAAGCCACTTTGCTCTACTAAAGCCTGTCTGACATGCTCCGGCCCCTTAATGCAGCAGCCTTTTTGGTTAACAGCTGTCAGCTTCATTCTGGCTCCACAAGTGTCACTGGCTCCACCAGCTTGCGTGCCGCACAGAGGACAAATCGAGGTGCCATCACTCTAATTCCATGCAGATTTTGCCAGCATCTGAGATTTCCTTATTTTCTAAGCACAACTCATCTCAAAGGGCTCTTAACCTTTCCAAAACCCACTTTCTGCTTGCTGGTTGTTTCAAGGCACCTCTTCTGTTCTCCAAATACAGTATAACAAAGCAAAGCAGATGTGGTTTGGGAATAGGGATGATCAAGCCTTATTCTATGGACCCAAAAGCCCAGCTGATGCACTTCAAAACTCATAAAACTGGAGCCAAGCCAGGATATGTTTCCATATTTTCACACAAGCTCTGACAGCACGAAACAATACCCAAAGGGAAATACTGGCCTGAAGATCTGTGGTGCTAGCTAACAGCAGCTGCTCCAGTTTTGATCATGATGTGAAAGCAGCTGTTGATCCTATCGCAGGTACTAGATATCAGCATCATAGCTGTTTCTCTTCCTAATGGTAAAGGTACCCCTGACCGTTAGGTCCAGTCACAGACGACTCTGGGGTTGCAGCGCTCATCTCGCTTTACTAGCCGAGGAAGCCGGCGTACAACTTCCAGGTCATGTGGCCAGCACTGACTAAGCCGCTTCTGTTGAACCAGAGCAGCGCACGGAAACGCTGTTTACCTTCTCACCAGAGCAGTACCTATTTATCTACTTGCACTTTGACATGCTTTCAAACTGCTAGGTGGGCAGGAGCTGGGACTGAGGAATGGGAGCTCACCCCGTCGCAGGGATTCAAACCACCAACCTTCTGATTGGCAAGCCCTAGGCTCAGTGGTTTAGACCACAGCGCCACCCACTTTATTGTTTCTCTTCCTACCTTATCAATAAAGACTGGAGTCTCTCCAAATAAAGGCTGGGTGTGTATGTCCAATTCTCCAGGAAACAATGGGGTTTTGTTGGCAAGAAAATATCCAAACACATAGAATTCTATGTGCTGCAGAACAAATAGGCTTAACAAGCAAACACAGAAAAGCATGAGAGATAACCAGGATACACAAGTGAAAGTGCTTCTTCACACAATGCAAAAATAAAGACTGTGTGGCCACGCAACTGGCGAGTGCAACAGGCTAGCTCAGGGATGGGGAACCTGTAGCACTCCAGATGTTGTTCGACTACAGCTTCCATCATCCCTAACCATTGGCCAGATGGGTTGGACTTGATGTGAGTTGGAGTCCAACAACATCTAGAGGGCACTAAGTTCTCTATTCATCTTGTAGATGGCTTTTAAAAATTAAATAAATTCATGAATGAATTCAATAATTATCAGTGGATAGGAGCAATAATAATTTTATGGAACTTCTGCATTCAGAGACAGAGTATCACTGAATGCCAACTGCAAGGGACCAGAAGCAGGTGAAGCTTACTGCGCACAATGCCCAACTGGTGGGCGTCCCAGAGGCATCTCGTTCCTCATTGTGAGAAGTGGGTTACTAGAGTAGATGAACCTTTGGTCTGATTTAGCTCAGTTCCTCTTATGGAAAAACCTACTCAGCAGCTTAGAGGCAAAGCAGCAAAACAATTCTTCCTATCTCTGTTCTGTCTTGACTTATTCAACACTTTTATGTGCACTTTTGCTTTTCTGAATACTACCCAGAAAAACATAGGGGCAGAAAACAGTGCAAAGACACCCACCAGTACAATGTGGATTCCTCCTCTCCACCCGAAATCCACTCTGGAGGGTTAAGAAAACCCCCAGATCAGCACCAGGGTGTGTGTGTGAAATCATTCCATTGGACAAGCAGAAATGCTCACACTGATGGAATGATCATATTAGCACAATGCTTAATTCCACCTGTAGTTTGTAACAGGGCAAAGTCGAATTCAGCTTTAGCAAGTATCACATTTGGACATAGCTGCCAAGTTATCCCTTTTTTTAAGGGATATTCCCTTATGCTGAATAGGCTTCCTCGCGAGAAAAGGGAAAACTTGGCAGCTATGCATTTGGAGTCCGCCACAATATACCTGTTCAAGGATCCATGACTGCAGAATGTGCACAGATCAGAAGAAGCAATATAGACAGGGCTCTCCTTGAATGAATGCGTGTCGATCAGGGGCAGAATTTGTTACCTCCAAACCTATGCATGTTCAGCAGCCACACGATAAAGGAAAGCATGAGTGTGAATGAAATGTCTGTTGCAACTGTGTCTCCAAATTTCTTAATAAACACTCAGAAATTCAGAACCTGCTCCTGGATATTATGTAAATTCAGAGATATGTACCTTGCTTGCAGGACCTCTGCTGGCCTGACCGGACATCTGGGCAACAGCAGTGGGAATAATATTGCTAATTCAATTTGATCCCAAGTTTCTGAAACAAGTCAAGTTCACAGTGTAAGACTGAGTTGGCTAGAATTCCAGATTCAAGGGCTTGGTGTTTTGTTTCCGGTAAGCTGCCCTTCAGAGTAGAAACAGCAGCAGCAGCAGCAACGGGTGTTGTGGTGCCTTAAACACACTTAACAAGTGCACTCGTGCCAAAGACCTCTAATCCTCTAGAAGTGATCCAGAAGCCCTGTGCCTTCAGGTTCCTTGCCATCCCTTCTCAAGAAGAAGATGGAAAGATCACATGGGGGGAAGGATGGGGCGCTGCATTTCTCAAAGGAAAAGCTCAGATTTAGATTTTATTCGCAGGTCAGAAGAAGAAAAACCTGATTGCAAATCCTTGCTCCTTTTAGCCACCCATATAAGAAGCAGAGTGTGTGCCCCCCTCCTCGTCCCAACTACTATAATGCCCTTTTGGCTGGCTAGTTGTAGGGGGAAGCACCGATGTGAAAGTTGCCCACAGGACACCTGCTGCGCAGAACCCAGAGGAAGGGACTGAGCAAGTGAAATGGGAAGAAACCCCTACAAATGTGCTACGTTTTGGGACCGAGTGGCACCTGTTACTTCAACAATAGAATCAGAAGGATGGCAGCCTGCTCAGCTAACACATCCACATGTTCTCCTTCCGTTCTCACAACCCTTCCTTGGGAAAGAGATGCCATTGCCCTTGAAACACTGGGAAAGGTGGAGGCAAGTCCAGCACTGGCTTCCACTCAATTCTGATGATTGGAAGACAAACGTGGGAGCCAGCCTCGTCTGCCTCCTTGGCTGCTGTGTCCCTGCTCCTGCTGTGGCCTAGTGCACCCTGGATTCAGTGCACACAGCAGGGTCATGTGAGTGGGGGGGGGGGAGAGACTTACAATGGAAAGCTCTGGCAAGCGCTAGTCATTAATGCCTTATCTTCGAGAGCAGCCTCATGCCGGGAGCTTCAAACTTCACTCCGCTCCCAGCTCTTTCATCCCACCGCCAGAGACGCAAAACAGCAGTGTCAGCAGGAGGAGCCTTCTGCCTGTGCGTGCATTCTAAGGGAAGCATGACTGCAATGCTTCCCTCAGCCTGCATCCAGCTCAGGGTGGCTGAAAAAGTCGGGAGCTGCTAGGCTTGCAAGATTGTGCTAAGCCAGGGGAGTCACCCCTGGCCACGCAAAGAGGGACAGAGCTGTGCCACATTCTGTTCCATTCCACACTTCACCAGCCTCTCCGTCTGCACTGGGGTGGTGTAAGGGTGGTGTAAGGAAAGGGGGGGGCACTTTTTCTGAAAGGGGGATACTTGCTGTTGAAGTCACGACCTGCAGCAAGGGTGCATGCAGTTGCATGGGTGCAAGGGTGCGCTTGCAGTCCAATCATGTCCCTACAATTTTTTGCGCAGCCCAGACAGACAAAGGAAGAGAGTAATACCACAGTGTTGCAGGGAGTTCAGAATCAGTCACCTGATTATCTCCAAAACTAACCCACTGAGGCAGTATTTGTGAGTGCTACACTGCGGGTGGCACTGTGATCTAAACCACTGAGCCTAGGGCTTGGCGATCAGAAGGTCAGCGGTTTGAATCCCTGCAACGGGGTGAGCTACTGTTGCTCAGTCCCAGCTCCTGCCAACCTAGCAGTTCAAAAGCACGTCAAGTGCAAGTAGATAAATAGGTAGCGCTCTGGCGGGAAGGTAAACGGCGTTTCCGTGTGCTGCTCTGGTTCGCCAGAAGCGGCTTTGTCATGCTGGTCACATGACCTGGAAGCTGTACGCCGGCTCCCTCAGCCAATAACACGAGATGAGCGCCACAACCCCAGAGTCGGTCACGACTGGACCTAATGGTCAGGGGTCCCTTTACCTTTACCTTACACTGTCACAGTTGCTGCTGCAAGCAGCTGAGAAGGAGGCAAGCCAGATCTGGTATGTCCAAGCTAAATCACTGTTTCTCACTCACCCTGCACTTTCTGCTAGTCAGCTATTATGCTCCTTAGCTTAAACTCAGGTCCTCCAGGACTTTGGCCTGCCTGCAGCATCTCCCACATGTTCTGCCTTGGAGGTGCTCTGAAACATGGCTTTGCACCCAATTCTTGGCCATTTTTGGAAGTAACAAAATGCCGGAATGCAATGCGTAGCACTTGGTCCCTTTTTACCTGTATTGTGCCTGGAAGTGGTTCTGCACAAAGCTCTGGCCCTTTAGCGGCTGGGCAGTTGGCTGAGCACTCGCATTGGCGGAGCCCTCTTCCTGCCCAGATGGAAGCTGCAGAGAAAACAAGAGAGCAAGGTTGAGTTACAGGACTGGGGAGCCTGCCCACCCCCTCCAGAACTTGTCGGACTACAACTCCCGACATTCCACCTGCCGCTGGAAACACCTCCCAAAACAAACATTCTCCCAATGGACGCTCAGCCAAATCCACCATCATGCTTCTGCCTTCTTAACACCATTTTAAAATGTGGGTTCTTCCAGCGCATTGTCCCTGCTTTCCTCCCACCTTCTCTCCCTCCCCTTCCATCACCACCACATTTCTCTCACTTTTTCACATCTCCCACTCCCTTTCAGCAGCAAAATCACGTCTAAAAGGGGGGATAGAGAGTGTTGGTTAGGTGACCATGTTTGCTAACAGGCGTTCAAATAAAGGGAAAAAAAGAATTCTGGCAGGGTTCTGTTTTGATGGGTTTTCATAAACATCCACATTTTTTTTGTCCTGCTCTGTGAAGTTGTTTGGATGAGAGAAGAGGGTGCAAAAGCTCAATTACCAGCTTCAGGGTGTTTGAGAATCTTTCACTCTCTCCTCATTAAATCAGGGGAAAGCAGGCTGAACAAGCACCTTCCAGTCCCAGAACAGGACAAACACATTTTGTTGCATGCAGTGTGATAACAAAGGAATGAAAAAACCATCTGCAAATAAAGCAGGCAGGTTGCTCTCCCTAGGGACTAGAAAAGGACACCTGGTCAAGTCTTATTCTTAGTAGAATATATACTAATCCGAGGCGTGCAAGCAACTTTTGCCACCTGAGTCCAGGACCAGTCCGTGGAATCTTGTATTATAGCCTTCTATGCGGATGGACCAACATTCCCCATCAACCATTGGCCACTAGCTGATGGAAGAACAGGTCCCCCACCCTCGCTACATTACCATTGCTCTGCGGCTATTGCTTCCCACAAACTGCTTCTGCCTAGTCAAGGCTCCATTTTGCAATGAAAGCATATGCCAGTGACACTTCTGGCCTGGGGCTTACACAAACACACTAATCTAAGTGCTACAGCATGAGAAGTCACTGTACAATCTGGGAGATCTGCATGGTTGCCGCTTGCTGTGACACGGGGCTCTGAGTATGCAAGCCGGCTTTTTCAGCAGCCGCTCCTGGGCTGTAATAGTAATCTGAATTGGACCTCAGTGACCTCACGGCTCAGGAAGCAACGCTGCCCAACCTGCCCCCTCCTATTAAGACAAAGGAGATTTAACATTTTAATGGATTTCTCAAACGTAGCAGGATGGAAGGAAAAGAATTCATGATGCTATTAATCAAACCATTTGCCCTGTCTGGAAAAGTGTGGTTTTTTTTCCCTTGATGAAAGCAAAGGAGAGAATTTCTCTTGATACGCAAGGAAGAACAAGAGAATAGGAGGGTAATACCGGTAGCTCCCAGACTCTAAGAAGCAAGGAGATTTCCCTAAAATGGGAGTTGATCTCCTAACATGGTGACACATTGGGCTCAAAGGGAACTGCAAGAACTCAGTTATTTATTCTGTATTTTAATGAATGCTTTGTCATCTTTCAAATCATGCTGTTAGCCACACAAGATGAGTTTTTTATTATTGATAAAGTGAAATACTGTAAATATTTTTAAAAATTAAAGAAAAACCTAATGGTTATGTTCTTTGGAAGATTATTATTAGGGAATCCTCCAAGCAAAAGTTCACAATTCTGGACAATATATTTGAAAGATCTTTTGCTCCTATCAAGTCCCCCTTGCCATGCAAATAAGCAGAAGAGAGTGTTGGGTGTGCTGCAGAGTAAAATTCATGCAAGTAAACAATGAGGCCCATGAGAATAGTATGATTCTCGACTGCACTTCACACTTTCTGCAATGCGAAGGGTCCCTCTAGATCAGGCATCCCCAAACTCGGCCCTCCAGATGTTTTGGGACTACAGTTCCCATCATCCCTGACCACTGGTCCTGTTAGCTAGGGATGGTGGGAGTTGTAGTCCCAAAACATCTGGAGGGCCAAGTTTGGGGATGCCTGCTCTAGATGCATCTCACTGTGGAAAGGCTTCTCAGAAGGTTGGTAGCTTGGACAATGTTGACCTAATATTGGTTCTGTGCTCATGATGAGACCTGAGTAGAGGGGACTTATTCCAAAGGACTATAAGGAGAATTAAAGTGCAAGGTGCCATACTCTAAAGCAGGCATCCCCAAACTGAGGCCCTCCAGATGTTTTGGCCTACAACTCCCATGATCCCTAGCTAACAGGACCAGTGGTCAGGGATGATGGGAATTGTAGTCCAAAACATCTGGAGGGCCGAAGTTTGGGGATGCCTGCTCTAAAGGGTGTTGTTATGTACCAAGATCCTTTAAGATTCTCCTCACTTCCAGTGCTTTTTAAAGGAATCAAACAACAGACTTAATGATCTATATTATTACCTCTAATTATGGGATCAGCTGAAACAGCAGTGTTACATTTTTTCCTGGGCTGTCATTTGTTGAGGTGGGGAGAGGTGAAGATGGCTATTCCATCCCTCCATTTTATCAAGTCCTTAAGCTTTGGCATTCCTGTGTTGTGGAATCAGCCTCAGCCATCAAGCAGCTGCCACAAACAGCAGAGAACTAAAGCCGCCTTTGCTTCTCACCACCTGCAGTCATCAGAGGCAAAAAAGGGCACAGGTCCTGCACCTTTAAGAGTAGACAATTCCCACTTCTGCATAACCATTAGAACACCAGGATGCATCTGACCACCAGCACTCCTAAAGGGTCACAGAAGAGTTTAGCCTGTCTGCGTGGCCCACATTCCATAAGAATAACTTTCTCCTAGGGGAGGATTCAAGAGATGAAACTTGGCTGAGTGTGGCAGCCACAGGAGACAATGTGCTATATAGGGTGGGCGTAGCCACCCTCCCGACACCAGCATTGTTTAACACTTATTTGGGTGGAGCACGTTTGGAGCTCTGCAGATGTGCCAACAAAGCCCACACGTCCACACGCACTCCCAACCCCACCGCCATCATGCCCCACCCAGCTAAGCTGCAACAATGCCAGCGTTCAGATGGCAGCTCCACCACCACATGGGTCACTACAGCATCCAGAAGACCTTATGCTGCAGAGAGGCAAGTCGTACTGACATCTACCCAAGAGGCGTCTTCTACAATGGTCACCTCAGAACCAGAGAGTGCTGTCACTTGAACCAGTCCAGGGATGACTCAAAACCAGGAACACCCTGGCACCTGAACAGAAAGCAAATAATGTCCCACTTTTTTAAAGTCCAGGTCGGTAAGCACACAGAGGAGCTTTGTCACTTCCGTTGAGATATCAGCTGGCCTTAGCTCTCTGTCAGCTGTTGCCTAACAGCAGCTGTTCCGGCAGACTTCCTGAATTGCTTCCACCCCAGCTGGTCATTATAAGAACTATAATTTAAAATACTGCTGCCTGAGATTATTTATTTCCTCGTCCCTCCCCATTCATAGCAATGTAGGAAACTGCCTCATACCGAGTCAGTGTTTAATACTGTACATAATACTTATCTGGCAGGATCTGGAACTTCACAATATCTGGACATGGCTTCAGTTTTGCAGCTGAATTTGATACATTCTCCCTAGTTCTGACTATGTCAAGCCAGGGTGTACCACTCCGGACTGCAAATTGGGAGCTCACACCACTGAATGCGGAGGATTTCCGCACCTTAAAAGTGTTCCCTTCTGACCAGGGAATAGACACTTGCTGCCACAGACTGGTTGGAGGAACCAGCTGGGAAACCCTCAAGGGAAGAAGGCTCAGAGTCAGGGGACTGGTAGTAGGATAACCACGAGTGGTCAGAGGGTGAAGACTGGGAGAAGCTGAAGATGTAACAGGGCTGAGGGAGGGAGAGGCTGTTGCAAAGAAAAGTCCAGAATCAGAGGCAAAAGCTCAAATAGGAGAGGAGGCAGAGATGAACCTGGCTATTGAAGATACACAGGTGTCTCCCTCGCCTGCTGCAACAACCTCCCCTCCCCCATGGTCTCCCAGAACCAGGAGAGGCATAAAGAGGGCAGAGGAGAAGTTAGCTCCATGAAGGCACGGTGTCAGATTGCTTGGGGAAACCCTGGAAAGAAGGGGACTTAGGCAGCTGTGGGGAGGTGGGGACCTTCAGTCTCCGCAACTGCTTCATGGGGACAAGACCTGCCAGAGAAGAGTTGCTCTGCTCAGTAGGCCTGACATCCTGTGCAAATGCTTTTCTTTCTTTCTTTTTCTAGTAAAGAGTTGACTCCTGTTTGCTCAATGTGGTTTCCTGCTGGCTCGCTCCTGTCACTTACTGAGACCCTTAATTACCTATATCCCCTATTGAATAAAGTCTATTGAATTATACAACGGGGCAGTTATGTCTTGCTTCATTTTATTGCTTAAATATAACTTTTATATAACTGCCCCTATTGAATTATACAACGGGGCAGTTATGTCTTGCTTCATTTTATTGCTTAAATATAACTTTGGGTGGCTGGTGACATCTTATGAAACTGACTTCTGTATGCTCAACAAAGCTTTGCCTCTAGATACAATCTCCAAAACAACCTTTGGGAGTTTAGCCAAGATGAGCCCAAAATTACACAATTACGGGAGGTCACTGCTGAATGCCACTTTCTGTTTGCTCCCTTTCAAAGGGGGCTTTGTCTTCCCGTCAGCTTGACCCACATCCAGTGCAACCAAGCTACAGGTGCGTAGGTGAGAAGGGCTTGGGTTACTGCCTGGCCGCGGGCCCATAACAATTGTTCCATTCCAGGAACAAGACGGATTGTCCTTTCCTTCTTGAAATTGCATAACACCTTTAGCTTAAGGCAGTTTAAGTCAGCTCTAATACTTTGTGCAGAGGTGTACCTAGGGTCCCTTGCACCTCCAGCAAGGAGGTGTATTGGTGGGACACAGACTCCCGGGGGGGGGGGAATCTGAGAAGCAAGGCGAGGTTGCCAGGACAGGAGGAACATGCCTCTTCAGGGCTGGATCTAGCTCTCCACCTGGAAGCCACTCCAATGGCCACTTTCCGCTCCTCCTGCAGCAGGAGTAGCTTTTCTTGCTGGAGATTCCTTCTATGGGCAAAGCAGCGACTGGGTTTCTGAGCAAGTGGGGGCACTCCAGATGTCATGGGAGGACTCCAATACCTGATAGGTGCATCCCTGGTAGGGACTGGTTTTGCCAACCCCTAGGTACACCTCTGGCTTTGTGATTACTTCTTTCATCTTGCCTGTTTGTCACTCTACTTCCAAATAAAAGTGAAGGGACCCCTGACTATTAGGTCCAGTCACGGACGACTCTGGGGTTGCAGCACTCATCTCGCTTTACTGGCCGAGGGAGCCGGTGTACAGCTTCCAGGTCATGCAGTCAGCATGACTAAGCCGCTTCTGGTGAACCAGAGCAGCGCACGGAAACACCGTTTACCTTCCCGCCGGAGCAGTACCTATTTATCTACTTGCACTTTTGGGTGTGCTTTCGAACTGCTAGGTTGACAGGAGCTGGGACCGAGCAATAGGAGCTCACTCCGTCGCGGGGATTCGAACCACCGACCTTCTGATCGGCAAGCCCTAGGCTCAGTGGTTTAACCCACAGCGCCACCTCTACTTCCAAATAAGCAGCCTCTAATCAGAGCCATAGCTGGGGGGGGGGGTTAGCCAGGTTTTTTTGCCCCGGGTGAAGCCTCAAAAAGGACACCAGCCTGTGTGTGTTTACGCAAATACACTGGTGTGTGTGTGTAACTGGGTCTTTGACCTGGGTGAAAATGAGCCTAGTTTCGTCCCTGCTTTAATAAAATTACTCCTGATCTTGCCTGCTGATTCATGGGGTATGGCCCCAGTCTTAGAAACTTAACCACCAGCTTTGCATGCTATGGTGATCCTAAATATTAAAGGTTTGAACATTCAAATGCAGCCACTAATAGACAAAGGATGCCTAGCCTTCTCAGATCCCAGTGTGTCTCCAGGTCTGCTTGGGTTTCTTAACTAATAGATGTCAACAAAATCTTGGTCCGAGGGCTCCTTTGGCTGGGGCTTGCTCATTCCCTATTGTGTTTACTCTGTCACAGTCAGAGCCAAGCTACATAACACCTTTTAATCACATGATTTGCCTTTGAGTACAAGGCTCACAAGAGTTTTCTTCCACCAAGAGCCAGCATGGTGGACCAATCCAGATCAGGAACCTGGGATGGGGGTGGAGAAGCAGCAGTGGCAGAAACAGCTTACCATGACCACGGTACGTGTCATCAGTAGCAGTGACCACCTGCAAGGCCTCGTGGTGGCAGCACAATCGCCACCACGACAAGGCTTCGCAGGCTGCTGATTATTGTGCCACTGCTGCCAGGCTGCTGCCACTGCTTCTGCCCTTTCCCTGCCGTTGTTGATTCTGCCGTCACCAGGCTGCTGCCGCTTCTGTCGCCTAGCAGGTCTGCTGGCGGTCTGGCAGTCCCAGATTATTTGTATTCACTATGACTCACCACCATACGCTGGCTTGCCCTGAATACCACCGTTTGGTAGCCAAGCCCAAAACCAAAAAGTCCTATTGGGATGCATTTTGGCTTGCCTGCTGCTGATAGTGTCCATGAGGTGATTGATGATTAATATCATCCTTTATCAGTTTTATACCCTTATGTAGTAGCACATTTGCCAGGACATTGTCCTGCTCACCTCTGAGTGGTGCCTTCCTTATTTCAGATATTGTGATATGTCACTATATTGCGATGTTTAGCTGGTGATATATCACAATATTGAAAACCAGTTATCGCCCAGACCTAATAAACAGTCTATTTGTTATAATGATGAAACAGATGGCACAGGCTGAGTGGAGAGACAAGTATCCATAAGTATGCCACAAGCTGTTGCCTGAAATGGTCAAAGTCCTCCAGGAAAAAGGACCAAAGGCATGTATCTTCAAGCTTGATCTTTACTACAGCTC
Source organism: Zootoca vivipara (assembly GCF_965207765.1). Classification (NCBI taxonomy): domain Eukaryota; kingdom Metazoa; phylum Chordata; class Lepidosauria; order Squamata; family Lacertidae; genus Zootoca; species Zootoca vivipara. Next base: position 37,713,170 of record NC_142584.1, read on the forward strand.
CGTGTGCGAGTTCCCATCAAAGTGAGGTGTGGTATCACAATAACATCTTTCCTGTGCAACTCCCTGCCCTTAGGGCAGCGTTTCTCAACCGCTGTTCCGCGGCACACTAGTGTGCCGCGAGACGCTGGCTGGTGTGCCGCGACGTGCCGCGACGAGAAGGGCGATTTGCATTGTCATGTGCCTGGCGGCCGCCAATACACACCACTGACCCGCCGGAAAGGAAGCCGGCCGGGTCACGACGCGGGGCGAGCGCAGCTCTCAACAGCCACCACCACGGGAGGGTGGTTTTAGACAAACATAAAGAAGCTGGCTGGATGAGCTCAACCTGAAACTTGCTGAGCAAAGGATTGTGCTGGCAGAGAAATCAGCGGCTTGTGAAGCCTTATTACAGGAGATTGCAACCAACACAGCAATTGGCAAGTGTTTCTTACAGTCATAATTATATAGTCAATATAGGGCGGCACAGAGTTAAATTTTTTAACTTTTTTAATGGTGGTGTGCCTCGTGATTTTTTTCATGGAACAAGTGTGCCTTGGCCCAAAAAAGGTTGAGAAACACTGCCTTAGGGCTTACTACTCCGGCACAACAGCACATTGTTTATCCCCTTGCCTTTCAATTATCATTCTGTTCCTTGGAGTCTATCGCTATACACTTTTTCCACACGGCTGCCTTTGAAAAGCATTTGGATACTGCAGGTGGTATGTTAGCAGGCCACTGCTGGGGGGCAGCACTGGCTGCCATTTTTTTCTGCACACATCCAAAGTGCTCCTTATCACCTTTAAAGCTCTAAAACAGAGGTGCCTTACATATACTGTTGGACTACAACTCCCATCATCCTTGGTCATTGGCCATGCTGACTGGGGCTGATGGGAGCTGGAGTCCAGTGACATCTGGAGGGCTACTGGTTCCCCAGGCCCTGCTACTTGTTCCCGTATGATTACGCTTGCCCATGGAGGTCCTCAGGAGTTGCATATGCAGAACAGGGCCTTCTTAGTTGTGGCAACCAGCCCTTGGAAACTTCTTCTCTGTCAATTTTCAAGAAACTGGTGGAGATCATCCTGTTTTAACAGGCCTGCATCATGGGCTGATTTGCTCCCTTGCCCAGATTGTTGGTTAAGTGCTGATGCCAACTGCTTCGGCCTCTCGGTTTTATGCCGCTCAATTTTATTGTGTTTACTGTTTTACCACTGCATCACACACATTTGCGCATCTTGTACTTTATAATCGTCGCATTCTGCTTTGGCCAAACAATGGCTTCTATGTTCGAATACAAATAAATAAATATAAATACAAAGTATGTGCGAAAACAGCATGTCAGCTGCTGCCAGCAAGATGCATTAGTCAGCTTACCAAATTACAGCCCATCCAGGTTTTAACAACCAGGCTGATAACGCCAGTTATACTAGCTAATTACTACACAGCAAGAGGTAATTTGGGCGCATTGCAGATGAACACAAACACCCCCACCTGCCTGCATTTTACATGTGTATGTGAGCTTGTGCAAACACACACAGTGGGAGCAAGGTAGTGGGGCTGATGTTAGCTGGCGTCTGCATGGGATTACTGGCCTGGAATGATGACTCTTACTGAAGATGAACTTTAAGGTGGTCTTTAGCCAAACTCTCTTAACTTTTTAACCTAACATGATAGCTACCACTATGCACCATGACTCAGGGGTCATTTCCTGGGTGCAAGTACCTAAGAGTATGCATATGTCCCAGAGCATTCAGGGCAACCCCACCCACCTCACCTGAGTAGTCGGGTCTTTTTCCACAGCTCCTTTCCCTCAGGTTCGAGATAATAATAATAATAATGTATATGCCACCCATCTAACTGGGTTGCCCCAGCCACTCTGGGCAGCTCCCAACAAAAAATAGTAAAAGCACAATATGACATCGCACACTAAAAGCTTCCCTGAACGGGACTGCCTACACACACCAAGAGCCTAGCACACAACACACCAAGGCTCCACAAAAAAAGCACACAAGGGCTACGCACATCTCCGAGCACCTACTAAAGTGCGGAAGCTGTGTGCTAACCAGGAAAAAAGGCGAGTGGAACAAGTGCAGTCATGGGTTTCACAATGCCATTCAGGGAACTTCCCTCAAGACAGAGGCTTCTCCGAGCTAGTGGAATCAGGAAGGTCACTGTGCGCAATGGACAGTATCTGGAAAAGCAGAGATTTTTCCACATGCCTGGCCTTAACCTGGTCGCTTTTAGGTGGAAGGACCAGTGGCTCCTTCTCAGCCATCAGAATCTAGAACGACAAGGCTGAAGAGCCTGCAGCATTCCCTATTGTCGCTGGACTACAATTCCCATCATCCCTCATTACTGGATGGGGAGTCAAGAGTCCAACAACATGAGGTTTTTCACCCCTACTCTAAGAGAATCTAGGTCAGGCATCCCCAAACTTTGGCCCTCCAGATGTTTTGGACTACAATTCCCATCATCCCTGACCATTGGTCCTGTTAGCTAGGGATCATGGGAGTTGTAGGCCAAAACATCTGGAGGGCCGCAGTTTGGGGATGCCTGATCTAGGTGGCCAGCCCAGGATCCCAGCTCTCACAGAAATGGAGAGCCACTGAGAGTAAAAACCATGCTTCAAGAGAACAAGATAGGCATCCGCTTAAAGAGAGGGGCAGAAGCGCACAGAATAAATATTAAGCGAAAGTTTTAACGGGAGGTTTAGTTCAAGACTTGGTGTCTTTTAAATTCATACAGCTTGCTCCATTTCGGTCACATATGTTTTGGCTGGCAAAAAGAACAACAACTCGCAAACTTGGGTCCCCTGTTGTACAGAGAAACAGCTGCAGAGAGTCATTAGATAAAACTACTTTTGTTCAGAGTTGCTGAACAGGTAGGTGGACCACCCAAGTCCTGGAAATGGCGCAGGGTGGCTGCTTTAATGACCACCAACATTGCTAAGCTGCCTCCAGTCTAAAGTTCCTAAGCTGTGTCAAGTCTTTAATATCACTCTTTATAAATGATGTCATTCATTACAGCAGAATTATAGCCAGACCTGAGCTGTGTGTCACACCTAGAACCCAGGATGCTCTAGATTCCGTGGTTGGTTCTCCAGTCCATGTATCTATCGAAAGCTACCTTTTAGAGGCTTACGTTGGTACATATACTGAACTCTCCCTCCATTAGACACAAACACTAAGATCTGACCCATACTTATTTTTTTAAAAAAACATAAACATAAGCAGCCTGTTCCTGGTACCTTACGCCCATAATCACCATCAAGTGTGCACCTTCTCGAAGCAATTCTTCTGCCTGGTGTGGTGTGGTCCATCCACGGGGAACGGTCATCGCTCAATGGTACAGCATATGTTTTAAATGCGGGCGGCCCCAGGTTCAGTCCCCAGCATCTCCAGTTAGGATTGGAAGAGACCCAATAAAAAGGAGCCAAATAAAAAGGCTGAGGTGGGAAGTGGAGTAGTGAAGCTACCAACAGATGGGGAGCCTTGGGGGGGGGGGCAGAAATTAACCAGCAGTGGTTTCACTACCTAAGCTGTTGGCCTCAGAGTCGCAAGCACTCCCTGCTTCTTTTAAAAGGCTGAGCACATCTGCTTTTACACATACACACACACTCCAAAAGGCTTATCTCAAGGTTCCCCCAGCCCTGGAGCTCTCTTGCTGAGTGACTGCATGGAATCAGAGCTCCCACTCTACAACTGAAGAATCCACATGGGTGTGAAAGTGGATTCACCTGCCCCCCTTTCTTCCTCCGAGACTGAATTAGCAGCTTGGAAAGGAAGCCCTGCATAAGCCGCACATTGTGAGAGTGCCAATGCAACCAGGCCAAGGGAAGGATCAGTGATGGCTAATGAATTCTTCCATCTGCCCAGGGTAGAGGAGGCTATTTAAGGGATGTGAAGGAATGATGTGGTGGGGGCCAGGCCAATGCATTTTTGGCACCTGAGATGAATAGAAAAACGGCGGGGCCCCTCGCCACTGCAGAAGAGGTGGTGAGTGAAGATCTACATCAGGAACAAGATGGGAATAAAGATCTACATCTGCTGCCCCTGTGGATCCTGCCGCCTTAGGCAGTTGCCTCTCCTTGCCTCGTGGGTGGGCCAGCGCTGAATGCAGTTCTCTTGGGAATGCAGCTGAGGCAACTGTGCTTTCTGAAGTAGGCATGCAGCTGGCATGAGAGAAGGAGACACACACACACACGTGTGAACAGAGCATGGGGCTTGCCATATTTCTGGTTCCTGACAAAGTGGTGATGGGTGTCCCCATAGACAAAATGGCCCACTAAAGTCTTCCTTCAGCATTCCTCAAACTTGGGTCTCCAGATGTTGTTGGACTACAACTGCCATCAGCCCTAGTTAGCAGGGCCTGTGGTCAGGAATGCTGGGAGATGTAGTCCAACAGCAGCTGGGGACACAGGTTTGAGAAACACTGCCTTAGTGACTCTGTGCCAGAGGGCAAATGGCAGGGGCCCCACCCTCAACTCAGAATTAGTTAGAAACACAAGAGCATCTGAAGTAGAGTTTTAGAGTTGGAAGGAGAGGAGCTGTTTTTAGAATTGCATTTGGCTGGGGTGTGAGGGGAAAGTTGCAGTCTGTTAAACGCAGCAAGCTGGAGCAGAGGGACAGAGGGCCATGGCTGATTTCTGCTGGCACCCAAGACTGTGGCCATGGGAGACGCAAGGACCCTCTTGGAGTGTTAATGCTGTGAGCCCCTCCATCGCAGCCTTAGGTTGTAAATGTGTGAAAATAAACCACAGATCATAAAGACACCATGGTCTCTGCTGTGCCTCAGTTCCAAAGGAAACACAAAACCTGGGGAAGTGTCTGGAACCCCTGGAATCTTCCACCACCATGGTCATTGGGGTGGCGTGTAACAATACCTTTCCCAATCCCAATTATTGCTCTGGAATATACAGTATGCTAAGGGCTGGTGTCCTACTGTTAAGATTTGCCTGTCGCAGGAATCTTCAAATTGACCTCATGTCTATTTGCCCTCCAGCTTTCCCACCCGCCCTCAAAAGCCCTCCACTTGTGGTAAAATCAGGTTCTAAGAGCTTCTTCCCCAGAGGCTGAAGTCTCCAGTGGCAATTAGGGAAACACAGTGCTTTGTGCAGAAGGAGTTCAGTGCTCGCCACATGCTCTGACAAAAGGCACATTTTCAAACTGAGATAAGTGCCAATTAATTTTCGCTTCAGCTGCTAGGCAGCCTCGTGTATCTTGCACAGAAGCAGGTGATTTCCTCTTGGTAGGGTACCGTGTGTGTGTGTGTAAGAGAGAAACACAGACAGCATCTATGTATGGCAAGGAGACAGAGAAAGGTGTGAACACATGCAGGGGGGGGAATGCATGTGGGAGAGAGAGCATAGGCTAAGAATGCACATGACATAGTCAGTACAGCTCTGGCTTGGCAGAGAATTACATTCTTTTGATGGCTTGATCTACTCATCTATCTTTACTATGAGTTAATAAAATGATTTTTATTTTGTTTTTATTTTAAAAAATGCCTCAAGTGACAACGAGTACCTCAATGGGCGACAGACAAAAGCCTGTGAGTTTCTGTTAGTTACAGCTATGCACTCTTTGTCCCATGAAAGGGAAGTGAAAACATGCCAGATTGTAGGTATCTACAGTGGCTAAGGTTAAGCATTCTACCTGAAATTAAAAAACCCAATACAGGGGACCTAAAGGAGTTCCTTGGGTGCCACCTCCGCCCATCAGACCACAGTGTGGTGGGATTGCGAGAGCCTGAGCTGGAAAGACCTTGTAAGAAGAAGAGTGTCCAGAGGTGCTTCAAAGGCAACTCCAAAAGCCTGAGCTCTGTCACAGCTGAGAAGCCACTCTATCTAGGGTGGGAGGACAGCAGAGAGAGAGTGTGTGTTCACGCTCGTGCCTGCAGTGCTCCAGGAATCACACGCCCCTGTCTTCCCCAAGGAACCACCTGAGCAAATCACAGCCAGCAGCAGAGCAAGAGATAAGGGCTGCACAATCAAACATTTATCTCAGCATGTAGGATTACAGTGCGTTCAGCCTCGGAAGGTGCAATGTGCCCAGCCTGACATTGCTAGTAAAAGCAAAGCACAGAGATACGGGGTCTTGTTGGAGACGTAAACGAATTGCCAAGATCCAGGCTTATTACATGATGGGAGCTCATTAGGGGGGGGGATGGCAACGGCCCCTTCCTCTTGTTTCTGGCTCACATCCCAAACCAGATTTGTTCTTCAGCACCTCTTCTGATATTATTGTTTTCCTAACAGGGAGACGTTTCTCTGTGGGGGAAACTGCATCAAAGCCAAGCATATCATCACTGGGAGGCTGTAGCTACTCACAGAAGATGCCTTTTTCTTAAGGAAAAATTCAGCAGCTTCCTAGAGAATGTAGAGTTTGCTCACAATACAATTCCCTCCCAGAAGTGCTATTGTGGCAATGTGGGGTAGCAGTTATCCTCCCACCTCCTCTGTAACACTCTCTCTCTCTCTCTCATATTTGCAATGCCCATACAGAAAATTGTTTGAATTTGAATTGTTTGAAAAGTCAGCCCCCTTTCTTCGTTGTTTCTAGACTCACAATTGAAGGATAGATTTAATAAATAAATAAAGCAAGCAAGCAATAAGAGAGTTTTGTGTGCCAAGAGACGCCTTTACCAGGAAAACCAGTTTTCAAGAGTCAACTAAGTAAGAATGCTTACATTTAAAAATGGCTACAGTGGTGCCTCGCTAGACAAATTTAATTCGTTCCACGGGTCTTTTCTTATAACGAAAAATTCGACTAGCGAATCCCATAGGAATGCATTGATTGGGGGGGGGGGGTTTGCCCATAGGAACACATTAATTGAATTTCAATGCATTCCTATGGGAAACCGCGATTCGCTAGACAAATTTTTCGTAAAACAAATTCGTCTAGTGAGGCAACCTCCGCTAGAAAAAACCTTTCGTTAAGCGGAAATTTCGTTAAGCAGGGCATTCGTTAAGCGAGGCAGCCCTGTATACCATTGCTCATGTACAACTACCTAAGTAGATATCTAAGGGAAGCATACTCCTGCTATTTCTGCCAAATGGGAGTCAAAGGAATTGCCCAGTGTTATTTACACTAACTGGTAACAGCTAATCAGGGCCTTGGGGCAGAGGACTTTCCCTGGAAAATCCAGGAGCGCTGGACCCATCTGTAGTGGTGCAGATTGTCCCCATTGATTTCTTATTGTTCTTGTACTTTTATTATAATTGTTTTTACTGTTGTTTTAATATAACAATAATTGTTATATTATTGTTAGTTTGGTTTTATATATCTGATGCACCCCACACCCTGGATCACTTGTTTGAAGTTGGGTAGGATAAAGATGAAATAAATTAAAGTTAAATGAATACATCTGAGGAAAACTCATGTCTGGTAGCGACAGTTGGCATGAGCACAAGAGCTGTCAAGGAGTTCAGAAGTGTGTTTTCGTTTGTTGGTTGGTTTTAAAAATCTGTTTCCTGCCCTTCCACCCAAAGGGTGGCAAACAGCCAAGTAGCAAAGTAACAGAATATAAAATAAAATTAAAATAAAAGGTATTTTTAAAAAAACATTAAGAACATCTAAAAACATATCGCGACAGCTAATAAAGTCAAGATTGCTAGGAACAGTATATTACAGCTAACAAATGCCTGAGTAAACAGGAAAGTTTTTTATCCTCATGAATGTTAACAATGAGGGAGACAGACTCAGGGCACTCCACAGATGAGGAACTGCCACTAAGAAGGCCCTGTCTCAATTAAGCATCAACACAGGGGATGAGGGATACAGAGTCTGTTTCAAGCTCCAATTTCTACTTAAAATGAGGGCACATAAGCCTTGCAAAAAGAGCAGGCTATATATTGCTTTCCATTTAAAAAGAAAAAAACCCAGAGCGTTGGGATCAGTATGGAACCCCTACCTCCAGTGCAAGAGGAATCAGCCATGGGAAACATTCAGAACCAAGCAGAGGGCCTTCTCGGTAGTGGCACCCGCCCTGTGGAACGCCCTCCCATCAGATGTCAAGGAAATAAACAACTACCTGACTTTTAGAAGACACCTGAAGGCAGCCCTGTATAGGGTTTTTTTTAAAAAGGATTGATGTTTTATCGTTTTTTTAATAATCTGTTGGGAGCAGCCCAGAGTGGCCGAAGAAACCCAGCCAGATGGGCGGGGTATAAATATGTTGTTGTTGTTGTTTGTTAGATTCTCCCTTGACAAGTAGTTGGTACACCTCCTATCAAAGTACCAGGGCAAATCACAATTGGAGCAGATCCCAGAAAAGCTAACAATAGTGCATTCCTGCACATGTCTACTCGGAAGTAAACCCCACTGGGTTCAGCAGGGCTTACTCCTGCATAGAGAACTGCAGTCTGAACAAATCAATCTGCTTTGCTAATTGCTCCAACTTCCACAGTTTCACTGTGTTGTGTCACTGTCACATAATGCAAGAAGGATGGCATTATCACACACTCATCCACTACAATGCTTGGTTTCTTGTTGCATATTTTCAAGCTGGGTTTTGTGCAGTTAGTGCCCATGGCTATTGATTTGTCTACCCTTGCATGCAGTGACTCACGGCAACAAACCCGTTAGCATACTTAGCAGATTCCAAGGGGAACCTCACCTAGCTGGGGTGCAGGTTCTAAGCCACCACCTGCCAGGGGGTGAAGAAAGAAGCTTGTGCTTTTTTGGTGGTTTCTCATCCTTGCCTAGGGGTAGGTGCCAATCACACTTTGACACCTGTCACAAATGCAGACAAGCCGTCTAGACAAATGCATCTGATTAGCATTAAAACAAGGATGGATAAATATATTTATGAGGGGTGTTGTGTGATAAAGGTTGATCTGATTATTTCTTCCCCTCCTTCTGTAGCATCCCTGATAGCCCCAACTGAAAATATGATATAGTGCTAGGTCAGGGGTGGCTAATCCACAGGCGAGATCTGGCCCACAAAGACACGCGGGAAGTAACCTACCAGTCTCGAGCGCAGCTTCATCTCCCAATCTGGTCCGAAGATAAGAGTCCTTTATCTCCCAGTCTCAGTGCTGAGATCAAGAGATAGAATCCCTCTGCCACTCCCCGGAGTTCTCTGAAGAGCAGCCAGAGGGATCATTTACTTCCCTTCTTAGTGCTAAGCAGCACAGTGCTGAGATTGGAGATAAGCCCCTCCGCCTGCTCTTTAAAGTAAAAGGCAGCCTTCTTCCTCATCCTCATTCCACAGCTGCCCTTTTACTCACAGGTAGCAGGCAAAGGGCTCATCTCTGATCACAGCGCTGTAATGCTCAGTGCTGGGACAGGCAATAGAGCTGCTCTGGGGAGATCCTTTGGAGATTCCAGGGAGTGCATGAAAAAAGGGTAGTATTAGAATACTGAGGGAGGAAACAAGCTGTTTACGTGGAGATCAGATAAGAGGGTAAGAGTTGCAGGACATGCTATAAACTGAGAACCAGACTAATATACTCCTCGTTACAGTATAATTTATATGATGTGCTTCAAAAATTCAACTGCATACTTGAAAAAGTCAAGAGAAGATAATCTGATGTCAAATAACACTCTCTTTTTAGCCTGGAATGTATCACTCTGGAATGCTGTTGAAGTAATATTTCTTTTAAAAAAACGCAAAAGAGAACCTATATGTGCATATGTGTGTCTTTCATTCAATTTACAGACACGGAAAATTTAAAGAATGATTGTTAGAGACATTTGCATCAGCAACGGCAGCTTGGTACTAGCCCCCCAAATATCTGCAACATCTCCTTCCAGCACCAGACGAGAAACTTAGGACCATGGGCGTAGCAGGGGGGGGCTGCCCCCCCAAGATCAAGTAAAACAATTGAAATACTTAACTAGCTGACCAATCACATTGATTCTGCTCCCCTAACAAAAGTCCTGCCCCCCCAACAAAAATCCTGGCTACGTTCATGCATATTTCTTGCTCTTCCACCCAGCTCTGAAGTTCTGTTTCTTCCAGGCTCACAGATATAGCACTTAGCTGTAGAAACTGCCATCAGGCAAGATATTCTTACAGTAATAGTGGCACTTGGTAGAACTACTTGGCATTGACACGGTGGATTTGTGAATGCCCATTCAACTCTACATCCTTTATCTCATTAATTTTTACAATAACCCTGTAGGGTAGGACACTGCTATTATCTCCAACATGTAGAACAGGCTACCATTGCCCTCTGGAGAGTGTTGCCTAAGTGCAGTCTACATCCCCGTTTTGCCACTATCAGCAAATCCTGGAATGTACACAGAATAAATGTACATGTAGGGGAAATAGCCAGCCCTTCTGTGTGCAACCTTTAGGTACTCCTATCTCTGTCCTAAATACTCCTTCCTACATTACAGGGAAGTGAGCAAAGCATGCAGATCCTACACTTTCCTGAAAATACAAATATCAAAATTCCAAGCGGAAAATCTTCCTGTTTCTGGCCAATGAGAAATACAACCATTTCTCACTTCTCTTCCCTTTATTGACAAGTAACCAGTACAGTACCCTAAATGAACCCATTTCCAAGGCACTACAGAATACTAAGTTTCTCACCAACCCTCCGAACCAGCTCTTGACTGGCTTATCTAGGTTAGCTGCTGCTAAGAGATTCACTCTGCATTTTGGAGCAAACTTACCTGACTTGCACCACCTGGAGCAGTGCTTGGATTGAACACACACACACACACACACACACACACACACACACGGAGTAGTCCACATTTCTGCAGGGTCTGGCTGCTTGCAGTTTATCAGGTGGTCATGGGATCATAGAATTGTAGAGTTGGAAGGGATCCCAGGGGTCATCTAGTCCAACCCCCTACAATGAAGAAGCTATCCAACCTCTGTTTAAAAACCTCCAGTGAAGGGGAGTCTACCCCATTCGGAAGTAGTCCATTCCACTGTCAAACGAAAAGTTATTCCTAATGTTTAGTGGTAGTCTCCTTTCTTGTCATTTGAATCCATTGGTTCAGGTCCTACCCTCCAGAGCAGCAGAAAACAAGCTTGCTCCATCATCCATGGGAAAGCCCAAGGTTTGGTTTTTTTATATAGTCCTACAGTCGCTTTGAGATAAGTGCTGTGTGGCACCACGCAGGTTAAGAATGCCTTTGAAAATCCCTCCGTAAGTGGCTGTACATAATTCCATGCTGTGCCTTACAGGGAGAGGGGAAATGGCTGCCCCACTGCCATATGCGGTTTGCCTTTGAAAGTTTTAAACATAAGAGCATTCACGCCATTCCCCAGAAGAAATCCATTAAGCCCTCAAGTCTCCCGACTCGAGACTAAGAAAGCAGAGAGTGATGGCAGCTACTGCATAATAGGACAAAGAAGTACAGTGGTACCTCGCAAGACGAATGCCCTGCAAGACTAATTTTTCACAAGACGAATGCGTCTTGCGATCTGATGGTGACTTGCAAGACAAATTTAATTCATTCCGCGAGTCAATTCGTATTGCGAAAAATTAGTCTTGCGAATCGCGGTTTCCCATAGGAATGCATTGAAATTTAATTAATGCGTTCCTTTGGGCAAAAAAAGAAATGTCAATGCATTCCTATGGAAAACCGCGATCCGCAAGACGAATTTTTCAAAAAACAAATTGACTCGCGGAATGAATTAAATTCGTCTTGCGAGGCACCACTGTACATCTCAATCTGCTCTGCCTCACAGAACAGGTGGGAGGCTCCCATCATATACAGCAAAGCAAGTCTTTTGACGGATGGGCTCTAATGCCCTCTCCCTGATCTCTCTCCCAACAGAGAGGGTGTGGACTGTTGGAACATTTATTCAAACAGTTGTCCTCAGCAAAACACAACACACAGGAGCCGTTGACTCAAAAGTGCGCTGTCTTAATAAATACCCCCTTACTCCAGCTCCGTGTGCATGAGCCACAGACAGACAGGCACATTCCGTAGCTTGCTTTAAAAAATAAATAAATAAATACTGTTTTTGCCAGCAGCAAAGCAGCTGCCACTCCATTCCAGAAAGCTGCCTGAAAGTGTAATTAGTGGCAGATTAGTGGTATGATTCTGATGGGGGTTCACACAATGAGGAGAAAGGCAGAGAAAGACTTCCTTCACCTACTCGGCTTAACTCTATGATACATCTGGAAGTGGCCAAGTCCACCTGGAAGGTCAAAGTGTTTAGCCGGGCCTTTGCAAAGTTTTCCATGAAGTGGGTTTGTTGAGCCATTGCTTGGGCAAGATGGTGCAGTCCTTGGTGTACTGTTTACTGTAGGCAATTCTCCTCAGATTTCAAAAAGCCTGTTATTAAGTCCAGAACTTGCTTAGAGATACATCTGTCAGCAAGTCTGTCATCTGTCGCCATGTGAACTATTAACTGAAGCCTGAGGATTCCGCTGATAAAAACTACAGTCGTACCTCAGAAGATGAACGGAATCCGTTCCAGAAGTCCATTCAACTTCCTAAACATTCAGAAACCAAAGTATGGCTTCTGATTGGCTGCCGGAAGCTCCTAGAGCTCATGAGAGTTGGAGTTCCAACATCATCTGGGAACCAAAGGTTGAGAAAGGCTGCTTTAAAAGACTCTAGCTCTCCCCAAAGACGCTAAGCTTAGCAGAGATAGACTTACAGAGGCACACAAGGCCTTGCTTCACTTCAAAACCTTGTGGGAACAAGTTGATCACTAGGAGCTCTCCTCGGTGCTGAAATGACAGATCTGCCTTGCTCTGTGGGCTCTACCACAGGACAAGAATAGGACACTGCTGCAAAGTATATTGAACGAAGATCATTTAGAAATATCATAAATGGATTTTGCATATATACCTAAAGAGGAAATGTATTGCTATGCTTTCTTACTTGAAATGAATAATTTTTTTATAATAAAAAGGGGGGAAATTTCTGTCAGAAATATGGTACATGTACTGTTCGTTGGGTTTGGAAATAAAACAAAATAAATATTTTTGATAAATAGGTTAAAAGCCACCAGAGGACACTGGATCAGGGCCACCACACTAGAAGAGACCATTTCTTCCATGCTTCCCCCCTCTTTCCTCCATGCTTTCAATGCTGACACCAAAGCTGTTGCTAACTTTGGAGGGGTCTCAAGGTCAGGTACATAATGGACCTGCCTCTTTCAGCTCCATGGCTAACAGCAGCTGAGGGGAAGGTTTAAGTTTGGGATATGAGCTAGCACCATCAGCCCCACATCCCTTACCAAAATATCACCACTACCAGCCTTGCACAGATTTAAGCAACAACAACATGGGGAGGGGGAATTCAGTGTTGTGCCAAGGCTATCATTCCTCCAGGACAAGCATTTCAGCTTGCCAGACGGAACAATCCCCCCTTCACCTCCCCCAGTGCACTGTTCCAGGGGGTTATCCCACCCCACCCCAGAACCAATTGTGGGGAACCCTGGGGGGAAGGGAGGAAGAAGTGCTGCTGGGCAAACAGCAGTCCTTGTGCAGCATTTCCACTGATGGGACTCATTAGTTGAATCCCACCTATGGGATTTTATTTTGAAATAAAGTTTAAAATACAGGCAACAAACATAAGAACATACATTAACAAGATCACTAATTAAGGGAGTGAAAATGCACTGATTACAGTACTTAGTATATAATATGTACGCGTGTGGGACGATTAGAAGGAAACAGCCTAAGGGGAAGCACACTAACTATTGAGAGAGTTTGGATGTGCAAGTTATGTAGTTGAATCATAAAATAGATAGATATCATGGATAAAGATAGACATAGAGATATATCTTTATTAGGACCAACAAAAATGCCACAAAATAGGGAGCAAGCTTTTGAGCAGAACCAAAACCAACTCAGAGATTTGAACAAGCTCTTAACTTCCAACCATACAGATCAAAACCTGATCTGGGGGAACCTGAGGCCCTGAAGATTTTGATGGATGTGAACTTCCATCAGGCCCTGCCAGCATGGTCAGTAGTCAGGGATGGATGATGGGAACTGTGGTCCAGCAACATCTGAAGGGTCTCAGGTTCCCCACTGCTGCTGGGTTGAGGAAGCCATGGCTCTCCGGCATCCCTGACTCTCATCATCCCTGACCATTGGACCATGCTGGCCAGGGCTGTTGAGAGCTGGAGTCCAAGAACATCTAGAAAGCCACAGGTCAATTAACATATTGATTGACGTTTGCAACCCTAATTTTAATACTTTGGCATCACTTTCCCGGGTGGCACATTTAGTAATCTTGGAGGAGATTTTGTTCTCAGCCACACACCCATCTCTAGCCAGAAAGGAACCAAAACGTACCCAGGAAACGGATGCCAGGTGCCAAAGGCAGCCCCGGCACTTCAAGATTCTGCACATGGCACTAATAAGGGAAAGGGAAAGGACATCTGGATGGTTAAGTCCAGTCAAAGGCGACTATGGGGTGCGGTGCTCATCTCTCTTTAGGCTGGGGGAGCCGGCGTTTGAAGTGGCCAGCATGAAGAAACCGCTTCTGGCACAACGAAACACCGTGACGGAAGCCAGAGTGCACAGAATCGCCGTTTACCTTTCTGCAATTGTGATACCTATTTATCTACTTGCACTGGTATGCAAGTTACCAGTTTCGAACTGCTAGGTTGGCAGAAGCTGGAACAGAGCAATGGGAGCTCACCCCGTCGCAGCGATTCGAACCACCGACCTTCTGATCTGCAAGCCCAGGAGGCTCAGTGGTTTAGACCACAGTGCCAAACGTGTCCCTATGCCACTAATAAGAGCAAGTGGCTAAGACGGAGAGCAAGAGCCTAGATCCTTAGGATGAGAAGTGAGGAATGGAGCAAAAAAGAGGGAGAGGGGGCTACTTTGGAACAGCCTGGCACTGCCACAGCTCTCACTCGGTAACATACGGATAATCAAAGCCAGAGTAGTTCCACCTTAACCCCCCACCCCCACATAACACCTGCAGGCCCACATTCACATCAGGGGAAGAAAACACTGACTCTAGGTCCTTTTTTTATTCAATCACTGATTTAGATGTCCACATCTGGTAAAACCTTGTACAACCAAAGGCCAAACCTGATACAGCCTCCTTCCTGTAGGCCCTAAGGAGGTAAACAAGCCATTTAACTCCCATCAGAAACCTGTCCCGGTTTTAAGGCAGGATGGCGTGTCCCACCTCAGTCAGCTTTTCCCTGTACCAGCCCCATAATTAAGGCAAGAGTCAGGTAGAGGAAGGAGAAATGTGTGCTTTGCCAGAGGCTCGGGTTGATGGGTATCCATCATCTTCTGACTCAGACACGGCATAGCAGTGTGCGAGAGAGCATGTGTGTGCTGTAAGTCAAAATGCAGGAAATAAGTTTGACCCAAGCACTTGAAGTGTGTAAAGCACTGCGATACAGAAACCAGCAGACACATATTTACAGATACCAAATTGCATTGGCGCACAGATAGCTCCTGGGATAATAGAATTCTGGTCTGTCAGTCTACCATCTCCTCCTGAACCACTCCGCAGCGTGGAAGGGAAAGGAAAAGTCTGAAAGCTGAGCAGGAGGGGAAGATAACAGACTGCATTTGGGAAACCTGGAACCTTTCACCTGGGAGTGAGCACCCGCTATCTCTCTAAGGAACTGGGGAAATGTAACTAATTCCCCCTGTTTTCGTGAAGCCATCATTGACTGTTTGGCATTTAAATTCCATCCAATTAAACACAATCTCCTGGTACGGTAGTTCACAAAAGTGAAAAACAGTAGAATAAAATCAAAGCTTAAAAAACAGTCAATACACCAGTGCTTTTTGTGACATTAGCAGCCGATCCCATTGTCACCTGGGAACTATTTGCACGCTGAGGGAACGCCCCTCAAATGAAGGAGAAATGAGATGCAAAAGCTACTCTATGCACATTCCTACAATCTGATGTGTAAAGTCAGAGAGCTTTCAGGGTATCCCCTGCCAGGCACTGACCTTTCCAGACACCTTCAGTTTTTGATTAAGAGACACCGAACACAAGTCTTCATGCATACGATCCAGCAGCCACAGTAAGAACTCCAGGGCATCATGCTGTGAGTTTCCGCGGAACTGTGCGCCATACTTAGATACGACATTCTGCAGTTTAAAAAAAAAACCAAGAGTTCAGAGTTAATATTTTGTATGGTGTAGGAAAGGAGCCCTAGCCATGGAGGGGTAAAAGATATTCATATGCCTTGATCTCCCCTCTGCTTGGGCTAAATTGCGGGTAATCAAAAAGAGCCAAGAGCAGCAGAATCTCATCAAAACAAGATGTCTAGACTGTACCATTTCAGAGTGCAAGTGGGGGCTGGCACATCAGAGAGAAGGTAAGCCAGAAGTGTTCTCCCGGACACACCCACTTTCTGTGGGGATGGAACTGTTTGATATGGCGCAGCAGTCCATCAAGGGACGCCCCCAATTGCAGTCAAAGTGGTACAGTCCAAACAAAGGTTTACCACCTGAGTGAGAACAAGCCCTAAGAGTCACACTGAGTAACCCTAGAAGGGTCACTCATTAGCTTGACTGAAATAAGAGAAAGGGCACAGCCCAAATGTAGGCTTGTCACCTAAGCGAGAGCTCGGCCTGAATTATGCAGGGCACATTTGCATGACTTCTGCTGTATAATCTGGACTGGCTCCAAGATGGCAGGATTCAAAGAGCATGGTGTTATTTGTAGCAAGGACAGCAACAGCAGTAGGCAAGGACGGGGAGTTTGAAATGAAGGAAATTTTAAAGGGAAGGGACACAGGAAGAAGTAGCCATAGAAGCGGGGCAGAGAATTGTGTGGGAATTGTGTGGGATGGTACCCCATGGCTTCAAAGCTTTCCCCATTCTACTGCCCTCTATGTATCTAGGTAGCCTCAGCTAGGCAAAGGCAGCCACAAAACTCGCACAAGGCCTATTTCTGACCTAACAGAAGGAAAAAATGTAGAACATTTGTTGGGTGTAATAAGTTTGAATAGTTGTAAATCTGGTCAATACAATGGAGTTGCGGGGGGGGGGGGGCTGCTGCTGAACTACTCTTCAATTTGACATTTCCTCCTCACTTTTTTATCTTAACAAAGTAGGAACTTCTCCAAGGCAGAATTGTGCTGGGCCATGCAACACACATCAAACCTATTTCTACACCTAATGCAGTAGGTTTCTTTACATAATGACACAAGTTCTTTCTTTCTTTGCTCTTGAAGCTACAAAGAAGACTATTTCTCCCCTGCTGGAAAAAAGGTCCAATTCTTGCAGATAATCTAGCAAAAATTTTCAAATTATTTATTATGTTTGTAACCCACCATTCCCACAGGAAGCACAGGGTGGCATCCGCAGCTTCCCCCCCTGCCCATTTTATCCTTAAGTTAGGCTGAGGTAGGTTAGGCTGAGTTGCATGGCTGAGCAGGGATTTGAACCGAAGTCTTCCTAGTCGAGGACGACCACTAAAACACACTGGCTTTTTAACAGCTACACCATGCTTGTGCCCTAGAAAAGCTTATCCCACAATGTGTGGCATCATCCTCAACATCAATTTGTGCAAGTGACCTTCCCCTGACTTAGCAAAACCAGAATTGCTCACTCCACATTTCAAAAATCATAATAATAATCCCCAGACCTACCCAGTTCCTAGATCATGCCCCCCTGCAGTTTGACCCCTGCTTATATTTCACAAGGAAAGAATTGGGACAACACAGTTTTGTCCCTGCAGCAATAGAAGAGGATGCTAAATTGATCCCCAATGCCGGATCTACAGGAGACAAACACAGGCTCTCTGCCTGCCTCTGAGTTGCTCAACAGTTACCATGACAACCAAAGCTACACTGTTGGGAACCCAGGAGGGCGAAGACAAGAAGAGTTCAGGCTCTTTCTCCCTTTTGCCTGTCAGGGCCACTTTGCTCTTTCCTCTTGGAGGCTACACCTTGGTGCCCTACCTGCAGCTCCTGGCCAAAGAAGTCCTCCTAGATCACAAAGCAAAACCAGCCACTTCCTGCTGTGCTTTGCTGACAAGGGGATTATTTCAAAGGAGCCAATTATCTCTGCTATGAAGTTGCAGTCAGTTGCAGCTCTGAACATCACCCTGCCCAGCTTAACAAAAACTGGAAAAACCTTCCTCTTGCACACCTTTCCTGTGCCCAAAGCCACTCACTATGAGCTTGCCCCTGGTACCCATGAAGCCACCCCACACACTTTATTCTGGCAAGGTGCCTGTGTCTTTAAGAGCTGTGGGATGGGCACAAACTCACAAGGAGAACTCTCCCCCCCCCCATCTATGCTGGGAAAAGCAGTGGTCTGTCTCTCATGAAGCTGGTAAGCAGTGGTGGCATAACAGATGCTTCAGCACTATGACTCCCATCTACCACAGCAGTGGTGTAGCGTGGGGGGCAGGGGGTGGTAGCCCCAGGTGCAAAACTGTTAGGAGGCACTAATCCCCGGTGCTGCCTCAAGACAGATGTGTACTTCAATTGTTGTGCTCCGCTGAAACGGCTTCTCCATGCAAACCAGGAAGTGACTTCTCCAGACAACGGAAGGACTCTTCTTTTCTTATCTCTGCAGCCGTGATCTCCTGGGTGACGCAGACACTGTTAGGCAGTTGAATGTGCTCCATCCGTTTCCCTCTCTCCCACCCACCCCTCCGCACAGCCCCAGGCACTGGCAACCCACTCTACACCACTGGTCAGGAGTGATGGGAGCTGTAGTCCAGCAAAAAAAAAAATAGAGGACCCACGGTTCCCACCCCTCCCTTAAAGCCACAGGTGCCCTACTGGGAGGGCGGAGGTATCAACCCTATTTGCAACCAGCAAATGCTACCCAAGGCGGAGCTCTCTTTGTGCAGGATGGCCAAGAGTTGCATGGGTTTCCCCCCATCAATTCTGTCCCCAAGCGAAGTACTGAAAAAGCAGAATTGCAATGCAAGAGGAAACCCGAAGCACTAGCCTGCTAGAGATTATGGTGCTCTAATGTGACAGCCTAAGTCTCCAAGCCAACCTCGATGCCATAATTGCTGAAGGAATGACCTTTTTAAGAATGTAAATAAACACTCTGTTGCTAAATCAGAAGGAGGGGGAAAGAGGTACATCTAGTCCCACATTATCGCTTCCCTGGCAGGCAGCCAAATGCCTCCGGCCACCACATGCAAGCAAGGTAGGAATGTGATGACCACTCCTTGTTTCTTCTCAGCATCTGGTGGTCAGAATTAGGCTGCCTCCCCACCACCCCCCTTTCCTGTGCAATCCGGGGCACTTCCATGCCTTAAGGCTCTACCTCCTGCGCTCCAAAAGGTATATTCCCCCTCACTCCCCCATCTCTCCACACTAACTTCTCCCACATGTTCTATTTCAAGAGCAAGCTGCTCCCTAAATACTGTTATGCTTGTTTAAGTGTGACAATCAGTATGCCGAGACGGGAATACTAAGAGCCTGGAAATATGCAGCAAAAAGCACGCACAGAAAGAATGTGTGCCAAGCATGGGGCATTGTGCCAGGCTGTGATGGAATGCAGGTGTACAAAGGTGTTGTCTGGGGCAAAGACGGCACAACTCGAGGCAGGTTGAACTCAATGGGAAGGCGACCAAGAGCAGAGCTCGAGGGCTTCCTTTTATTGAAAGCTCAGGATGACAGTTAATCATTACAACGACAGTGTAACTTCTAGCCAATTACAGCAGTGCAGTCCCATACAAGGTGGTGTTTCCTGTAACGTCACACCCGGTCACTCCCTAAGACATCCTCCATAGCCCACGTGTTGTTTTGCCATGCCCTCTGTCCATGCTCCAAGCACATGTCACTCTGTAAACACCCCCTCCTAGTTCCCATTGTGTTGCCCTCCTTGGCTTGACCCATCTGGTTTGTCCTGATTCATCCAGTTCCATCCAGATCCTCCTAGATCCTTCTAGCTCTGTTGTGACCTGTTGCCCTGCTGACCTGAGCCTCTGACCTGTCCTTCTTCACGTGTTTCCCATTCTGACATTAGCCGGCTTGCCGTGCTAATGCCCACACTCTCGCAGATCGGTGTGGCTTGCCAGCACCAGATCTCAGTCATTCCCACACATGCAAGCACAATTTCCTCGTGTAATCCCCACACAAAGGAGCACTAGTTACAGGGCTGCCCACACCACACCTGAGCTTCACTGAAATGCCTTGGCTAAAACCAGGCAGGTGAGACTCTCTCACTCCCCATAGGATTTTGGTACTAGCCAGGAACAGCAGGGAGATGAAAGCTTCTGAAGAGAATTGTGGAGGTGGGGAGAAGGTGCAGCCCTTCTTAGCTGAAGGGCTAAGAAGTGTAAAATTATCATGGCACATGCCAACTCCAAAGGAAAGGGATTCAATCAGCATTTGATGTTCAGCCTGTACTTGACATTATCAGGAGCCACCAGTGATGTGCATGGCTGCCCATGAGGACAGCCATCAAAACTGCAGTTTGGAGCATCTTTGTAACCTCAGGCTGCGGACTGGCACCATTCTCCCAAGCTGGTCATTGGAACAGCTATAGACGGCTTCATATTTCAGTTAGGACTTAGCCTTCCTGGTCTGGGTGCAGCTTGCACCTTTCATATCCAGATCCTGGCTTGACCTCTGGCTTGACCACAGCTCCTGTGGTGAAGGTGTCTACGTTTGTTGTGCGTAGTACAACATGTATGGAGAGTGAGATTTGGGGACGGGAGAGCGGGGAGAGAACACCGTTTGATTTTCCCACCTCAGGCAATATAGTGTCTTGCACCCTGTGCCCTTGCAGTGATATTATGTGACAGGACTCACAAAGCCGTGCCTGAGGTAAAGTTGGAATGTTCCCTTCGAGGAGCCCCCAGCATAGTGGGTGGAATTCAATGTTGAGCTCTGCTGAACATTCTTAGCAAGCATTGCAGCTTCCTAGATGGAATGATTCCCCCTTGCCTCCACCCCCCCCCCCAAGTGTTCTGGGTGTTCTCCCAAAACACCCCTCTGAGCCAATTTTTGGGGGTGCAGGGGGAGGAGAAGAGGGGAACCCAGTTGTGCCAGAAGAAGCCCAGGGCTTCTGCTGATGTAACATGTTAGGTCAAACCAGCCTTGTGAGGCTAGAATGCCTGAGGGTCCCTCTAACAGGTGAGGTCAGATGTGAGACATCACCTGTATCCTCTACCTGTCGTTCCTCCATGTGTTGCTGGACTCCAGCTCCAACCATTCTACACCACTGTCCATGGTGGCTGTGGCTGATGGAAGTTGGGAGTGAGTCCAACAAATGCTGGAGGGCCACAAGTGACTGGTCCCTGTTCTAGTAGACCAGAATCCATCAGCAGCCATCTTGCCACACGCAGTTCAAAAGCCCAGAGGGCAGGCTGTGGAAGCAGTTCAGACCCACTTCCTCCTCAAGCAAGGCTCTTTCCCATGCTCTTTGGGCAGTGAAGAGCAATTAAATGCTAACAAGCCCTTGATTATTAACGGAACTATATAGCCAACTGAGTGTTAACAGATCTGCCCTCCAGATACTTATCTGTAACGTGTAGTGAAACCTCAGCAGGTAGCTCATCGCTGAAGCCTTGTGGCTGCATAATAACCATCCTATTAAACAGAAATTAAACCCAGACTTGCAAGGGAAATATTACTCTAGCAAAACATTGTTCTCAGCAGCCTCCCTTGGCGAGCCTATACAACATGAAGGAGTGGGCAGCAATCACCAGAAATTGCTGCGCTGCACAACCCACAAAAAGGCAGGTCAGTTACTCTGCTCCGTGCTACACGCAGAGGCTACTGTGTCTGTGCAAATGAACATTTAATTTGGGAAAACAGGAGGCAGGGAAAAGGGATGGCGCTCACCAAAATTGTTTTTATGAGCAATTTATGGTGATGAAGTGTCTGGGCTTTTTAAAAAAACTTAGGCTTGCCAACTTTTTGAACTCTTCCTATACCTGTGCCTCTACCCAGTGCTTTTTTTCTAAAAAAAATGTTTAGGGGTACTCTCATTTTCCTACTCTTATTGAAATACTGCCCCTTAATGAGGCCAAACTTCAATTCACAAAATGTTTAGGGGTATGTGTAGCCCTGTGTCCCATCCAGAAAGGAAGCACTGTCCCTACCTGAGATGCAGATATTAACCTAGGGGAGTTCCACCCACTCCCACATTAAGAAAGGCAAGAAATGTAGAGGTCAAATTAAGCACGTCTGGTTATTCCACTGCCATTTTGTATCCCTCCCACTTTCAGATAGAATGAAGGGGGTTAAATCCCCCTGCATCAAGATAGGTGCCTGGTTTTCCTGGTCTCTGAAGGGGCAGTATGGAGATGTGGCTGATGAAAGCTGACTGCTAATTCAATGTGGGCATGGCCAAATGGCGAGCTGCTGAAATATTTCAATCTGAGCTGGAAGGGGAAGTAAAACTACTTCTCCAAAGAAACTTTTTGCAACCTTAATTGTTGAATTCTGGCAAAAGTACTGCTCTAAAGTAGGCACTACTTATACACACAGACACACACACACACATTCAAAAGCTTCCAACCTAAATACTTTCTATCAATGATTTTCTGGACATCTGGAAGAAGGGATGTTGTCAGATGCAATGGTGTACTGGTTGGACCTGGGAGACCAGGGTTCAAATCCCCACTCAACTGATGACTCCCCTCCTTCCTTCCTTTCTCTCTTTCACACACACCTCCCTACTGGCAAACAGGAAGCATGTCTACGATTCAAGAACACATTCAAGCCAGGCAAAAGCACTCTAGGAAATAACAACGTTGGGGTGGGGTGGGGCACTCCCGGGGGGGGGGGTATGTGACCTGGGAAGAGTCCTAGAAGGCTTGATTCCTTATCCCTGCAGAAGTGGGTCCTGGGCCCCCAGCTGGAGGCCAACAGTCTGGAGACAATAACACACCCCAACTGCCCATGCTTGTGTCACGAGAATACCAAAATTATGCAAAACACTATACATTGCATCTCCAACTCATGAATATATAACTGCAGAACAAGTGGTGAGTGGCAACTCACATTAGTAATTCCCAGAAAGATAATTGTGTTAGCTTACTGTAGCATAAACACTCAAAGAGTTTTGTGGCCCCTGAAAGGCTAACCATTTTATTAAGGCATAAGCTTCTCTCTGTCGCTGTATATGAACCATGACTTTCAGCTGCTCTTATATCCCAGTGGCTTAAGTGAGGGAATGTGGATTTTAGTCATGTTCGCGCGTGGGAGTAAACAGCCTCAAATTCAGGTGCTCCTGGTTAACCAAATTCCAAAATGAGTTGGAAAAAAGACTGTGGCTTTCATCTCTTTATGTCTGGGATCTGAATGCCTGCTGTGGGCTTTGTTTAATTCCCCCCAAACACACCTCATTTATTGCTGATCAAGTATGTGCCGGAAGAAAGAAAAGGAAGGTCACTGGTGTGGTAGCGGCAGCATCGCAACAAAAAGTAGGATATTACTGGCATGGGCTCAGCAGAAACAAGGGCAATAAATAAACATGAGCCAAACCATCTCAGAGCAGACCAAACTGACAGGCATCTGGGCTGAGCAAGGAAGAGCCAGCCATTCCTCTAGCCCTGTATGATTGCCTCAGCTGAATTGCTAGGACAACATGAACCATTTTCAGCACAGGACAGAGTAGGCCAGACAGGATTCACCAACTATTCACCGAAGCCACTGAAAGAAGGGGAATGGCTCCACACAGTTTGGAGTTGGGGGAGAGAAGATCATCTACACAACCCTTATTTGCATGTCCCTCACCTCACAATACCTGAGAATGAGAACAGAGGTTCCTAACACCCATAGGCAAATTATTATTCAAATGTGGAAGCAGCATTTCAGAAACCCAAGAAAGGTATTGCTCATTTGTCTCCATTTTCCAGTGGAGGCCTGTGAGAATCAGGTCTTGGATCCTTCTGGCCCCGATAACTCTACTGTCTGAGGAGCAAACCAGATGTTACCCAACTACTGTATCCCACTGAAACTGGCCCATCCATTGTAATCATCAGAAATACTACTCCAGGTATTTCCACCAATGGAGATTAGGTGGGTAGCTGCTGGAGACAGGGAGTTTTAAGTCATGGTGCCTTGTTGGTAGGATACCTTCTCCAAAACAGTGTGCCTGGCACCTGCACTGTTTTCTTTAAGGAGACAGGTATACCCCATGTCTTCCCTGATGGAATTTTGTTGCTAGCTTACCATTCTTGCATTGGTACAGCCTTGTTATGGGAGGTGGTCTAGTAATGCCTATGGGTTTTATTACCCATTAATTCTGCCATGGATAACTTGGGAAAGCTGGGCATACATTCATTAAATAAACTAGAAAGGTGGGATATAAATATATTGCCCTGATAGCTGGGTTTTGTAAAGAAAGGCAGATCTTCAAAAGGACATACTTCCACAAAGAAGCAGTGGGGCAGAAAGTGATACTTAGCCCTTTCAAGGATTATTCAAGAACCTGCACTCTGGCAATGATGGAGGGATATTTTTGCCCTCCAGGGGTATTGTGTTCTCAACAGGAGGATGCACAGCCAGGAAGCTGTGTTTTTTGTTTTGTTCTGAAACTGCAGAGTATACATAGGATGTGTTTACCCTTGTTGCTCTTCAAACTTTTTTTAAAAAAATAAACAGTACTGGATTAACCTGGTACTCATACACGGGACGTGGGTGGTGCTGTGGTCTAAACCACAGAGCCTAGGGCTTGCCAATCAGAAGGTCAGCCGTTTGAATCCCTGCGACGGGGTGAGCTCCCGTTGCTCGGTCCCAGCTCCTGCCCACATAGCAGTTTGAAAGCACGTCAAAGTGCAAGCAGATAAATAGGGACCGCTCTGGCGGGAAGGTAAAGGGCGCAGCTTAGTCATGCTGGCCACATGACCCGGAAAAACTATCTGCAGACAAACGTCAGCTCCCTCGGCCAGTAAAGCAAGATGAGCACTGCAACCCCAGAAGCGTTCGCAACTGGACTTAACTGTCAGGGGTCCTTTACCTTTTTTTTACTCACACAGCACAGTGGAATGCACAATTGGAATGGGGGTTTCTCAGTCTAAGCAGTGGTGTAGTTGTAAATTTTGAATAGCTGGAGTTTGTTGTGATGGCCCCCACAGCTGCACCCCTAAGTAGAGTCTATAGTCTTGGACTCCAGGAGAGTCCAAAAATGAAGACAACTGTGCTGGTACTCAGTCTTGTTAGGATCAGCTGACAGTCATAGAATGATCAGTTAGCAAGGGATGATCCACAAACCATGCCCACCTGTCCCACCACCTGATATCATGTGCCAGGAAGGGCCAGGAAGAGACGCAGCTGGGTCAGCTGTGCAGCTGAGTTCCCCAGGGGGAACCCGATTGCTCGGGTGATCCCTGCAGAAAGCAAGGTTGAAGGCACTGCCCATCCGTCAATGTTCACCCACAGGGGTGAGGACAGAGAAAGATCTGGTGTTCTGGGCCAAAAAAGGTCCCCTCCCACCAGGTTAGCATGTTGCATTTGGGCTGAGGAGTCCATCCGGCTTCATAACTCTGATCGGCCATGAAATTCAGTGTGTGGCCGTAGTTGGACCTCAATCACTGTCTGAGCCTAGCCTACATCACAGGGCTGTTGCTATTATGAGGATAAATTGGGATGCTCCGCACCCAGGTAGCCCAGAGGATCTCTGGCTGATGATTTCATAGTTCCTATTCTGAATAGAAAGTACCAGTAAGTCCTGGAGCTGCACCCCACCCCCTTCCACTGTATCATGGGGACTACGCATAGCAGAGGCAAACGTAATGTGGAAAGTGCGAAGAGGCCCAGGGATGATCTAGGGTGGCTCAAGAGCAGCAGAGATGATGGATAAAGATTCCTCTCTCGCTCTTGAAATGCCCTGAGGTTAAAAATGCTGCTGCAGAATGAGAGTACTGGATACTGAAGAGGGCTTCAAACTCAGCATCTGCGCTTGGATGTTTAAAAAGGCTGTTACAGGAGCAACCCAGTTCATTCCAAGCAGCCAGAGGTCCCCTGCTCTGAAGCCTCCCCTCCTCTCCACCTGATCATCAGGAACAGAGCTGAATGAAAAAAAGATCTTCTCGGGTGAGTTCCCAGGGTAAGGTTACCAAAGAGGCTCCTTGTAGCAATCGGTTCCCAAGTGACTAGACAACAGAGGGATTTGTGTGAGAGAAAGACTCAGTGAGGCCCCTCCACTCCCAAGTCCTTTTGTAAACCAGAAGTGTGCTAGGCAGACTCAAGTGGAACTGGAAAAGGGCAGATTCTGTTCTGCAGGAATGCGAAAATTGCCTCTGATGGCACCAGCGCAAGAGGAATTTTCTCAACAGGACTCTCTATGCTCGCCGTCTTTTTCCCTGCACAGTCTCCTTCCCGGAGTCCTTTGCCTTGCTGTTTCCTAGAAACAGAGCCCGTCACAAACACATCACTACTCAGCCTCACAATAAATAAACAGAGGGTGTGTACGCACTAAAGTGCCTTCCCACCTACCAGCAGCTACAACTGTCATACATGGACTGAGGTTGAACCAGGGCGTTCTTCTTTCAGCTTTTGGAGATGGCAATCCGATTTTAATCCCCAAAACTCAAACCCTCAACTAAAAAATACCAAAGAAAGTATGTCTGGCTGGTACATTTCAGAAATGGGAAGTGTTGTCTAGAGGTCCTAAGTTTTATGTTCCCGTTTTATACCAGGCCCCTCGGGAAAATCCTCCCTCTGCACTGCTTGGTTCCCAGCTCCCATTCAAGTAAGAGAGGCCACATTTACCAGGCATCTTTGAGAAGCTGGTGGGTTCCCAGACTGACAGCCAGCAGGGAGTAGAATTGGCACACAAACATATATACATCATTTTGATTACTCAATTCTCAAGAGCTGGCAGATGAATGCGTGGGCTGATGCCAAGGAAAACCTGCATGTGAGGTGACACTGGGCAATGTGGAAGTTCTTATTTATTTCTGCAATGTTAGCTAGATCTGTGACGATCCAGTCACAAGTGTGTGTGTGTGTGTGTGTGTGTGTGTGTGTGTGTTTCAGCAACTGTAAAAGGAGCCTATGGAGGTTTACACAAGAGAAAGCCCTGCTGTGTTCGGTGGAAGTCACTCCATCCCCAAGTAAAATAATAATAATAATGTTATGATTTGGAAGAGGGGGAGTAGGCTGTATGCCCAAGACCCTCCTAACCCCTGGATCCAGCAAGTGTTAAAAGATCAGTCAGGCTAGCTTCCTGAAAAGGCGATAGCCTGGGTGATGGGCCATTAAGGGGAACAAAGGAAAGGGGCTCTATGTGAGATGGCAAATAGGTGGGGCCCCTCCCTCAGCCCACAGATAGTTAGAAGGACAAAGCCAGAGTTGAGAGCAGAGAGCTGGAGTGATGAGACTCAGAAGCAAAGAATCAAAACAGGAACTGAGAGAGACAGAGCAATGTTTGATATCTGTTTGAATCCAAGGCCGCAGCTTTAGGGGGAGCAAGGTGCTAACACTGTGAAGCCCTCCATCATAGGCTCAGGTTGTATATATGTGTGTAAATAAACCATATATCAGAAAGACACCACAGTCTCCACTGCCTCATTTCCAAAGGAAACATGAACCCTGCGTAAAGCACCTGGAATCATGTACAGATGGAGATTAGGGTAATGTACAACCATAATAATATTGCAGAGCATGGCAGCCTTCATCCAAAAAACAACAACATCTCTGTTCAACAGTGCAAGCCAATCATCATCCCCACTGCCTGTTGTCGTCAACAGGAGATACTGACACCTTTGTCCTTGATAATCTCAGGTAAATCAGTATTATTATCATCACCATATCGCAGATGCTGCACTCAGAGCCCCTGGTAAAGTCATGGCAGAGGTGAGATATGAACAATCGTGCCATGTTTCAAGTTCCACATCCCAAGCCACTCTCTACAACCATTCAAAAGCATCACCAATTCCACAGCCTATGGCCCATTTGTCAAGCTTATGTTAAAAGCAAAGGTGGATAACCTGTGGCCGTCCAGGTGATGTCGGACTCAAACTTTTGCCCTGGACAGAATGGCTAATGGTCAGGGAGGGTGTGAACTATAGTCCAACAGCTTTTGCAAGGCCAAAAATTGAACATACCTGCCCTAAAGTGCTATATTGAGAATCTGAGGCAACATGATACCTGCCTCACCAGGGACTAGCAGAGTGTCAGCTATGTGTGCACAAGAAATACCTGATATTTCAATGGTATCATGATGATTCACTGTAGTTACAAACAGGAAGCTCACAGCTTTCCACAGAGAATTCAAATTTCCTTCTGCAGCCTGAGTGGTATGATGCTACCGTACCAACTTGCCACAAGAGTGCAGTGAAAACGATATGGAGAATCAACTAGTTTTAGAAATCTGCATCTCCACTACTGTGCTTTGTACAGATGATGACATAAGGAGGAACCTGAGAAGTTCTCCTTTTGAAAGTATGGAGAGCATTTGTCACCTGTAGACCTGCAGGCTCTGTCTAGTACTGTAACACTGTTTGATTACTAAGCATTTTATCTTTATTATTTAAACTTACTAGACACTTTTTGGCAAAAAGTAACTCAAAGCGACTTACAACAAGAAAAGTAAATACCTTAAAAAGAGCATAAAACTGAGACAGAGTAAAATTCAAAACTCATTTATATTTTTAAAAGGCAGAGCTAAAACTCCCTCCCCCACTTGAAGGAGGCCACAGATAATTAAAAGCCAAAGGCCTGGTAGAAAATTAATGTTTTGGCCTAGCACACAAAGATATGTGATTATGGAACTAAGGTGCCTCCCTGGGGAGAGCATTCCGTAAGTGTGGAGTCACCCCAGGGAAGGCCCACTGATATGTGTGTGTGAACAGACACCACAGTGAAGTTGCATTTGAGGCACCACAAAAGTGTGCCTTTCTGTGTTTTTGTGGTGTTAGATATGTGACGGCACATTCAAGATCTAAGTGAGCACCTGTCTTGATGCTGCCATCATTGAGTGAGGACGTGGCTGCTGCCCCGGCTTCTTTCCATGGAACCACAGAATTGTAGAGTTGGAAAGGACCGTGAGGGTCAGCTAGTCCAAAGCCCTGGAATGCAGGAATATTTTGCCCAATGTGGGGCTCAAACCCACCACCCAACATTGCCCAGCGGATCCTCTTTCCACCACCATTCTCCTTACCCAAAGCTTTTTTGCATCCAACATAAAACAGGAATTTTAAATGAACTTGAGTATGATTAATTTGGCAATAAGTCTGAAGGTGAGAGTGTGTCATCGGTGGTGCCGAATCTAGCCCCTTCCTTAAGGGTCAATGTTGAAACATTTTTGTTTCACATTCCGCTCTGAGAATTTTCTCCAAATAGAATTTGAAATCTATGTTTCCAGAAACCGCCACAAAATGCAAAGCGCTGAAAGATTCAGAAGCCTCGCCTATAATTCAGTATCCACCTGGGGTTCCTTCTTAGCATACAGACCCTGTGCATGGTATAAAAATAATAAAAATAACCAGATGACGCTAAAACAATTTCACCTTTGACAGTGGCTTGCTGCATCAACAGGGAAAGAAACACACACACACACACACACACACACACACACACACACACACACAGACAGACTACCCTAGTATTAGCAGGACTGTCAAGGAGCTGAATTAGTAACACAAGATTTGCCAAAGCCACAGCTCAGGCATTTGCTTCAAAGAAGCCTCTGACAGCCAGCAGCCAAATGTGAGCATCAGAGAAGGAAAAAAGGCTCACCTCTGAAGAAATCCAATCTGTCAACAAAAGCGACCAGATAGTAGCTTCAAAACAACAAAAAATAAATCAGAATCCCTCAACCGCACAGAACCTCCTGATCCTAGCTCCCTGGGTCCACTATTCTAGGGAAGGCATTCCCAAAACAAAGCAAGAAGGAAATAGCCCTCCAAAATAGGAAATTCCAGCACAATTCCCATGGCAATTCCTCTCCCTTCCACCCATGGAAGAGAGGCCTATCTTTCACCATTGCTACTCAAACCCTCCACAGCGCACACTGACCTGTCTTTTCTTCAGTAAACTACAGGCATTTAAATAAGCCACCAGGGCAAATCACTGGCTCAGCACACTGGACCACGTTCAGCCCCCTAATGAAGTGGCTGAATAGTCTATGCATCACTTGATTAGGAGCTGGGTGGAGGTCCACTTGCAAGCAACACCTGGGACTTCCACCCACCCAAAAATAAATGCTTCACCCCTGTATACCTGAAGGACCGTCTCCACCCCCATTATTCCATCCATACACTGAGATCCAGCTCCAAGGACCTTCTGGTGGTTCCCTCATTGCCATGCCCGCCCTGTGGAATGCCTTTCCATCAGATGTCAAGGAAATAAACAACCATCTGATGTTTAGAAGACATCTGAGGGCAGCCTGGAATAGGGAAGTTTTTAATGTTTGGTGTTTTACTGTGTTTGGTGTTTTAATTTGTTGGAAGCCACCCAGAGTGGCTGGGGCAACTCAAGACAAATGGGTGGCATATAAAAAACAATATAGTATTGCTGTTATTATTTCTTGCCAGTCAGATTGGGGCTGATATACAGGCAACCATGCCCTGTAGCAGGCAGGAAATTGTGGACTTGACAATCTCTTCCCTTCCAGCTGGTGTTTCTAAGCAGTTGGAGAATCAAGTCTGCTTCCCCAGATTAATTACTCCTCGCCCCTCAGAGGTGGGCTAAAGGCAAGCAGGCAGTGCTGACACAGAGTGCAGAATATCATGCCTGACTGTTCCCAGAGTGCTGTGAACCTAGCTGGGGAATCACAACGAACTGGTTGGGGCGGGAAACCCAGAAAGCCCACCAGAACAGTCCTGACCTTCCAGCAGCGGAGACAGCCAGTTAGGGTGACCCATTCAGCTTCATGATCCTCAAGATAGAAAAATGGGGTTTCAGGAAGAGGAGGAGGAGGAAATACAGCAATTGAGTATTTCCTTTGCAACTTCAAAGCAAGGAGGAGGAAATACAGCAATTGAGTATTTCCTTTGCAACTTCAAAGCACAGCTCACAAATGCTGAGCACCCTACACGACTTCAGCAGCACCACAGACTTCAGGAGAGCTTCCCAGGTGTGCCAGGTTTGCAAGCAAAACCCTTTCCAGCACATCCCTACCTTCAGCGCCTTTGCGCAGGAAAAAAGAGAAAGGGAGTGAGGTTTTTTTAAAAAGAAAAGGGGGGGAAGGTTCTGGGAGGATGATAATGGAAGCATTTGTGTGTCTGGTGGAGTCAAGCAGGAGTGAAATTCTTTATGAAAGGCTCTATCAGACACACAAATGTTTCTCTTACTATCCTCCCAGAAGTTTATTTATTTATTTAATTAAAAATCCTCAAGATTAAAAAGTAGCATTTTTCCCACCTCTGGCTATGGGCAAGGACCACCTGACCAAGTTGTCACATCACCAGCAAACACTACGCTTACATAGAAGAGGAAGAGCTCAGGCTGTTGGAAGTATGAACTTGGAGCAGGGTGAGATCACAAACAATCTGGAAATTCCTCACAAAAGAAACACATAAGAGCATTTTATTCTCCCACTTCTTTTTTAAAATCCTGGTTAGCCTCCCTGATGTGGCACCACGTGGCCATCTGTTAGCAATGCCCTCCAACTCCTCCACCTGCCTAGGCAGTCAACCTGGCCCCATTGCAAAAAACCCCTGCAGCACAGTAGCTCGCTTTAAAGCGTGAGGTGTGACTAAACAGGTGGCTGGAGAAAAAAGAAAGAGAGAGGGAGGTGTGTGTGAGAGAGAGAGTGAAGGAATCCTAACTCTGCCCAGTGGAGCCGTTTGCCACCAAGGAGCACATCTCGAAGTGCAGAAGCCGCACTCCAGCGTCCCCGCAGCGCCTGGCAGAGTTGAGGTCAGACCGTTCAACGGCGCTCGCCGCCGGAGCCAGATCCGGAGCAGCAGGTCACACTGGGGGTGGGGGGTGGAAATATGCAGCGTCGAAGACTGCCTACAGGTGGCTGAGAAGGACTCCGGCGTTAGACGCGGAGCCTCTTTCCCGAGCGCCCCTCCCCTCTCCCCGTGGCCCCCCGGAGAGAGGGGCAGATCCCGCGCAAAAGTGCGCCCCCTACCTTGAAGTCCGCGGAGAGCTGCGGCGTATACTCGAGGGTCCAGAGCGCGCGTACGAGCGCCGCCAAGTGCTGGGTGACTTCCCCGGAGGCGGCTCCAGCTCCGGCTCCAGGTCCGGGTGGCCCTTGCTGGTCGGGCAGCGCCAGGAGGAGGAAGGCGGCCAGCAGCTCGGTGTGGCTCAGGCACTGCACCACGGCGTTCAGGAAGCACGTGTTGCCGTGGTTCTTCAGCCCCTGCGCGCCCGGCGTGAGCGGCCGAGGGTCCCCGGGAACGGCCGCCGGCTGGGGGCTCTGTGCGCCCCACGACAGACGGGCGCTACCGCCGCTACCACCGCCGCCGCCACTGGCTTGGCCTCTCTCGCGCTCGGGCCCGGGCGGGCGCTTGAAGCCGCCCTCGTCGTCCTCGGGCTCGGCGCCTTCTCGCCGCCGCCGCGGCTGTTGCTGCCGGGCGCCGCGCAAAGTTTGCAAGAGGCGCCGCGCCAGCCTGCTCAGGGCGCGCACGGCTCCTCGGCGTCGCCGCCCGGCCCCGGCGTGGGGGCGCTCTCCGCTGGCCATCCCGTCCGGGGGGCCGGGCGCGCCGGGGCCGGGCTTCCCGCCCGCCTCTTGCTCGCCCATCGGCGCCAGGAGGCTACGGCCACCAGCTCCGCCGCCGCCGCTTGCTGCCTTCTCCCCGTTGTTGTTGTCGGCTACCTGCGCGCTCCGAGCCTCTCCGCCCTCCCTCCGCGCTTGCCGGCTGGGCAGGGCAGAGAGGCGGGGAAGGCGAGCGGGCCGAGCTCATGGCCGGGGGCAGGCGGGCATCTTGCTGCGCCCCTCCGCCCAAGGCACGGCGCTTTCCCCGCCTCCTCGGGTCGCCGCCCGCGGATCAGCAGAGCCCGGGGAACAGGGGAAGTAAACTCGGAGGGGGTGGATCGCGCGCGCTGAGTTTGGAGGTGCGGCACCTAGCGCCTCCCTCTGCTGGGAGCTCGCCCGCCCGCCTGGTTCACAGCGGGGAGGCGGCGGTTCTCGCAGGCGAGGCGTTACTGCTGCTTCTGCTGCCGCTAAGAAGTGGCGTCCGCTGGAGCCCGGCAGGCGCACGGAGCAGGATCGCCTGGATCCTGGGTGGGGAAGGGAGGGCGGCAGGCAGGTGTTGCCAGCGAGAGTAGTGGCGGCGGCGGCACTAACTGCAGCCTGGCTCGTCCCTCTTCCTCCTTTGCTCAGGTGCTCAACAGTCAGTGGCAGATGACTGGAGCGGCGAGGGAGGCGGGGAGAGCGCGGCTGCGTGCGGCTGTGGGCCACCGGGAATCCTGGAGAACTCCGCCAGCCTCGCCACCTTCCCCTGTGCCAGGTAGAGGTGGGCAGGTCTTTCCAGCTTAGGAAAGATGTCAACATTCCAAGGACAACATACCGGTACCCTACCCGTAGACCCCAACCAAGCCTCGGGTTTGTGGTTCCTACCCTACAGCCATCACTGCCAACTGGAGACAGAGCAGGTCTGTGTTTTGGCACACCACCACAAACTCACAGGTCCAGAGTGATCCTACCCATCCCAATGCCTTCGGTTGGGCTTTTTCCCAGGTGGGTGTGCACGGGATTATGGTGGTAGAGTCCATCCATAGAGGAGAAGGGCATGTGAAGGGCCATTTCCTACCAGATCCTTGTATCCCGCACTGCTCCATTTGGACCAGATTGGCAGACCTTGTGAGAGGAGTTAGTGGGGTCAGTTCACATGCCAATGTTGCCCCACCACAGAAGAGTTGGGGGTGATACTGATGTGGGCATTCTTTAAAAAGTAAGCATGCCAGCTCCACCCCTGTGAGCTCCCCGGCTTCAAATATTATGCTGCTCCGCGGGTGTAAGAGCTGGTGGTTTACAAGAGTGTGCCAGAAATAAGTCTGTGGGTGGTAGCAGCTGTATACAGGCAAAGGGTTGGTGCACACAAGGATTTCAGGCAACCCCCATGAATCCTTTACACATATGACTCACCCTGTAGGTTGGAAAACGCACACAAGTAGTAGACATATGGGGATAGCAATGTCTGTGAATCCATACAGTGTTCAGTTAAGCCGCACCTCCACCATTAAGTCATAGGATGCCTTAACCACTACCAGCCTTGGCCATTATTTGCCTGATGGGAACATTGGCCTACCACACAGGCTTGTTGTGCGGATTCATTTGGAAATATAGGTTACATGGATTAATTCAGCATACAGCAAGGATGTGTGTCTAATTGCCACACAGGTCAGGCATACGGTAATATGTATGCTGGTGGTTCATCCACATTAGTAACCCATTAAATGTTGGTTAAGTTGCAAGATGGGCACACAGTAGTTAAACAGCTACTTTGCGAGTCATCACCTGCATAAAACATAAACCATCTGTGATAAGGACAGTTTGCCTGCACAGATTAGAGTGCAGCAGTTGCTTGCCATCACTGTCCACATTGGCTCCATGCCTATGATCAGTGAGGGCTGAGCTGGGGTCAGCTCTTAAGCCAATTGTGTTTGAAAGCTTTGGCTGCTGAGGGCTTGCAGCCCTTCCATATGAACACAAGTTATATTGTTCATAAGATGGGGGTGCACTCAACATGGTTCCCCTTCATCACCTACACAGCCCAACAAGACAATGACAAAAACCCACCACCAGCATACAAATCAATACGGCTATCCTAAACAAAACACCCACCCACCCCACTCACACAAGAAACCAAAGACCATCACAGCCAAACACAAACGAACAAGCGCATCCTATGCCAACCCCCGACCTCTCTCACTAACAAAGGAGCACAAGCGAACAACAGAAAACCTGCAGGACCAACGCTGACACTGAACCCCTACACATACCAAGGAAAATAGAAACATCGGCACCCCACCCACCTACCTCCCCCCCCCTTTCTTCCTAATGTCTTAATAGTCAAGTTCAATGTGTAAAAACGATGCATGGGAAAGAATATAAGACATTGTACTACCTTTGTAAACCAAGAAAATCCTTAATAAAATTATTATTAACAGCAAAAAAAAAATAAGATGGGGGTGCACGAGAGTGTTTTAAGGTGGCTAGAAGTCTTACTGAACTCAATAGGACTTGCCTCTGAGTCCTGCACTGTAAACAATATCACTTTTTAAGTAGGGAAACTGCCCTTATGGATCCTCCTTACAGACAGACAACCTCACTTTGAAAATCAGGATCTCTCAGTTCCCCTTCAAGAGGACCTTGAACATTATGTGAATTTGTTGGGGAAGGGGACGATCTAGGGCTGAAAACTGGAGGAAGGTTAATTCCTAAGCAGTTAGGTAATGGGAATACTATAGTGCAGTCATTCATTCCCAAACTGTGTGACCTGAAGAAACCAATAGCTGTAAAAAATAAACTAGGCAGTGGCTCTGCACAATATCCATGGCTGCAGTGCCATGGATCCCTTTCACAGTCTAGTGCAAAATCCATCAAGAGTTCCTCTTCTGCAAGGTCTTCTGAAATGAGCAAAAAGGAAAGGAGGGAACTTAGGCAGCTGTGGGAAGGCAGGGACCTACAGTCATCGCAACGGTCTCATCAGTGAAAGTTGGGGAAAGTTGTTGAGATCACTAGGCCTGCCCTGTTTCGGTTTCTTTGAATAAAAAGTTAACTTTGCTGACACCATGGTTTTTACTGCTGACCTACACCTGACTCCGACACACAGATACAGCCGACGGTTTCCTGCTCCTATTGATGCCTTCCTGTATTAGGAACAGCTTGTGTTGGCTTTCACCTTCCATTTATTATTGCACTGCATGTATTAAAAGAAAAGAATAATGGCCCCAAAAGGAGTGGGCAGCCCCAACACTTTCAGCAAAAGTAAAAGCAAACCTATGTAGATAAATTACAGAGGAGAAGCCCTCTGTTTGAAAGGGCTGCCTGGCCCAAGCTGGAAAAGGAACCCTAAAATGGGGGAGCGAGGAGGGCCTTGAAGTTGCTGGTCAACAGTGAGCACCTGGGCAGCAGATTGAGCAGAGACGGATCCAGGCCACTTGGTCACAGTCTATTGTAAGAAGCGTTTCTAAATTTCTGTATTCACACGCACACCTATTAGCTTATGCAAATTGCCCTCTTTCTGCGTGGTATACAAGTGGTCATGTTCTATGAAGAGCCATCATCACCCCATTATTATTATTTTAATCTGCTGCTTTACCAGAACCTAATGACACTTTGCTTAATGGATATAGCAAAGACTGGCCCCAGTCCAGATTCCCCCACCCCCATTCACTTTCATTGGAAACTTGCATGCTGACCATCCCCTGGAACTTTTACACCAGACATAAAATCCGATGGCAGTAGAAGGAAGGCATTCAGCCGTAGCACTTCCAGCTCCAGCTGCTATCCCATCGCATTTGCAAAAAGCCAAGTCCTCAACTCAAGGGCAGAACCTTTTAGTATGGCTTTTCAGGGCCAAAGGGAAGAAGCCTTACCTCATCTCAGAGCAGAGCATCACTTGGCAGCAGCATATCAAGAACATCCGTGCCGTAGATGGACGAAGCCCCTGCTTGCCTTTGACAGCCTCTCTCTCTTTCCCTTGCCGGAAGTGGTTTGGTCAATGTGCGTGGTTGAAAAAAGTGCACCAAACAAAAGGAAGATTTCCTCAAAGGCAGCATCGTTCTCACCAGCACAGATGAGTTCCATTAGCAATATACTGCTCTGTCAATTAGAGCAACCATCAAATAAGAGTGTGTGATATAAATATTGGAGGTGAGGCAGAAGTCAAATCTCAGCTCTGCTTTGGGCAAGTCACAATGTCTCCAAAAAATGCTTTGCCCCATTATGTCGCAAAATGCGGGGGGGGGGGGGGGGGCTTTGAAGCAGGTCATTGCTGAAGAGCTCTGAGAAAGCTTCTGTTTTCTTCTAAGGCAGGGCTGGGGAACATTTTTCAGCCCGGGGACCACTTTTCCTTCCATGCAACCTTTGGGGGGTCAGATGGTGGGTGTGGCCAGAAACAAAAGTGGTCAGAGCAACAAATGTGAGCTTTCACACTCCTCTCTCGTTCATCTAGGCAAACAAGAAAAATGATCGTGTTTTACCTAGGCAAAAACACCCAAGGAGGGTGCTAAGCAGATGTGGTGAAAGGTGTGGCCTGGGGAGAGTTTGAAGAGCCAGACAGAGTCCTAGAGGAGCACATTTGGCCCTCGCGCCCTCAGCCCTCTTCAAAATAAAAGTTGGTGTTTCTAGCCTTGATGGTTGCAGAGAATAGGCTATCTCCTGCAAGAGCTGAAGAAGCCAGAGGGAGACTGGGTGGGCTTTACTCAGCTTCCACCTTCTTCCTATCATTACCAGTTCCTGCCCCTATATAGTCCTGTTACCAGTTATTGCTCACAATGAGTGAGTCTTGATCTTTGTTTACTTGCCAATACTCGACCCAGGGAACCAGCAAGAAGATAACGGCCCCATCCAGATGAGCTTCTCCACAGCTGCTTCCAGCCACCCACCTTCCATATGGAGCATGTGAGGAGGAAGATTTGGGGGGGGGGGGGACAAGATGAGGAATGACACAGGCAGTCTTCTGTGGCTTTGTCGCTTTAGAGGAAAAACATTGGCTTTTGGGATTTTTCACAGCACAAGCAATAGCAGTGGCAGTTTTTAAAAGCATTGGGGGGGGGGAAACCTCCCAACTAGTGACCCAGAATATTTTTAGCCTAGTCCCCGAACTGAAAAATAGAGGCATAAGAAAGTCTCAAATGATAACCAACTGGAATTCTGTTGCGAGAGCAAAATTTGCACAGAAACCAAGCACATCTCTGCATTGCTAAGCTACCCATTGTCTTTTAACAGCAGAATTGTGGGGGGGGAGGGATAACACGTAATCTTAAGCATTCTAGCAATGTCACAGTGGCACACATTAGGCTTTACATCGTTTACCAGTAAAAGCAAGCTTTCTTCCCGCTTTGGTCTTCTAAGCTCCCAGTGAGCTAGAGACAAAACAGGTATCAAGCATGGCCTATATGACTCGGTGCCTGTTCTGCATAAGACCCAGGCAGCCTCATCACTTGCTTGGGCACAAGGTCAGGCCCCAGAGGAGAGCTTGTTACCTGGTGTCAGCTCCAGGCTGCTCGGGGGGGCACTGGGTTTCTTTGCTGTCAAGTCAGGTGCAGAGTGACTGACAGGTGTGTGAGTGAGAGAGAGAAGCAGAGCAGAAGCACGCCAACCTGGATCTGGTTGTCAGGGAAATGCTGATGTCTCTCAGATGGACAGAGAGTCCCTCTTCTAACTTTAGAGTTAGAAGCTACAGACCATAATGTAGCACACCGATTTGAGTCCGGTCGTACAGCTTAGAAAGGCGGAAGAGGCCAGCTTCCATAATGGGCATGTCATCCTTATTGTAGCAATGCTGTGAGGAGAAGAGATTCTCTCTGGGCATGAAGCCAGCGCCTCTCTTCAATCAATCCTTCCCCTAACAAATAGGTCAGTCAGCCTACCTGTCAAATATAGCCGTTCTAGGGCCTAATCTTGCAAAGACTCATTGCAGCCAGATTAAAGGTGCAATCAGACATGTGGAATAGTATGTTTGTTTTCCTGATTATAATTGTTTTCCTATTCCTTGCAACTCTACAATTCTATCATCCTGCCCTGTTTTCTAGTATTCCATTCACACCGCAGTAACCTGTTGCATTATGGAACTGTGCCTTTTTGAGTGATGATACTGGCATGCCACACTAAACTTCATCCACACCAGTGGGCATGGTGTGACACAGTGAACATCACCGGGCAATGATGCTACTCCCCCACCCTTTCTGCACATGTGTGTTTCTGTTTCCCCATGATTCCCCCCACGAAGAAAACAGCAGGAAAGAACTGTATGCTGGTATATCCAAATTTCATCACTTTATTCCCAGAATTTTCTGGGTTAATTTTCTGGGCAAATTGGTGTGTTTTTTCTCTGAAATCAAATAGCACAGAGTGGAACACTAAACATGTTCTGTGTTCCACTAGTTTTCAAGAAGTGACTTTTACATCATGTGGATGTTCAAATATAATGCAGAAAGTAATAGTTAATGGAGCGCAAAAATTGTGAAAGAAAGATGGAGAGAGCCAGCTACTGCCATCGTTAAGGAAACGCCAGGGAAAGATCAAAGGATGAGGCTTATTTACTCTTAAAATGCTATTAGGCTCACCTGGTGTTTTTCAGGGCCTAGCTTAACAAGAGGTGGTTAGCACAAGAGATTAATGGGGGGACTGCTTAGGACAAGGGTCGGTAAGGTTTACCTTGCCTGGGCCGGTTCACTCCAGCAGAGATCCCTTTGTGGGCCGGATTGCATGCATGCCCACGATTTCCAGCATCTGCATCTATGCAGAGATGATTTCTGGAGTATGTGCATGTGCAGACGCAATTTCCAGCACCGCGGAAGTGAGTCCCTGTGCTGCGCTGCGCCAGTTTAGCGCAGCATGCGGGGACTCGCCGAGCAGGTGGCTCGGTTCAGGGGCGGCTCGTGGGTTGGTTAAACGACTCCCGTGGGCCACTTGTGGCCCATGGGCCTTAGGTTGCCTACCCCGGCTTAGGATCTGGATTAATTCCCAAGCAGAGAAATGTTTTGTTTGCTGCTGTTTAACTCATCCTTTAATGAGACTACCATACTGTTTACTATAATGAGGGTGCCCTGCAGACACCCTGTACTCGCCCTCTTAAGACTGCGTGATTGCTGTTTTAAGAATGTTCCTGGCTGATTGATAGAATTTAGGTCAACTCTGGTCTAGGGAAAAAACATTCAGTGATCCTGGGTGTAAAAAAAAAAGGCCTTGGGAACATCATTATACAATATGCTGGCTTGGGGCGGTTTGCACAACGTACAAAACTCAAGGTCTCGCGATGCATGCTGATGGCTCCATAATATATGGTGTCCACATCATAATTCAAACTAAGATTTCCCAGAAGCTGAGTTAAAAGACAGCTGGTAGGCTGCTCAGGCAAGCCCCCTGCAGAAGACTCTCCAGGATCTAAAGTGGCAATTAGTCACAGAGTTAATCCTAAAATGCCACCAAAGAGGTTCAAACTTCCTTGAGTAAAAAACATGCCACTGCCTATGATTATTATTCTTGCAGTGCTGTGGTATTATTTTTCCTGCTGTTATTATCCACTGCTGTATAATTGTTGTTGTTGTGCTTGTTTGTCAGTTAACAATGCACATTCCTTACTATTTCCGTTCCCATAACAACCCTGGGGGGTGAGAAGTGGGGCCATTGTAGTTTCCGGTCAAAAGAGGAGATGCCCCAAGCAGTAATTGCTTCTAGAATCAGGGAGGCACTGAGACTCATGCCTGCCTGGAATACTTGGTTTATTCTCCCTTTGAGCCAAGGTCCTCCACATCCAAACCCCAAACTCTTAGCAGACACCGGACTTTTTAAACTGGGCAGCAGTCTTCCATTGTCCAAATGGAATTCCTGGCTTTTGTCGTCATCTCCTAGCACACGGAGCTGGGAAAACAAATGTGTCAGGGGTGAAGAAACCTTTTCCAGCCTGAGGGCTTCATTCTCTCATTCTGGGCAGTCTTCCAGGACCCACGTGCCAGAGCCAAAGGTGGGTAGAGCAATAAATGTAATTTTTACCTTTTGTACAGTAGACTAGTTTCTACACACACACACACACACACACACACACACACACACACACACACACACACCACCTCTCTGACTACCAGCCAGATAAGCAAGAGGCATTGCCAGAATTCAAGGCCACATTCCAGCCAGGCAAAAATACTGGCCTGGGAAGCATTTGAAAGGCCATATAGAGAGCCTTGAGGGTCACATTCAGCATTAGGTCCAGTTGGGACCGACTCTGGGGTTGCGGCGTTATTGGCCAAGGGAGCCGGCGTACAGCTTCCAGGTCATGTGGCCAGCATGACAAAGCCGCTTCTGGCAAACCAGAGCAGCACACGGAAACGCCGTTTACCTTCCTGCTGTAGTACCTATTTATCTACTTGCACTTTAAAAAAAATTCCTTCAGTAGCACCTTAAAGACCAACTAAGTTTTTATTTTGGTATGAGCTTTCGTGTGCATGCACACTTCTTCAGATACTTGCACTTTGACGTGCTTTCGAACTGCTAGGTTGGCAGGAGCTGGGACCGAGCAACGGGAGCTCACCCCGTCGCAGGGATTCAAACCGCCGACCTTCTGATTGGCAAGCCCTAGGCTCTGTGGTTTAACCCACATCACCACCTGCGTCCCAAAGGGACCCCTGACCATTAGGTCCAGTCGTGACCGACTCTGGGGTTGCAGCGCTTATCTTGCGTTATTGGCCGAGGGAGCCGGCGTACAGCTTCCTGGTCATGTGGCCAGCATGACAAAGCCGCTTCTGGCGAACCAGAGCAGCATACGGAAATGCCGTTTACCTTCCCGCTGTAGCGGTACCTATTTATCTACTTGCACTTTGACGTGCTTTTGAACTGCTAGGCTGGCAGGAGCTGGGACCTGCATGTGTGATTTAAAACCAGCAAGAAAATTAGCCAGCTGTCTTTTCTGTTTGTGCCTCTTGCAGTGAAGAATGGGGCATTTTTGTCGTCGTTTTTCCTGGTTGCTAAAATGATACTGTAGTATCATCCATAGTGCTGAAAGGCATAATCTGAACCCTCTGTACAGACTGAAAGAATCCTTGTGACTACCAACATGGCAGACGCACAAAGGCATTCCTGGTGTCTGCCCCTCCCCCCCCCCGGCCAAAATCTGGCCCATAGAGAGATAGGCCCAGAGCCTACCTGGTAAGCATCTTCCGGAAATTATAAGACAGGGGTGGGGACAATACATACATAACAGAGACCTTCACTTCTCCCACCTGAGCAGAGCAAACAATAGCTACTCTCAGCTGCACTTTCAAACACATCCCTCATCAGATAGGACAACCTCCTGTCAGGGAAAGGAGCGTGTCAAAGGTGCAGTTTGGGCACCTGTCAGGCAATCCAATCCACACCTTTTGCTGTAAGACCTTTTTACACACACAGGTGTTTGGTGTCAGTGCTTAACGCAGGTTTGGGAAAGAAATTAAGAAGAGTTAC
This sequence comes from Zootoca vivipara, assembly GCF_965207765.1. Classification (NCBI taxonomy): domain Eukaryota; kingdom Metazoa; phylum Chordata; class Lepidosauria; order Squamata; family Lacertidae; genus Zootoca; species Zootoca vivipara. The sequence continues at coordinate 37,754,994 of NC_142584.1, forward strand.
TGGTGGCTCTTTTTTCTGATGGGATTTCTGTTGTAGCATTAAACCAGTTGAATAAGGAGAAATATGCATGCAGAATCTTTGCTTGCCATGCACATACGGTAGCTGATAAAGGCGCCAGATCCTGCAGGGAGGGAACTTGACAATGTTTAATCTTGATCTGCTTCATTTTAATGTGACAATTTCATATGTTTTAAAATATCTTGCTTACTGATCCATGCCTCTGGTGCTAAGCAAGCTAAAGATGTAAATAAATTAGCTAAGTATCCAGTGGCAGAGATTAACAATGGATTCCATGGAAATGATTACAGGATTATGTCATAAAAGTCAATGCACTGAAACAGTCCTCTCGCATCTTATCTGTGTGGGGATTTTTTTTTTCTGCAAGGGAAAAAGAAAAAAGAAATCCAAATTCTATTACCTTCGAAAATGTATTTCTGCTTAGATAATTAACTTTCTGCAGCTTGATCTTTGCCGAGATTCAGAAGAAAAATACCATTCAATTAGGAATCGTTACAAAAGAGCATTTTTGTTGAAAAGAAGCTATCTTCCATCATGACGTAGGAGAGAAGCTGCCTGTGTCAAATCAACCACCCGCAGAGGAAATCCACAGGGACCAGGCAGAACCACCATAGAACGACAACTGCATTCTGGTTTGGGGAGAATAAGGCTGATACTTTGAAGATAAGCAAGTGGGGATGAAGAGGGAGGGACTAAAAATACCCCAACGGAACCTAGTTGCCTTGCCAGGCAGATTGCAGTTTAAAGCAAGGCACATATAACTCCAGGCTACACCTAATTTGCTACACCTGAATGTATTTGACTGCAAGGAATGGGACATACACACAGAAGGACAGTGTCTTTGCCCTACATACCTCTATGTCTGCAGGTCATTAAACAATCCCATCTAGCCTTGCCAGCTCTTGAAATACAAAGGATCGAGGAATGGCACAGGATGAAGCTGGGAACTCATACAGGTGGAGCCACAGAGCACTGTTAATGTTCAGTGTGGAGCATGGGCATGGCCAGGGGGGCAGGGAGGGGCAGCTGCCCCCCATCAATAAAAAATAAAAAAATACGTAGCTAACTGAGGTTCTGCCCTTCTAACAAAAATCCTGGCTATGCCCATGGTGTGGAGCTATTGCCTATGCTTACAAGTCCCCTGCTACCAAGTGGTACCATCCACAAATGATACCAGGCCCACATCTTGCCCAGTGTTGTCTGCACTGACTGGCAGCAGCTCTCCAGGATTTGAGAAAGGAGTATTTCCCACCTTGAGGTGACCGGAATGGGTATCTGCTCTACCACCTAGCTGTGGCCCCTACAATTGTGTCACAAACAGCACAGAAAATAAAATAATATGCAGAGCGGGTAACTTAAGAAAGTGAGTCAGGTCACATATTGACAGGTCAAGTCACACACATATTATGCTATACTGCATATGTGCATTTTGATCTGCAGTACTTGGCCTAGTTAACCTTTGTGAGTTGTAATAATGCACATAGCAAATCAGTTTATTGTGAGGACCAAGCCTTTACACAAATATCTACACAACAATGTTAAAATTCTAAAAATCATTTTGCCCAATGGGGGACAGTGAATCCATGGTATAATATGAAGAAAGGAGAAGAGCGTCGATTGTTTAAGAAAGTGAGCAAAGCAAAATGCTTAGAGGCATAGCCTCCAACATTCCTCCAGTGAAAATAGGGAGGTCCCATTCCATAATGATAATTTTACTGTTTATACCCCACACTTCTTACTGGGTTGCCTCAGCATATATAAAAAAGATAATAAAACATTAAACTTTTTTTTTAAAAAAAACAAAAACCTCTATAAAGGATTGCCTTCTGGTGGCTCGGGGGGTCGATGAATCCAAACCCTCCAACATTTCTCCAATGAAAATAGGGATGTCTTAGACTTAGGAGAAGCAGGAGCTTCTGGGATCAAATCAGAAACCAGGATGGCTTCTCAAAATCAGGGATGTTCCTGGAAAATAGGGACACTTGGAGAGTCTGCAGGGGCACAGTGCAGAAATTAAGCACGGAGAGGACAGTCAATCAAGCACAAATGCATGCCAGGTCAGTTACTTAAGCATTGGGGGAAACAATACAAATTCTCAAGCATAGGAAATTTGGTGAATTAAGATTAATATAGGAAACACAAACATTTATCTCACTATCCATCTCTGCCCCCCCCCCACCCAGCAGTTGACATTTGGCTTAAACATACAGTATTGGCCAATATATGTATGGGAAAAATTTGGGGGGGGGGAGGAAAAAGAATGCATAAATGAAAACAAAAAACTTATGCCAATGAACACTGACAGCCTCTCCCCTTTTTGTCTATGGGAGAAAAACCCCGCCATGATTAATGTGGTGGATTTTTATACCTGCCTTAGGGATTCTGGTCAAGACAGACTGGGGTTGACAGCAATTAAGTATTTCCCTTTTCAAAGAGCCTTTGTACACCCCCTGCGCTCCCAACTTTGTGAATTATTCCAAGTAAAGCTGGCTTCAAAGCAGGATTTGAGACCGACATTGAATTAAGTTTGCTATGTTTGGATTTGCTTTTGTGGAATCGTGCAAACGTTAGAAACTGCTTCACATGAATTTTTAAGAGACGCAGCATGGAATTGGCTTTACAGAAACAAACAAGGAATTCAGGCCTGAGGACTGCTAACCTGCCCTGGACCTGTCATTTGCTCTCCTCTGCAGCTAATAGCAGCCTCAGGACCACTAAAGTAATGGCACAAAGAAAAAGGGGTTAACCCCAGAAGAAGTGAACCTCTTTTAGCCTGAAAGCCACTGTTCCCTAGTGAACAACCTTTGGGGCGGGGTGGAGCAGGGTGGGGCGTGCATGCTAATTGTGGGTGGGGCCAGAGGCAAAAGTGAGCAGAGTAAGCGTTGTGACCCCTACCGTCAGAGGTTTCTGCACACTCTTAAAGCTCCGTTCAATGAAGGAAGAGGAAAGACACATTCTGCCCAGACAACATTGCTCCAGGAGGGCATGGTTCCAGACTGGTGATAAGTGTGGCCTAGGGAAGAGGACTGCTATAGGGAGAACCATGAGGGCCAGATAGAAAGCTATGGAGGGCCACATTTAGCTTCCTCAAGCCAAATCTGGAGAGAGGATAGTTGTTACTGCTTTTTAACTGGGGCCGGAGGGGTATCTTTCGAGACCTGACCATAGATCTATGGTCAGGTCTCGAAAGATACCCCTCCGGCCCCTTGTCCCGTTTAAGGCTCTTTCTGCAATGACAAAAAGCTGGAAGGGGAGGGTCTTTCATTTTGTATTCAATGGAAAGTCCCGGATTTACAAAAGCCGTCCCAGTTTCTGATTTGATCCTGGAATGTCCCGCTTTTCCTTAGGATGTCCCTACTTTCATCAGAGAAATATGGGAATGGAGTTATGTGACACACACACACACACACACACACACACACACCCCAAAAAACTTTGGAAAACATCTGAAGGCAGCCCTGTATAGGGAAGGTTTTTTAAGTTTTATGTTTTATTATGTTTTTATATATGTTGGAAGCTGCCCAGGGTGGGTGGGGCAACCTAGTCACATGGGCAGAGTATAAATAATAAAATGATGATGATGATGATGATGATGATGATGATGATGATGATGATTAAATAGGATGTCCCTATTTTTGTCAGATAAATGTTGGAGGGTATGCAAAGAACTTAGTAGTAATACAAATGGTGTTGTCTGCCAGGGCTGTCAATCAAGCAATTGCAACATGCTAAATTCCCCAGCAACAACCATTCCCTCCAATCAGATGCCAGAGGTCATCCAAACTGACCCGCCCACCCAGGCCCTGGGATATCTTGTTAGCCCTTCCGCAACCCATGTTCTATACTATGGACAGAACCTGCTTTGTAAAATATGGGCATCATACGCTGTCAACCCTGTACAAGTTAGGGTTCCCAGATGCATGAACCCGTGGACCTTTAATGATCTGTAAGACAGCCATAGTTTAGGTTTTTCCTGCAGGAAACACTAGTGTGAGACCCGCTGCTATTATCACTTGTGGGGCTAACTTACCTGAGTGTGATGGCTAGGCATGGCATTGTAAAGGGGGGGGAGGTTAACCACCAGCTCCCTGTGTCTCTTCTTCAGTCAGAAAGCCCCCAAGTCACCAGCCTTTTATTGCTTGGACGAGAAGTATGACTTCAACATCACATGGGAAAAGCTACCCCAAGGCCATCTGTTATTCTCCAGATCCATGAAAGTAATGTAACTACTAAGCAATTATTGGGATGGATAGATTTTGAGATAGATATTTCCCATCACTTGAGCAAATGCAGATTAAACAGGTGTGGGGGAAGAGGAGAAGTCTGAGAAACGGTTTTTTTCTGGGATTTGTGTCTCATCGCTAGAATCAGGTAGAAGATGCCCCCCTTCCACCCGCCACTTGGCAATCAACAAGGCCTAGAAACCAGAGAAGGAAGTTGAATGGGGAAACGAAGGATAGCCAGAGAAACCAAACATGACTGGAATTCGATGACTAAAAAGGCCCTTTGTTAAAGGAGAGTTAAAAAATAAAACCATGACTTCGTGTAAATGCTGCAAAGGTGGGCGGTGCAAATGGGAACTTGGGTTTCTGTTTAAGAACAAGTCTTACAGCATTTTTACTTCTAAACACACACATATGCTCAACATTTCCAGTTTGTTCCCAGGGATGTTGAGCTTCAAAGACTTCTTTTGATGTAACTTTAATTCTTTGGGTAATGTTTAGCTCCCTCACCATCATGTCTCAGGCAACAAAAACTAAGAAGAGCTGTTACTCAGGTTCACATGGCACATGTGAGTTCAATCTAAATGGAGAAAAAATGTGGCCTGCTGCGTTTTAAGCTGTTAATGCCCACATACATACTATACCTTTAAAGCACACTTCCCCCATCAAAGAATCCTTGGCACTGAAAATTAAAGGCGCTGGGAACTGTAGCTCTGTAAGGGGCAAGCTACAAGTCACAGAATTCTTTTTTTTATGTGGCAGGATTGTTTTGAATGTGCTTTAAAGGTGTAGTGCAGGCGTCCCCAAACTGCGGCCCTCCAGATGTTTTGGCCTACAACTCCCATGATCCATAGCTAAGAGGACCAGTGGTCAGGGATGATGGGAATTGTAGTCCAAAACATCCGGAGGGCCAAAGTGTGGGGATGCCTGATGTAGTGCGTACACAGAGCATACACAACCTCTGACTACAGTCTTAACCCTGCTTACCTGGGAAGTAGTTAAGCTGCTCCACTGAATTCAATAGGACTTAGGATTGCACTGTTTTGTTACCTTTTTCCAACTGTTAATTTACAGAATGCACTACTTGTGCAGAGCTAATATTGACAAAATATCAGAGAGCAACATAAAGTATTTCACGGAGATGGGACTGTCAGATACTTTTCTCTCATTGTCCTTTATTCCAAGTACGGTAGGCACTGGCGGAGAAAGAGGAGTGTGGGGGGAGCACACCGCCCCCGGTAGCGCAATGCCAGTGGGGTGCCATTGTGGCTGCCCCCCCCCTGCTGAGCGCCACGCCCCTTCAGGACGCCCGCCACGCCCCCAGGACGCGTCCCAGCCCCGTCCCCGCCTGCTCTCTGCCACTGCAAGTAAAGGTAAAGGTAAAGGGACCCCTGACCATTAGGTCCAGTCGTGACCGACTCTGGGGTTGCGCGCTCATCTCGCATTATTGGCCGAGGGAGCCGGTGTATAGCTTCCAGGTCATGTGGCCAGGATGACAAAGCCGTAGGGAAGGGTGAATCAGTTGGTTTCTATTTCTATTTCTCTCAGTTTCTCATTTTTCCAATAGGCTGGTTGCGCCCCCCAGAGGCTGGTGCCCTGGAGCAACGCGCCACTAAGCCCTATGGCAAAGACACCTCTGGCTGTATTCTAGATAAATCCAGGAAATTCCCAGTGAATGGCAACCCTAAATCTAACATTCAGTTCTCTACACTAGTTTGCATTTCTCAGTGGAGAGAAATGCCAAAATTAAATGGAATTTAATGAACCCCATCCAAGGGTACTGAGTCCCGAGATGTGTATTTTTAATGTTCAGGATAGTCAGATGAGCCGACCAGGTACTAAAAACAGAACCCAGATTTCTACCTTGACAATGCCAGTCTCCATCCTTGTGGGCACAAAGCCAGCTAGCAAGTTACTTAAGACTCAGACTTGATTAGTCAGTGTGTGGAATATACGGATTTTATATATAACACTGAATTATTTCCACTTCCTCTAGAGATTTCTAACAGATGCACACAAATATCTAGCAACTGAAGCATTTTCATTAAATATGTATAAAAACCAGCCTAGAAATACTGATATCCCTTAAATTCGTTAGAATGCCAAACATTTAACTTTGAAAAAAAAAACAATTCAAATTTTAAAATGTGCTGCTTAGAAGGATATAGGATTTTCATTCCATTTCCTCCCCACCACCCACAAAATGCATAAACTCTCAACATTCTATTTTGCTTAACTATTTTCAAAGGTCAGCAGGAGTCCAATTTTGCGAGAGATTAAGATAAATATTCCAATTCAGTGTTGTAAATATGGAGCAGCTTTGACTGGCTCTTGGATTCTTTCCAGCAGATGCAATACACAGGACTCAGGCTCCAATCCTAAACACACTTTTTCCTGGGTGTAGCATTTATTTCTGAGAAGATGTGTAAAGTATTGACTGCATAGCTGCAACCTGAATTTCACTCCCTCTAAATGCTATTCGCTGTTTTGTGACTTTGCACTCAAATTACATTCAACGTAAAGTACTAGTGCAATCCTAAAGCTATATACCTTTTAAGCATACCGAAAAAAACAAGACATTCCATTTTTTGCACAAGATCTTGACAGCCTTTTTGGATGCTGTGATCTTACAAGCTCTCGCCCTGTGTTCTTGCCCCAGGAAAAAAGTGAGAGTGAGGTGCAGGTCACATGACTCGTGTCCTGGTTTTGTGTTGGAAAAAGTTGGAATGTATGAACAACAACAACAACAACAACTTATTATTTGTACCCCACCCATCCGGCTGGGTTTCCCCAGCCACTCTAGGCAGCTTCCAACAAAGATTAAAATACATTAAAATGTCACACATAAAAAACTTCCCTAAACAGGGCTGCCTTCAGAATCTAGTGATCTTGATCATTCTTTTGATCATGCTGTTCCCAACCAAAGTTGCCAGTTTCCCCGGAAAATTCAGGGGCCCCTTGTCTTCTTTCTGAAGGTGTGGCCAGTGTCCTATCCAAAGGGCAGAGCCAGGATTATCAACAGCTTCCCCATGTCTACTTGTGAACCTTAAAATCACGTCCTGGAATATTAAAATGTAAACAAAGCACATGGACCTAAGTAGCAGATAGCAGAAGTTACATCACAAAATTTGATGGCTTGACTTAGATCAGGGCTGACAGGTGTAAAAAGCATCTTGAACTCTTTGAAAATTGCCCCAGACTCCATTTCATTCTCACCTGAGTGCACACACACTGAATTTCTGCTTGGTAGTGAATAAAGTTACTCTTTGTGCCCCGTTGACAGCGCTCTTACAATGGGTGTGCCAGCCTGTGGCAATTCAGTTTCAGTTGAAGATGTCCCAGCTGCTGCTTGACTGCCCTCCAGCTGAATGGGATTTCGCACTTCACTATGCAGGTGAGCAGAGAATGCCATCTCTCAAAGCACCCATCTCTAAAAGGATTAACCTCTGTGCCTTTGTTCAGGACAGCAAATGGGGAGGGGGGGGGAAGGAACTGTGTGGATTAGTTAATGTCTGGAATAGCCACATTAGCATTACATTCTGAATTACTTGTATGTGCAAATGGAATGTTAAGACTTTCTATATTTGGTGCATTCTTAAGAGAGTTGTTGGCCCAAAGGCAAGGAGTACAGCTTGCTGCAACCTGCTAATAATTCAGTCGCATCTTTGAGCGAGGAAGAATCTCCTGAAATTAAAAGCGATGCCTGCAAAGGTCTCCTTTATCTTAAAGCTCCCTGCCAGAGTTAAATTATACATAGCAAAGCAAGCTTAGCTGGTAATTGTTATTAAAAGATGGAGGTGGTGCAGGTATGAATGGCAGTGAGACAGGTGAGGGCTGCCTTCTCTGGGAGCTCTTATCAACCCGAGGAACAGCCATAGACATGCTTCATTGATTTTCAACATGAAAGGTCAGCTGCTAGCTCAGTTACCCTTCTGCTGCGGTAACTTATGCACTATGTTTGCGGTGGTTTCTGCGATGAATATGCATGGGGCCCAGCTGTTCAGCTCCACAGAGCTTGTGTTTCCCAGCTTAGTTCTGCTCACCCCTCCAGAAGGAAAAATCTAGGCTCTCTGTAGGAAGCAAAGCGCTGCAGTGCACAGATAAAAACAATCAAATGCAGGGGATACCCAGTTAAAGCTGGGGTCTTGCCACGGTGAGCCCTCCTCTCTCAACCCCGTTTCAACCTCCCCAACGATGGCCAAACATGCCATCCTCATTAGTACTCCAAAGGACAATGGATTTACTTTTATTGTACATCGAAAGCTCGCAGCTATACATCCCGGTTGCTCCCTCTCATGCTGGTCCCCTGCCTGCTGTCCTCACCAGACTGCACCACGGGGACAACTAAACTAAGCAATGTGATCTGCCTAGCAGGAGCCATACTATGTGCTTGCATAAAAAATGGTTTCAGAAACAACTCCAAACCACAACCCCCACTTTTTGCAAGACTGCCCACTTTGCTTATTTTCTGCAAAAGACCATCCATGTTCAAGGAAACTTCACATCTGGATGAAGCTGGCTAGAAGCAATGTGGATAGGGTCAGTGTCCTATTAACAATTACCGGTAGGTAGAAAAGAGTGTTTTGGACACACTTGGCTTCCTCTCTCCTCTGCATGGAAAATGCACCTGCCAAAGTTTCTTATACCCACATGGCAACAGTGCAAAAGTAATGTTCTCTTTTGCTTCCACTCACCTTAGACCAGGCATCCCCAAACTTTTGCCCTCCAGATGTTTTGGACTACAATTTCCCATCTCCCCAAACCACTGGTCCTGTTAGCTAGGGATCCAGGGAGTTGTAGGCCAAAACATCTGGAGGGCTGCAGTTTGGGGATGCCTGCCCTAGACTGACTGCTTTATGCTGTTTTTAAAAATAATTTGATGGATTTATCTTATTAATTTTCATATTTAGTGGCGTTGTCCATTTTGTAAAATGGCCTGGGAATATGCTGGAAGGATGGTATAAAAATACTCTTTAACAAGTCAAAACCAAGCTTGCCAGGCAGAGTCTACTCTAGTTCTATGAATGACATGAATCAGATCAATAGGGAAGGGATAGATAAAGACATGAGTTGAGGTTCTCCAGGTGAGCCCTGCCCAGGGAAACAAAAGCTCACCTAAAATAGAAAACGTTTCACTGGCCAGCAGTGAATGGAACAAAAAGTGCTCACATTGTACCAATAGGAATGGGTGGCTGGTGGAAGATAAAGGTATTCAGGTCAAGGCATTCAGAAAGGGAAAATGGGGCCAGGAGGAGTTAGGGAAGTGCAGAGGCAATTTGGATCTTGAAACTTCGCAGCTGCCTTGGGAATGTTTTGACGGATGGAGTATCACTATGCCTATAATAAATCAATTACATAGCAAATAATGTATCCCTTTGGAATCATTTGCACAACAGTAGGGAAACCCACCTCATACTTAAGAGAATCAGTTTTCATAGGTCTCTATAGATATGAATATGCCATGGAAACACTGGATCAAGACATGCATACAAATCTAAGTTTAATACCAAATCCTAGAGACTCTGAACTCCCAACAAACTCTCAGCCTCAGTTCCTTATCTGTTAAACAGGACTGATAATAGTAATGACTGAACAGTTGTGTGCATGATGACGGAGAGTGTAAATAACTTTTCAGACCAGAAATGTGAAGGATTCCTAATGATACAAACCTTCTTAAACCCAATCCAGAGAAGGCTTGAAGAGGCAAAGTGGCAGTCTGGCTTACAACACACACAAAAATTTCTCCCAGCAATCTCCCACAGCAGAATTGATTTTACAAAGCAGCTGGCCATAAAGTAAATTTAATATGTAAAAATCCAAATCTGAACTTTTCCCAGGCGGTGTAGAAAAGTATTTGGCTGCCCTCTAGCGGATGCATTGGCAGGTACAACGAATAGCAGTCCCCCTGTACACCTTTCATTGTTATAGGGTGCAGTTATACAACTTGATTTACCAAAAATGTGCTTACAACTCAAGATTATGATGACTGAAGAGGCAGCAAAGAGAATTGAGCTGCAGTGGGAGGAATCTGTGCTTCTTATTAGGTCATGTGATCAAATTGCCCAAATCATTCTTTCCTGCCCCACCTTCAATCACACACATTTTCCTGCTGAGCGGTTGGTAGCAAAAGCTTGGAGTCTTTTAGGATAATGGAAGCTTTTAGACACCAGCTTCAATAAAACCACAATTTTGCCTCAGATTGGAGCTCAAGGGAACCTTGAGCTAGCGAGGAAGAACATTGAATGGAAATCATTTTACGCCCCCTCCCATGTGTCAGGTCTGCGAGTCAAGAAGCGCAAGTCAATCCCATTTGCTCCAGAGATGATGCTGTGATGTGAGGCATGTGGAGGAAGGTGGATTAGGAAAAGGAAAGCAGAGGTTCTGAGATAAGGGGCAAGCATTGCACACAAAAATAAGGACACCAGGGCTGATTCACCAAAGCAGCAAGCTTGTGGGAACAGCCTCCACTGAAATTTTGTTGGAGGTGATGTGAGATTGCATGAAGGCTGCATCCATGTGCTTGATGGAGAACCCATTTTGTACATGGAAACCATTTGATGCTATGGCCCCAAAGTTATGAACACAGGTGGGTAAACTCACCCTCTCACCTTCAGGCAACACTACGAATCAGTTAGTGCAGATGCTATTTGTGAGGAAATCCAGCTTAAAATAGTTTAGCACCTGAAGCATAAGAATCAAAATCACCAATGTGAGAAGGACTAAGACAGGATGTGTCTCAAAACTCAGTGGAAAGTTCCAGGGTGCTATGTCAGCTAAGTTAGGGTATAGATAAGGAAGTATAGCCCCTGCTTGCTTCCTAATAAGGTTAAACTTTAAAATAGCGAGCGTAGATTGGTTAATGTATAGAAATGTGTCATACTCAGATAGATTGTAAGCCAAGCCTCTAAAAGAGGGGCGGCAGCAGTAGGGACGGATATAAGCTTGAGCCTGTACATTGCTCGGTGCTCTTCGTACCACTCAGGTCGAGGAGCCCGCCTTTGCAAACGCGTTACAATAAAGAGGAACTGGTAAGACTCACTTCGGTGTCTCCTTGTCTGGTTTGCAAGTCCACGTAAGGGACTTCTCACAATTTTGGCGCCCAACGTGGGGCCCTCGACGGTCTGCACGGCGGGAATCTCGGAAGAAGGGTCGGCCGGCACTCCGTTCTTTTCGGAGAGACCCACTGTCCGGACCCCGTGGTGACAGATCCCGAGGGCTGAACGACGGAGAACCGATTTAAGTGTGTTTAAGGGAAATAAGAGGGAGGAAGTGGTCAGGGACCGTTGCAGTCAGAGACTGCCTTGCCCTGCAGGGACGCCTGCCAGTTCACCAGTCACCGAGGAGGCGGCACTGGACTGAGAGGGGTGAGTATTGTGTGATTTCCTGAGAAGGGAAAGACTTGGGAGAAGGAGGGTTGTGTATGTGTGAAGTCTCTGTGTGAAAGAGAGGTTCCAAACGGACGCGTGAGTGTGGACCGGAGGGCCCGGGACTCCGGCGGGAGGATTAGCTTGCGGTTCCGTTCGCCCGCGAGGGAAACGGCCAGGCGATTCCGTGTGAATCTGAGAGTGAGAGACAAGAGACAACAATACTGTAATGGGGAAGGGTCAGAGCACCTGTAGAAAGGGCCCGGAGAATGGAGGCAAAACCCCTATAGATCCAAATAGCCCGTTGGGCCAGGTACTGTTACAGTGGGATGAAAAGGAAATCAAGCCATATAGCCAGGGATTATCTAAGGCAACTATGATAAACTTCTGCCGGATAATATGGCCAGAATATCCTATAGGGCCAGGAGGGGAATTTAATTGGAACCCCAACGGAGAAACAGATCCATATTGGATAAAACAGCTGCAATATTATTTAATTAAGTTCAAGAAGAATAAGGAAAAACCATACATAGAACTCTGGTCCCATATAATTTTCTTCGGACCAGATCCGCCACCCTTGAGACAATTTCCTTTAAAAGAAAAGGAACAGGAGTCAGATGAAGGGGAGATATCTCTGCCACCTCCAGCGGCGTTTCCCGGGCCGCCAGGTCCGGTGCCACAGCCGCCGCCTGCGCCTCCTCTGCCTGGGGGACAGCCCCCGGATTACAATCAACTAGATATTCCTGCCTCGCCTCCCCCAGGTGCAGGGGCCACGGCGCCGCCCTATGAGAATGATATTGACAATCTCTTAAGTCCTTTAGTGGAACAAATAGATAAAATAACAAGGAAATTAAAGAATCCAAGATTGCAACGGGAATTGCAACAGTGTAAGCAGGACGTGGTAGATTTTCCACTTCCTGGTGGGACCCCTAGAAGCAATAGGAGACGGAGTAATTCTGAACCATCAGAGATTCATAACTACCCCTTGCGAGAGGCCCCAGGAGGACTGAATGCGGCAGGGAATCCAGTGATGGTATATGTAGTGAGTCCCATCAAACCCTCGGAATTGAGGGAACTTAAGCAAACTCTACCAAAACTACATGAGAATAGTCAAGAAGTAGCAAGCTTGCTACAGATGTGGATGGGACCTCACCTATATACTTACACTGAATTAATGTACATTCTGGGGCACCTCTTCACCCCAGAGGAAAGGGCTATGATTAGAAGGGCAGCAATGGCATACTGGGAAATCCGGCAACAGGCGCTGCAGCCCGCCCACCCAGTAGCATCTGATGTGAAATATCCAATGGCGGATCCCAATTGGGACCCCAATAATAATGATCACAGGACACACATGAAAGATTTAAAAGAAATGATTATAGAAGGAATTAAGACTGCAGTGCCACAAAGCACGAATCTCACTAAAGCATTTGAGGTAAGTCAGACCAAAGAAGAGTCACCTGGAGATTTTGTACAAAGGATCAGGGAACATCTGACCAAATATTCTGGAGTGGGACCAGACTCGCCAGCTTTTGATAACTTATTGAAAATGCAGTTTGTTACCAAAGCTTGGCCGGATATTCAGAAGAAGCTGCAAAAGATGGATTGGCAAAATGCCACAATAAGTGAACTAGTGAGAACTGCGCAGCAGGTTTTTGTAAATAGGGATGTTGTGAAACAAAAGCAGAAGTGTCAGATGATGGTAGCAGCCATACAGAAGGCGGGGGAAGGGGGAAAGAAGTCAGAGGAACGGACAGAAAATAAGGAACAGAGGATGACAGAAGGATATCGGGGCAGAGGAGGATATAGAGGGAGAGGCTCCTATGGCCCAACTAGGGGAGTGGGACCCAGGCCTGGGGGAATAATGTGCTACCGGTGCCAAAAAATAGGTCATTTTGCTAGGGATTGTAGGACACCACGGGAGCAAATACCTGATGTGCCTAGACAGAGACAGGAACAGCCACAGACCACCCGGACAATGGGGGAAGTGGGGGCTGAATTGTACAGTTTGTATGATGAATAGGGACTCTCCGGCTCAGGCCCCGGGACCCGGAATGAGCCATTGGTGAATCTATTTGTGGGTCCCTCCCAGAAACCTATTGTGTTTCTGGTGGATTCTGGGGCAGCCCGATCCTCAGTCTGTGTAAATATACCGGGAGTAAGTAAAACATCCAAAACGATTAAGGTTGTGGGAGTAAGTGGGAAACCAACTGAAGTACAGCAGTTAGAACCAAGCAGAATCACCCGAGGAAAATGGGGGGTTGAGAGTTCCCTTTTGTTTATACCAGAATCAGGGGTAAATTTACTGGGAAGGGATCTAATGGTTCCCCTGGGGTTTAGATTAATGGATGAAGAACAAGGGACACCAATGTATGTGCTCCAAACAGAGACTGAACAACAGATTAACCCCAAAGTGTGGGTGGATGGGAAAACTATGGGAAGAATAGATATGGAACCTATAAAAATTATGGTCAAGCCCGGAATTACTCATCTCTGGACCCCACAATATCCTATGAAGAGAGCAGGAAGGATAGGTCTGCAACCAGTAGTAAACGCCCTTTTGAGTCAGGGGCTCCTAGAGCCCACAATGTCACCTTTTAACAGCCCGATCCTGGCGGTTCAAAAGAAAGACGGCAAATTTAGGATGGTGGAGGATTTAAGGAATGTCAACGGGATAGTCATACCCCGATTTCCCACAGTGCCAGATCCTTACACCCTGTTAAGTAGGATACCTCCTTCCACTCGATGGTACACAGTTATTGATTTAAAAGACGCCTTCTGGGCATGCCCACTGGATGAAGGGAGTCGAGATCTGTTTGCTTTCGAATGGGAGGACGTGGAGACTGGTCAAAAGAGACAATATAGATGGACAGTCTTGCCCCAGGGATATACTGAGAGTCCTCTGTTGTTTGGACAGGCATTGGGGGAAAGGCTGAAGGAGTTTAGACCCACCAAACCCAATAAAATCTTGTCATATGTTGATGACGTGTTATTAATTGGAGAAAAGGAAAAAGAAGTTAAATTGGATTCCATACGATTGTTGAATTGGCTGGGCGATCTGGGGGTCAAGGTATCAAGGGAAAAACTGCAGTTCACAGAAAGGAGAGTAAGATACCTAGGGCACATATTGGATGGGGGAACCAGACAATTGGATCCAGACAGGGTAAGAGGTATCATGGAATTGAGACCCCCGAGAACTAGGACTGATGTGCGAAGAATGTTGGGATTGCTGGGATATTGCAGATTATGGATAGACCAATATTCAAAACTAACCCAATTCTTAAATAAGAAGCTGACGGGGAAGGAAGAGGAAGTATTGTGGGATGAAGGAGACAGGGAAAGATGGGAAGAAATTAAGAGAACCCTAATCGCCAGTCCGGCATTAGCCCTACCCAATTTACAACAACCCTTCCACCTCTATGTGACAGTGGCATCCCAAACCGCAGTGGGGGTGCTAGCTCAGAAAAGGGGAGGAAGATACCAGCCGGTGGCTTATTTGAGTACAACATTAGAACCAGTGGTTAGAGGGTGGCCAGCGTGCATACAAGCAGTAGCAGCAGCAGCCGAACTAGTACTAGAAAGCCGAAAACTGACTTTCGGGGGGGCCTTGATTGTACACAGCCCTCACCAGATCGGGGCGGTCATGACAGGAGCCGCTCCGACCTGGATGACGGATAGACGTCTGGTACAATATGAGGGAATTCTGAGAACAGGCTCAGACATCACTATTGGGACAGACAGGAACTTGAATCCCGCGGAATTTCTTAGGGGAGAAAGGAAGGAATGGGAGCCAAATGAGCATGACTGCCTGAGAGATATAGAATTGATGGCAAAAGTAAGGGAAGATCTGAGTGAAGTGCCATTGAAGGAAGGAGAAAGGTGGTTTGTGGATGGGTCCAGCTACGTCAAGGAAGGTAAAAGGAGGTCAGGATATGCAGTGGTAAGGGAAGATGGGGAGACTATAGAAAGCGGGGCGCTCCCCAACACTTGGTCAGCTCAAAAATGTGAAGTGATGGCATTGACTCGCGCCCTAGAATTAGCGAAAGGGTTGGATGTAACCATATGGACAGATTCAAGATACGCGTGGGGAGTGGTTCATACTTTTGGCAGGACATGGAGAGAGAGAGGCTTTATTAAGGCAGATGGGAAACAGATTGAGCACGTAGCCCTGTTAGAACGGTTGCTAGAATCTCTGATGGAACCACGGAAAGTAGGGATTGTGCATATTTTAGCTCATACCAAAGGACACAGTCCAGAGGAGCAAGGAAATGCATGGGCAGACGTCAGGGCGCGAGAAGCAGCTGAGGGAGAGCCCAGAGACGAAGTAATTAGGCAATGTGTCCTACGGGTTCCGGTGATAGATCCGCAGGACCTGAAAGATTTAGTATTTACTCAAAAGGAAAAGGAATATATGGAAAAGGAGGGGTGGGAAAAGAAAGGAGATGGTTGGGAAACCCCAGAGAGACAGATGGTCCTTCCTAAATCGGTGATGCTAAGCATTTTAGAGAAAATACATGGGGGGAGCCACTTGGGCACTGAGGGAATGATTAATCTGGTGAAACCCCTGTATTGGAGCAGGGACATGTGGCCCATGGCGCACGCTATTGCATGGAAATGTTTAATATGTCAGAAGGTTAATAAGGCCCGAGCCAGGAAGACAGAAAGAGGCGGGCGACCGTTAGCGGTGTGGCCATTCCAAAGGATACAAGTAGATTTTACTGAGTTGCCAGAAAGAGGGGGGCAAAAGTATTTGTTGGTGTTTAAGGATCATCTCACAGGGTGGGTTGAGGCTTTTCCCAGCCGCAGAGCCACGGCCCAAGTGGTTGGAAAAACCATCCTGGAGCATATTCTTCCTCGCTATGGGATAACGGAAGCAATAGACTCAGACAGGGGGACCCATTTCACCCAATTGGCAATGCAAGAGGTGATGAGGGCGGTGGGAATCACATGGAACTTTCACACCCCCTGGCATCCTGAGAGTAGTGGGAAAGTGGAACGGGCAAATGGAGAAATCAAGAAACATTTGACCAAGCTGTATCTAGAGAATGGGTTGCCCTGGACAAAGAATCTCCCCTTGGCCTTATTGAGAATGAGGGTGGCTCCTCGGAAGGACACTGGACTGTCCCCTTTTGAAATGATGATGGGCCACCCCTATCTAGCTCCCCTAGGAAACCCTCAGATTGAATTTAGGGATCAGTTCACCCGGAAATACCTGCAGTCACTGTCCCAGTCTTTGTTATCCTTTCACAGGCAAGGCGTACTAGCACAGAGACCCCCACTCTTGGAGCAACAGCACAGCTTCCAACCTGGAGACCTGGTCCTGATAAAGGCGTGGCGGTCGGAGAAACTCACCCCGAGTTGGGAGGGCCCATACCAAATCCTACTCACCACTGAGTCAGCAGTACGGACCAGAGAGCATGGATGGACCCACTACCACCGGGTGAAGAAAGCCCCGCCGGAGAGTTGGACGGCAACGGCCAGCCCAGATAACCCGCTAAGAGTGACTCTTACAAAATCAGGAACCAGAATCCAGCAGAACATTCCTAGACCGTAAATGTGTCTGTTCTGCACGTGTGAGTGTTTCTTGGAATGCTGTTGCTGTGCGCATTGTGAGGGGTGTGTGCTGTGTGTACATTGCACTGAGGAATGCAACATAGTTTTTATTGAAGATGTTATAATTCAACATTGCAGAGTTAAATTAGGAGGGGAAATTCAGTGTGAATTATTAGAAAGCCCAACAGTGATACAGGCATTAGAATCATTGTCCTCTGGGAGAGCCTATTCCTTTATACCTCACAAAGAGAAATGACGGACATGTGGGAAGAACCCTGGAACCATTGGTGGTGGTGGGTAGGGGTGGTGTGCGCTGCATTAATAATATATATGGTCACTTATTTTTGTTGGCATGAAAGATACCGGATATGTGGGAGGCGACGTGGTACCGCAATACCATTGGGGGTGCTTGCCCTTTGCCTCACAGCAGAATGCGCTGGGAATATAAGGTCAGGGGGCAAGATTTCCCTCTATAACATCACGGAACGAATGCATGAGTGGGGGGCCAGGAACCCCTATAATAAATGGCTACAAGTGGCTGAAATAGTGGCACAAACGGTTAACAAAACTATGTGCCTGGTATGTACCCTTGGCCCAACAGACGCACAAGCGGGAATGCCATTCCTCCCACTACCATTTAATCAGTCATCCATTCACAACTTTTCCAGGCTCCCAGATTCCGAGCTTTGGCCAACATGGCAGCACCCGTCCCCCTTGAGGGTTCTTGAGGTCCGAGGGCACCTGTGTGTCCACCGACGGAGATGGACCACTCAGTCCATCTTTGTGGGCCAATCTCATTGTAATTGTTCCTGTGACGACGGCGATGTGACAGTCGCGAATAGCAAAGTTACATATAGTGGGTGTGATGGGAAGTGCCAATCATTGGTCGAGCTTTTAAACCGAGTAGTGCTGAATTTCGCAGGGAGGGGTGTCACGCGTGTCACGCAGGCAAAAGTGGGCCTTTATTGGGTATGCGGGAAAACCGCGTATACGACCCTACCACCGACGTGGTATGGGTCCTGTTTCCCTGCGTTCCTGGTACCACCCATGTGGGTCCTGCCCGGTAGCCCCACCAGACGCAGCCGAAGAAGCATCAGCGTGGATACTAGTAAATTCAGTGTGGCAGGTGGTAGCACCCAGAATTGGGGGTCAGCATGGCCCCCTGAAAGAATAGTGGCCCATTATGACCCAGCCTCATGGAATCAGCATGAGCCAATAGCGGGAGCAAGGGAACCCATCTACAATCTGAATCGTATAATTCGGCTACAGGCTGTGGTAGAAATAGTAGCAAATGCCACCGCCGAGGCACTTCGGCTGGTCGCCACCCAGCTTGACGAGACAAGAACAGTTGTAATGAAACTGAAATTGGGACTGGACTTTGTTCTGGCGAAGGAGGGGGGCTTCTGTAGAGCCCTTAATTTGACCGGAGAGGCGTGTTGTTTTAACATCTCCAACCACGGACAAGCCATAAGAGACCTAGCGGATAAAATCCAAAAAACAGCACATGTCCCAGTACAGACCTGGGAAGGGTGGGACATGTCCTGGTTAGAGAAGTTTTTACCCAGTGGATGGTTGAGGGGGATCCTCCTTACATTAGCGGGACCCCTTGTGATTTTAATCCTTTTCTGCTTTTGTATGCCCTGCTTGCTACGATGTTTACAGACAATGATGGAAAGAATGATGGATAGGACTGTTCCCCCTCGCATAATGATGCTAATGCAGGCTTATAAACCCCTCCCAATAAGTGCGCCAGAAGGTAGTTTAGAGGAAGATGAGGAAAGTGGGCTAGGCCACGAATTACTCTGTGAGTTTGAGACAAGATACAAAAAGAGGGGGGATTGTGAGAAGGACTAAGACAGGATGTGTCTCAAAACTCAGTGGAAAGTTCCAGGGTGCTATGTCAGCTAAGTTAGGGTATAGATAAGGAAGTATAGCCCCTGCTTGCTTCCTAATAAGGTTAAACTTTAAAATAGCGAGCGTAGATTGGTTAATGTATAGAAATGTGTCATACTCAGATAGATTGTAAGCCAAGCCTCTAAAAGAGGGGCGGCAGCAGTAGGGACGGATATAAGCTTGAGCCTGTACATTGCTCGGTGCTCTTCGTACCACTCAGGTCGAGGAGCCCGCCTTTGCAAACGCGTTACAATAAAGAGGAACTGGTAAGACTCACTTCGGTGTCTCCTTGTCTGGTTTGCAAGTCCACGTAAGGGACTTCTCACACCAACATACGCATGCCTGGAACTCGTTTTTAAAAAATGTGACACAGAAATGAAAGTTATAAGAAGTAGACTGCTTTGTGTGTTGACCCTAAGTGCGGGTGAATGCAAAGGCTGTATCCCCAAATCTTTCTGGATTTCAGAAATGCCCCACCCAACTACAGCAGCCTACTCTGCAGTACATTCTGCTGGCTAGAAAACACTTTGACAAGTGGAAAATAGCATGCCAGGGTGATGGCAAGGCAAGGCCGCTTCCCCCCCCCCCCCCCGACAATTTTCTATATGCAGGGAAAAGCATTCAAATCTCCACCTTGCAGCCTTAAGTGCTGCGGCCCAGATTTGTTACTGGGGCATAAGGAAAGCTCTTCATTATCTGTCTCCAACTGGGTCAAAGTTGCTGACCTGCTGTTAAAAACCAAATGGCAAAACAGTCCCCACTGTGGTTAATGTGCTTGTTGCTGTACTGGAGGGCAGGACACATGTTGGAATTATTCAGAAGCACGCTGCAATGAAATGGGTGCTCATTCGTAATTGGGGAAATGGGCAGCAAGCAGGGGTTATTCCATGAACACC
This sequence comes from Zootoca vivipara, assembly GCF_965207765.1. Classification (NCBI taxonomy): domain Eukaryota; kingdom Metazoa; phylum Chordata; class Lepidosauria; order Squamata; family Lacertidae; genus Zootoca; species Zootoca vivipara. Next base: position 37,774,941 of record NC_142584.1, read on the forward strand.
ATATATGTTAAAAGGAGCAGCTTCACAGCAGGCCTGAAACAGAGTAAGACTTTTTCAGGAACTTTGTTGGATTAATCTTACCATTGAGAGACAAACCCATTGAATTGACAAAGGTGGAGTTTGTGAAATGGGTTCAGCTGCTTTTACAGGCTCTGACTTTATTCCACAGGAGGGAAAAGATACTGTAGATCAGGGATGGGGGGAATCTTAGCCTGAGGGCCACATTCCCCTCTGGGAAGCACATGACGGTGGTAGCAAGGGATAAGAGGCAAAAGCAAGCAGAGCAACTAATGCAAACTTTACCTTTGTAGGTAGCTTCTACACACACACACACCTCCTCCACCCTTGTGTCCAGGAACATTGCAGGCAGGCAAACATGCCCACGGGGAATGCAAGGCAGGGTTAGTGAGGGGTATGGCCCAATGAAAGAGTGTTTTGCTAGGCAGGGGATGTGGCCTGGGCAGAGTGCTGAGGGTCGGGACCAATTTGGATCCCGGGTTTAAGGCTCCTCACCTTTGCTATAGGATGCAGAAAATCCACATAGGGCATCTGCTGTCTCTTATTAGAGGATACCTGACATGAGTAGGAATAATTCCCAATACCCTTCACGTTCAAAAATAATCACATGCTGTCATTTGCCGCCATGCCCCGGCATTTGTCTTGCATGGTCTCCCTGTATTCCCCCCCCCCGCCTTTCTGGGGTGGATTAGCAGTAATACAAGCACGCTCTGCAATTTTATTCCTCATTCAGGTCTGTGCCAGAAGCTAGATTGTTCACGGAGCTAATCTCCCAGCAGAGTGAGCAGGAGTGACAACCATTGTAAAGCAGTTCCAACACTGCAGGGACAACAGAACCAAAACGCTGGTAGAACAGGCGAGATGTTGATTCTGTACTTCCTCAGAGAAAAGAGTTTCTCGGGTCCTGAAAAGCCACCTTCTCAGTTTTTTCATGGCTATAAAGGTAAAGGTAAAGGGCCCCCTGATCATCAGGTCCAGTCGTGTCCGACTCTGGGGTTGCAGCGCTCATCTCGCTCTATAGGCCGAGGGAGCCGGCGTTTGTCCGCAGACAGCTTCCGGGTCATGTGGCCAGCATGACAAAGCTGCTTCTGGCGAACCAGAGCAGCGCACGGAAACGCCGTTTACCTTCCCGCCGGAGCGGTCCCTATTTATCTACTTGCACTTTGATGTGCTTTCGAACTGCTAGGTTGGCAGGAGCTGGGACCGAGCAACGGGCGCTCACCCCGTTGCAGGGATTCGAACCGCCGACCTTCTGATCAGCAAGCCCTAGACTCTGTGCTTTAACCCACAGCGCCACCTGGGTCCTTAGCTTAGCTTACAGGTCACAGAAAGGTAACTTGCTGCCTATTCCTATCACACCAGGATTGTTGGTCATTTCACGACTCCGTAGGAGGTAGAAAAAATGCTCAGAGAGAGTTGTTTGGCCCAAAGCAGGGGTGGGAACGCTGCAACCACCACCCCACCCCCAACTACTAGGACTGGCAAGAGTTTGACTCCAACATTTGGAAGGCCACAGGTTCCTCACCGCTGGTCTAAAGTGAGCACCTAATGGCTTTTATGATACCTTAAGAGATGCATGCACAATATGTCACAATAATAAGTCCCATTCAGAATGGCAAGTAAAGACTTCCAGGATCACATGCAGTTTGGCATATTCAAGGAGACAGAGGCTGCAAGTCAAAGTAATCTGGGAGTAAGTCCCATTGAACACAATGGGGCTTCCTGCTGAGCAGACACAAAAAAGACTGCACTATTAGGTGCCAAACCAGATGCATCTGAAACACTCTGAGCAACAGCAGGGCATGTTGTTCCAGTCCCCTTTCCTATCCAGTTGGGTTTCTGAATTCAAACATATGAAAATTAAATGGGATAGTTTTACAAAGATAGTATTAGGGAAAGCTTCCTAATCGTAATTGTCCTGGATTATGGCTACAATATGGGACCCAGGTGGCGCTGTGGTTAAACCACTGAGCCTAGGGCTTGCTGATCAGAAGGTCGGCGGTTCGAATCCCTGTGACGGGGTGAGCTCCCGTTGCTTGGTCCCAGCTCCTGCCAACCTAGCAGTTCGAAAGCACGTCAAAAATGCAAGTAGATAAATAGGAACCGCTACAGTGGGAAGGTAAACGGCGTTTCCATGTGCTGCTCTGGTTTGCCAGAAGCGGCTTAGTCATGCTGGCCACATGACCTGGAAGCTGTACGCTGGCTCCCTCGGCCAATAATGCGAGATGAGCGCGCAACCCCAGAGTCGGTCACGACTGGACCTAATGGTCAGGGGTCCCTTTACCTATGGCTACAATAAACAAACTCAGTAATAACTGGTAAATGAAAAAAGTTTCTGAAGGACTTAGCCCTCTCCTCAACTCTCAAGAGGAGATAAGTATCTTAACAAAGGGGAAGGACTGTAGCTTAGTGGTAGACAGAACTAAGGAAGCTTAAGCTTCGGGGCCCCTTAATTCTGGAGGGGCCTCAGAAGAAACTTTAGTCCACACTGCTTAAAATTTTGGGATCTAGTAGACCCAGTTTGAGTCACACAACTGAAAGTGATTGTTGTTGTATATTTTTCAACAATCCCAAAGTTTGAGCGTCAGTAGCACAGATGTTGTGAAGGTGTTGTGATTTGTCCAAGCTTCAGGGCCCCCAAACCGGTGATGTTGGAGCACATGCAGAAGCTTGCAAGCAAGGCCAGGAAGAATTTCTATCCCGCAGCCTGGAGAGCTGCTGCTTGTCCATGTAGGCCAGGCATAGGCACACCCAGCTCTCCAGATGTTTTGGGACTACAACTCCCATCATCCCTGACCACTGGTCCTGTTAGCTGGGGATGATGGGAGTTGTAGTCCCAAAACATCTGTAGGGCCGAGTTTGCCTATGCCTGATGTAGACAATCCTGAGCTGGAGGGACCGATCTTCTGACTCCACATAAGGCAGATTCCTACACTCTGATCTTGCCAGGGACTGCTGGGGTTAGCATTCCAATGCATCACTGCACCCTTGAACACAATAGCTTTCGAGAGCCTTTCCAAATGTGGAATTGCTGCTATGATTCTAAGCTTTTTGTCTTTTTAGCAGAGGCAAATTAAAGATGCACACAGAGCAGTAGAGTTGCACAACACAGAATACATTGTGAAGGAGGAGGGACATAACACAGTTCTCTGAACTGAAATTTCAAACAGAATACATCACAAACATAAATACAAATGTGCCAGGCCTGGGGTTCACAGCGCCATGTGACTAAGCACCAACTGAAACCAATGCAAACAATAGGCACTTGGATCTATGGGCAATAATACTATGGGAAGGTCTGACTATTTCAAACAAAATGAACTATTATCTCCTTTAGGAGCAGCAAGGGCTTCTAAGCTTTGAAAAGCACATCAACTTAAAAAAGAACAGTTCAGAACTGGAATCTTTGTCTAGTGGCAGCTGCTATTAGGTGTTAGTGGACATGGGGGTACTTCCAGCGAAGGATGGCACCATCAGCGCTCACGCTCACAATGTACTTGTTGTTAGGGCAGATCTTCAGGCGGGTGATGCTGCCACTGTGGCCAACCCCAACAAACGTCACTTCACCCTCGTTGTAATCCCACACTTTCACTAGGTGGTCATCACCTCCTGAAGGGGACAGAAGGAAGGAAGGAAGGTTAGACTTTGTGAAAGACTGCCAGCATTTCACTGAAGGAATAAGCAAAGAAAAGGGGCAGCTGCAACAAAATCCCGGAGTTTGGAGAGAGCTCCTGCTCAAGGTTTCAGGCAGCCTGCCCAAGTGCCCATGGCAATGTATTTCAGGAGTCCCAATCAGCACCGAAGTGTCCTCAACAACACACAACCCTTCATGCTTACCAAGGCTCTCCCAATTTTTATTTTTAGAAGTTTGGGGGTATTTTGTTGGGAGGAATTGCTTTTCTTGTCCATGTTTTTATTAGTTTTGGGAGGGCGTGGATGTTTTTCCTGGGTTGGGGAGGGGAGGTGATTCTGAGCATTGCGTCTTTTCTTCTGTGTGATCAATTATGTTGTGGTGCAGGTTGAGGTTCTTAGCTTTCCCAATGTACTCCCGGGCCCCGAAAGGTTGGAGAACCATGATCTATATCATTAAGTCATCTGCACCACTTCGTCCCCTTCTAACAGTTAGCGCTCTGAGTCAGTAAAGCCTACTCAGCCCTCAGTAAGTTGCTTTGGGTCTCCTCTCTCCTCAGGATATTTTCCAAAGAGTTCTTGTAGTTATGCAAACCTTTGACTTCCCCCAAGGCTGCTGATACCTTTGTTTTGTGGGTGGGTGGTGCCATTTTGGAAACAAAAGGATCCATACTCAGAGAAACAGTATATATAGAATGAATTTTGGGACTAAAATGGGCTGGGAAATGGTAGTCAGGAGTGTAAGTTGTGCAACATGAATGGAGGAAAGGAGCCACAAGCATGCTTCATGAATGAAGTCTATGGGGAGCAACTCCTTAATCCAACAATGGATTTCAACAGGGACCTGGGAGTGCAGTCATTCATGATAATGATTATCATAGAAGCCTATACAAGTCTACTCAAAATTAAGCACCATTGAGTTCAACTGAGCTTATTCCCAGGAAAATGAGTATAGAATTGCAGCCTTTCAGAAGTTGCCCACCACCACATTTTTCAAAGTCAAATCTCATTTTCTTTCTTTTTGCCTTTACAGAGTATATCTGATTTCTTTAGTTTCAGTTCTCAATAGCACGAGATCTTGTCAGGAATGAATGAGCAAAGGAGCAAGTATCTCTGCAGAAGGAGAACAATGCCTCTCCAGTATAAGGTTCATTTTTAAAAATGCAACTTACCAGTGACAAAGACGATTCCATCTGATGTAATATCCATCCCATTGATAGAACCAGACAGGGAGCCCTCCAGGTCTCTGATTGGAGACCCATCAAACACCTCCCAGTAACCAATCTAGAAACCAGAAGAAAACCTGTGTGAGAGAGCCTTCCTCTGTGCAGCAACAAGTAACCTATTTCATACATTTACTCCAAGAGATGTATGAGACATGCAGCCGGGTACTTGGGCAGTAACCCGTCTTGCTGGGCTCATGTCCCAATGTTTCCTTTACTCACCTTCCGGTCTGTGCCACTTGTAATAAGCTGATGCTCATCAGGATGGTAACACACACATTTGAACAAGGTGTTGGCCAAGATCATCTGACGCCTCATGAAGCGACTGGGGGTGGGGGGGGGGAAAACACCCAGTGTTTCTGAGGTTACGTATTGTTAGGTTTAAACAGAGCCCTCCACCAATAACTCTTATATTTCAGACCCTTATCTACTGATCGGTGATTTATAAAATAGCCAAGTCCCCTTCAACTGCAGAGGCATGCACTGAAATCCCAGAAGTCCCTGGAGTCCCCCTGCTTTTTTTCCCCTTTTTTGGTCTCTTCAAGATAACCCTCTTAGTTGAAATAAGAAATTAGCACAATACTGTGGCTGCAGACAGCCACGATTCCAAGCAAGAATGGCCTTACACAAGATCCCAGATAATGCATGTTCCGTCAATACTGGCCGTGACACACTCCTGGTTATTTTTCTTGATCTTGATGCATGAAATAGAAGAGATGTGCTCTTTCATGACCTCTTCCAGTTTGCGCGTCTCCTTGCCAACCTCCCATACTCTCACCTGTAACCCAAAAGCGGAATCTTCAGAAAATGCATTTCTATAGTGTCTTTCTCTAAGTGCTTTATCTTGGCAATCTATAAATATCCCGTATATTTTGGGGCCAGTATCATTATCCCCTGTTATAATGTGGACTATAGTTGAGGAATTGGTCTGCTTAAGGCTACTTGGAAAAAAGCATTCATGGTTGAAATGAAATTTCAACATGGGGCTTGAGCTTCATAGGCTCTTGGGTCTGCTCTGCCACAGGATATATACACCACACAGTTATTCAGCATGCAATGGCGCACAACTGGCCATGTGTCTCATTAAAAAGAAATATGTTCTAGGTAGGAATCAATCAATACAAAAGTTGGTGAAATCTGCAAAGTAGTTCCAAGGACTTTGAGGGCTCATTACCTGGCCTTCGCCTCCACCACTGATGATTCTTTTGCCGTCACTTGTGGCAGCCACAGCCGTCACACCCATGCTATGAGCATGTTCGATCACATACATTAGCCGCCCAGTTTCTGGGGTGAAGGCACGGATCTTCCCATCATTCCATGCTAATATAATATAGAAAGATTTTGCTAAGTCTCTTCCACTTTTCCTTCCTTCACCTGGTGTTCTGCTTCTTTCACAGTCATTATGGCTGGATGCAGCAAGAAAATGGACAGTTCTACTACAGAGCTCACCAATGTCCAGATCATATGGCTTTGATGATCTGCTCTCGCCAAGGAAAATGCTAAGGAAAAGATATGGCACTCACAGCATCACTCTTCAGCAGGTGATTTCTATGTAAGAAGCCGCAGCCACAGAGTTTAGGTCTGTGAGGATTCAACAAAACTACTCTCTCTCTGTTCCATGATTCCAAATTATGCAGTGGACAATTGTAGCTTAATTACCCATAATGCAACAGCAGTAGTTCTACAAAGACCTTAGAAAGCACTGGGCAGACTCTAATGACAGAAGGACAATTTAAAACAGAGGGCAACTGGCTGTGGATACAATTCTACAATAAACTGGAACATGCAAAATGTATTTACCTGAAATGATGCTCTTGCCATCCCTCATAAAATCTATGGCATGGCAGGTCATGTTGGGGACTGTTATTCGTAGCAGCTCCCTGTTTTCAGGTGTATACCACACACGGATATCATTCTTGGAGCAGGTAGCAAACAAGTCAGATGTACCACTATGGGAGGCAGAGAATCTGGCTTAGGAAGATTCAAACAGAATTTATGCTAACTCTCAATAACCGCAGTATTAAAATGCCAGAGCTGAGCCACTGGGCCATATTCCCCTGAAGACCTTTCTCATTCAGAACACCCAAAATAATTGTTTTAAGAAGGAACTTGACATGCCTGTGTCCAACTCAAAAGTGAATGTTATAATCAGATTATAGCAAATCCACACAGTGATAAACCAATAATCGAGAATAAGATCTAACCATTTTCAAACTGGCTCTCAAGGTAATTCAGAAATGGATGAGATGGTTGCCACTTTGACTGGTGCTCCTGGACGCAAGGGAGAAACGTGCTAAGAGGAAGGCATGCTTGGCAAATTCACACCATGATCAACCCCGCCTGGAAACCAATGTCCCCACTGTGGAAGGACGCGTGGATCCAGAATTGGCCTCCACAGTCACTTACGGACTCATTGTAAAAACCGTGTTTATGGAAGACAATCTTATTTGGATACGAGTGATCGCCAAAGAGGAAGACCAGTTCCGGGCAATTCTGATGGAAACCAGAGCAGCAGCTCGAGGGAGCGGATGTGAGTAGGAAAAGGGGCTCCCTCCAAGGTAAGGGACTTGTCACACTTCCCCCTCCACATGTTCAGAACCTCCAGGTTGACTGCTCAAAGGAGTTGCTTGATCTGGGATAGGGCAAACCCTTTCCCTAATGCTGCGCTTGGACTGAAAGCCCTTACGGCAGGGATGAGGAACCTGTTGCCCTCCAGATGTTGTTGAGCTCCACTTCCCATCAGCCGCAGCCAGTATGGCCAATGGTCAGGGATGATGGGAGTTGCAGTGCTGCAACATTTGTAGGGCCACAAATTCCCCAGCAGAGAGACATGCGCTAAGAATGTGCTAAGCATGTGCTAATAATGTTTAAAGCCTCAGCTTTGAGGACATTGCATTTCAGTGCCCTTCATGGCTACCTGTCACACCTTAGCTTCCAGTCTTGTTTCGTCACTCCCATGGGCTCTTTTCTTCCATTCCACTTAGAAATAAATAAATAAATGAATGAATAAATAAATATTATTTATAACCCCACCCATCTGGCTGGGTTTTCCCAGCCCCTCTGGGCAGCTTCCATCAGAATAATAATAATCGAGTGGTATATAAATGCCTTAAACAAATAAACCCTCATAATCTTTGCTTAAAAGAAAATTCTTCTGTCAATCTCATATTAGAGTCAAGCAGTCCATCCTCTGTACATAGAACAGTAGAATACTACAATCACTATGAAGTATTTCAGAAAGTTTCAAGACAGAAAAGAATAGTTCACAGGTTGCACTGCATCCTGCTCAGGAAGAGAAAAGAGATGAGTAATTCAAGTGAAAGCAAACAATAGCCATGCCATCAAGCTCATCTGAACAGCTCTCACACAGGAGGCATGAATCACACGCAAGCGTCGGATTACTGTAAACCTCACAGGACTGTCTCATTAAACAGAAGATATGTCTGTTGGCACTCCGATGACAAGAGCGACCTGCAATTGTTCCCAGCACTCGTCTTGATGTAACTTAGCAAAATGTTTGACACTGCATGAAAGGTAGGGCAAGGGAGACAGCTGTGGCCTACAAAACCCACCGTGTCTTTCTGCCCCATACTGTCAGGCTCCATTTGCAGGAGACAGCAACTGAACCATCATTTCGAAGAAATGTCACGGTCTCAGTACTGACAGCAAATGGGAATTCACCTGCCTATTCATGAGGGGAATTCGAACAGATGATGAGCTAGGACAGACAGCACAGCATATGGCACACCCAGAATCTAACCAAGCAAACTACCTTGTGAAACACAATATTGCCACTGCAGTGTTAGCCATGGATTAGTTTACGTTCAGCGCTTTAGAGGTGGAAAAGAGGGCAGTCAGACATGCAACGATAAATAAAATGCCATTCAACTGCGTGAAATGCATCCTTGTTTCTTTGTTGTAAGCTGCTTTCAGCATGAATTTTGAGTGAAAAAGTGGCATACAAATAAAATGAATGAATGAATGTCCCAGCTACATGGAATCAGATTTTTCCCAATGTGGCTCTCACATTCCCATGGACAGATTGGCCACATGGTGGGGGAAATTTAAGTGGGTCTTTCTCATGGGACCAGTGTGATTCTGCACACCTGACTGAATCAATTACATACAACCCCAATTATAAGGGAACTTTTCATGGAAAAATAGCTTCCACGAAGCTGGGGCTGCATGTAAAGGACACCTCAGAAATGAAATGGAATCTTTTCACAGAAATGCTCCAAAGGCCTTGCAGACCCAGAAATAACATGAAGAAGACTGTACATATTTTTGTTAACATTGTGTATAAATCTACTTGCAATGCAGAATTTGACAGGTGTCTAGTCATAACAGAAAGGTAAGAGAATGCGAGGGCCATATTTGCTGAAACATCAATGAGCAAAGCAAATTTTATTGGAGAGCCGCACTAGCGAGAGTGTAACACACACCCACACACCCGCCAAGCTCCTTTATGTGAGTATCCAGCTGATTCTTTCCATTCATCCTTGTCCAAAGTATTCTATTCTCTAAATTCTCTTCTTTTCCCCAGAATATGCCAAACCCAGAGCACTGGGATTGAATAGACCTTGGGCTTATTAGAAAGAACCACCAACTTGAGGGTTGCTTCCAACATTATTTCTTTAATAGGTGTGGGAAAACATATGTGTGCATTACTTTCCTTATGTTTTTCCATGCATCGTAATACATTGGTTTGCATGCCGATGTCTTTGAAAATAACATAAGCAGAAATGCTATGGTACGTCTCTGTGCAATGTCAGCATAGGGCGTCTTATCCAAAGCTCCAAGGCAGAGCTATTGTAACCATGCAGAGAAAGCAGAGAGAAAGCCCACAAAGAATCAGATAGTAAAACCACAACCTGGTGCATGCCAGACTACAACCCTCTAACCCAGTGTTTCTCAACCACTGTTCCGTGGCACACTAGTGTGCTGCGAGATGTTGCCTGGTGTGCCGTGGGAGAATTACTTTATATATAGTCAATATAGGAACAGAGTTAATTTTTTAAACATTTTCTAATGGTGGTGTGCCTCATGATTTTTTTCATGAAACAAGTGTGCCTTTGCCCAAAAAAGGTTGAGAAACACTGCTCTAACCCCATTCCGTTGCTTTCTTGTCTGTCCTGCTTCCTGGAATTTCCTCCAGGCTAGAGCCTAGTTTACTAGCTGGTTTTGTTAACCCTAAGTAAGTGCTCCCCTTTGCAAATCAGTGAACATACAGGACCATCCAAATGATTGCTGCCTATCAAACCCACCATACATGCTGCCTACCAAACCCACCATACCTGCAGGATAAACAAGATTCTTTGGATCATACTTACTATGGAAAAATGATATCATGGATGGCCTCATTGTGGCAGGTGGCTATGAGCTCATCCCTAAAGTCCGAATACGAGAACCGATAAATCTGTGCCTCGTCAGTGCCCACAAAAAACTGGTGCCCCTGCCCTCGTGGCGTAATGGATGTGACGGCACCTTCCAGCTGAACTTTTCTGTAAAGCCAAAAGAAAGTTTGGTACTGAAAATGACTTTTTAAAAAGACCATTCATCCTTCCCAGGCCTTGCTTGTTTAAGTTAATGCTTGTTTTCTGCATTGTTATCCTTTCTTCCACCAATAGCCCATGGTAAGACCTGGCTTCACTACCCAGTCTGTAAATTGAGAGATTAGGAAGCATTTAATGTTCCTATTTCTCCTATTAATTGTTGTTGTTGTTAATGCTTCTTTGTGATTTTTTTTTTTAAAAAATCATGTTCCGGGAAAAAGCTGTGGATATTTTCCAAAATCTATTAACTGAAATAGGCTGAAAAATAAAATTGGTTTATTTTTGAGCACAACTGGATGACAAGGATGTTGTTGTTGTTTAGTCGTTTAGTCGTGTCCGACTCTTCGTGACCCCATGGACCATAGCACGCCAGGCACTCCTGTCTTGCACTGCCTCCCGCAGTTTGGTCAAACTCATGTTCGTAGCTTCGAGAACACTGTCCAACCATCTTGTCCTCTGTCGTCCCCTTCTCCTAGTGCCCTCAATCTTTCCCAACATCAGGGTCTTTTCCAAGGATTCTTCTCTTCTCATGAGGTGGCCAAAGTATTGGAGCCTCAGCTTCACGATCTGTCCTTCCAGGGAGCACTCAGGGCTGATTTCCTTAAGAATGGATAGGTTTGATCTTCTAGCAGTCCATGGGACTCTCAAGAGTCTCCTCCAGCACCATAATTCAAAAGCATCAATTCTTCGACGATCAGCCTTCTTTATGGTCCAGCTCTCACTTCCATACATCACTACTGGGAAAACCATAGCTTTAACTATACGGACCTTTGTCGGCAAAGTGATGTCTCTGCTTTTTAAGATGCTGTCTAGGTTTGTCATTGCTTTTCTCCCAAGAAGCAGGCGTCTTTTAATTTCGTGACTGCTGTCACCATCTGCAGTGATCAAGGAGCCCAAGAAAGTAAAATCTCTCACTGCCTCCATTTCTTCCCCTTCTATTTGCCAGGAGGTGATGGGACCAGTGGCCATGATCTTGGTTTTTTTGATGTTGAGCTTCAGACCATATTTTGCGCTCTCCTCTTTCACCCTCATTAAAAGGTTCTTTAATTCCTCCTCGCTTTCTGCCATCAAGGTTGTGTCATCTGATTTCTCAGGATGACAAGGATACACTTTAACAAATCTATAGTTCCATATTGGATTTTGTGAACTGAAAGCCATCAAATTAAGCTAGCAACTCTTGTGTGAAGATCCATATTTAGTGATATTGGTCTGAAGTTCTCTTGACAAAATGGAACTTCTAATTTCATTTTCCAATCAAAAGCTCTCTTTTCTAGCGGTCTAGCTAAGGGCACCAACACTCTATTCTCTAGTTTCTCTGCTTACAAAGTAGCAACAAAATGTATTTGGCATTCAAAATAAAATTCAAATTTTTAATAAATTCAAAACTGACTCACATCATCCCATGGAAGAAGTTGGTGCCATAATGTAATCATACATTTAGTTCATTGTCCTCTAAAATATGATCATTAAGCCTGCTGTCCTATTGGAAGCAAGTCCCATTGAACTCAGCTTATCTGAAGTCCAGCACCATCTAACTAAAGCTCACACTAAACAACTGTGAATTGCTGTACCATAGTATACCAGGGTGCACTAATATCCTTGCTAATGAATGTTCAGAAACTCACTTTATTACTTTATAGTTAGATTCTGAACAAAGAGCTACAATTCCAGCTCCTGTACCAATGATTAAGTCTCCCGTCTTCAGCAATAGCAAAGATGTCACTCCCTGTAGGGGAAAAAAAGCAGGATTAAGACACATATGCTAGCCAAATCACTGTATTTGTGCAGGATGATTGGACAGATCAGAGTATTTGCCTTGCTATCTGAGGTGGTGTGTATGCAATTAAGATTGCTCTTTTACCAGTGCTGACTTATCAAAAGGGGGAAAGTTGTTGTTATCCAGCAATGGAAAAGTAACCAAGGAAAGAAACACATTTTACAGCTCTATTCATATCAGGTTGGACACCACCTCCCTGGACAGACAAGCACATTCATTTTATGTGGTCCACTAGTATTTGTGGTAAGCACATAAAATGTGATGTGCATTCCTCAACACAAAGTGTGTATCTGCAGGAAGTGGGAGCTCCACAGTGTTCAGGTTCAGCAGGCTCTTCCTGAATCTTTTTCTGGGTGGTGGTGGTGGTGTGTGTCTCCCCTTCACAATGCATGCACTTAGTTCAGCCTTTTCCTGAGAAGTCACATAAAATGTCAGTGCCTTTTAGAGTTAAATATCTAATTCATGAAAATATAGACATAAATTTAGGAGATGAACACTAACAGGATGAGCTTTTGAGAATGGATGGACAGGGCATGTAGAATGCTGAATGACAATGAAGAAGGAAGGACTGTAAAGCAGGTAAGAGGAAGATCATGACAAGAAGTCTTCATTAAGATTATTTACATCATAAGAGAGGTCTGAGTGTTTCATTGCTCATTTAGCATTCACGTAAGAACTTCCTTCCTGAACCAGATTAATAGTTTATGCAGCCCTCTATCTTCTTTCCAAAATGTCTCCATTTGTCATTTCTGCATTTATTTCAGCATAGGGCACCAATGGATGATTCTCCTCCTCCCTTGATTATTTCCAGGTTTTTACTGCCAAACACTTTGGGACACCCTCAGCAATCTAAGGTTTGATTCATATCGCAGAGGTAGCTAACTTGAGGTCCACCAGATGTTGTTGATATAATGACCTACAACTCACAGAGACTATGAGCTGTGTGGCAGAGAAGAACAAGGCTCCATCTTTGTCCTTGACAGAAGAACTTCCAGGACCATGATCAGCACAGCCCCAGCTAAGGGACAGAGCCTTGCCAGTCTCTTCCAATTTGAAGATGACTCCCATTGCACCATTGTCTTTCCAGCTCCCTAGGGGTAAAAGGCTGCAAAATACAGTCCCTCAAAATGCAGCCAAGCTCCCCTGGGGAGGCAGAGCTTATTGCACTACAATCCGGACAACTTACAGAAATTGGAGCTAGGTCCTTGGCGACACAGCAGGCTGCAAAGATACCATAGCAGGATATTGGAACTATCCAAGGTCCTGCAAGTGTTCCAAGTGCTTTCAATTCCTGCCTTGGCATCTTGGTGGGGCACTGTTACACTTTCCATGAGCCTTGAGCTCTTGTAGTTTAAGACAGTTGAATTTCAGCTCCCATCAGCACCAACCAGAATGGCCAATGATCAGGGAAGACAGGAATTGTAGTCCAAAATCATCTTGAAGATAACAGGTTCATCACCTCTGTCATATATGCAGCCAATCACATGAACATTTATGAGCAGAGCTCTTGTGAAGTCTGGGTACATTTTAACCATGCAATCACAACCTCATAGTCTTCCTCAAACCGACAGTCCAAAACATCTGGAAGACACAGCTCCCATTATCCCAGACCATTATGTTTCATGTCGGGGATCAATGTGAATTGTAATCAAAAACATATTGGGGGGGGCAACAGTTTGGAAAATGTCATATTGTTTCAGTGTTCCAAGATGTAGGGTTGCCATATTTCAAGAAGTAAAAATCCAGACACCCCCCAAAAATTGCTGAGCTGTTTTTTAAGAAAACGCCCCAAAAACATTATTTTTGCTGCCTTCCAGAAATTCCCACCGAATTACCAAATGTAATGCCCTTCTAAAACAAAGAGGCATAGAAGAAACATCTGTGAATGGTGTGGAACAAATATTAGTCAAATGGTAGGTGCTCCTTCACTCTATAAATTATTATCCAGAAGCAGGATTACTTTTAAACACAAATCTTACTTAGGTATGTCAACAGGACTTTACAAGTCTCCAAATATCAAATCCGCATCAGCTCTGTTTTTTGATATGTTGCAAGATACTACTTTTTAAGACAGGACCTGGTTTGGGGGGGGGGACACAGGTGGCACAATTACATATAAATTCTCTTACATTTGAGAAGTTTCATGATGACAGGTTTTCACTACCTTGCTAGGTAATGTGTGGTGTTAACACAATCCTGTCAGAGCTCTGATTTTCCTGGATAGACTGCTGACAACACTCAGTCCTAAACAGCTTGACTTGGAAGCAAGTTCCAATTATTGCAACCGAATCATATGAGAAACCAACTAACAGCTACCAAAAAAGAGAATCTTCAGATGGACAAAGCCTGCCTATGATGACAGTCCCTTGAATCACAGTGAGAAAGCAGATAGCTTTATAATCCACACTTGTTATTCATAATGCTCAGTAGTTCATATGAATGATGCAATACTCCGCTTTACACCCTGCCATTTCCCTTGTGAGCTAAACACAAAGGCTGCTGGATGGCTTAACATTTCTTTTCTTATTTACTTGTTACATAAAGAAATCACAGCCATGACTGATTCTGATTACAAGAGATAACTTCCCAGCCAAATAAAGCTCACTTATTTCCCTGCTGGTAAATGAAGCTCTGCTTCCATCCTAATTGCTTTCAAATGTAAACACCCCAGTCTCTCTGATAACCCCTTTCCAAGCCCCACAATTCTTTCTTTTTACTTGAATAACTCAGGCTGCAATGTGTCTATAGTGAAATGCCTTTTTCCTTACTTTGCTTTCAAAGCATCTTTCATCGTCAGTTGAAAATAAAACCATATTCAGATAGTTACAGTATTGATAACTCGGTGTGGAACATCTCTGCTGCCTGCTTCAATACATTTCCCATTAAACCAACTATAAAAAAAAATCCCAATGATTTAAATGGCAATATAATTGTTTTGTTTTATTTCTTTTTAATTTGAAGCCCATCCTTCATCGGGTTAATGATCCCAGGGCAGGTTACAGTATGGAAAGATTTAAAAAACGATCCCAGTCAAAGAATGAAAGCAGATAAAATATCACAGTCTAAACCATCACTTATTATTTTAAACTGTCTTAAACCTGCTATACTTGACCCCCATCATTTAACAGATCAGCTGAACACCTGAACACCATTAAGTAAACAAGGCTGGCACCAGCTATACTTCAGAAGGGAAGGGCATTCCATAAGTGGGGGTCACCACAAAGAAGGCCCTTCACACATTACATCAAGACGCTAAGAAGGGCCTATCCTGAAGATCTTAAAGACTGGACTTGGAGTCTGGAAACTATCAGCTATATATTTAATGGGGGAATATATTCAAAACTTAAATAAATAAAGGGATTTATGTGAATGGGGTTACTTGCTTTACTTTTTATTTACCTTTTTATTTTATAGCATTTCATTCAGTAGATGTTACTGCAGTTTGTTATATTTAAAGTGAATTAGGAAGCTCTGCTAATGAGATCCAAATTTGATAAAGTACTGAGCTCCAGAAAGCAGCATGAGAGTTTCCTTGTGCGCTACCGGTATTTACAATGTTTTATAGAAAACATGTTTTCATGTACATTCTATCTGAAAGCTGAAGGTTTTTTTTATTAAACCAATTTCCTGTCTTGTGCTTCTGATGATATGGCTAAATCTCTCATAAGTCTGAAAACTAGAGAAAGAAAGAGGTGACGATATAGCAAATAAAAAATCTTTAACAGGGGTTTGGTGACAGGAGATTTTGCTTCATGTCAGATATTTGGATTGTGATGTTCTGCTCCAGTTTTATAGGCCTATGATATCAAATCAACCATTAACATGTCTCTGGCCCATGTGTGTCATACATTAACAGGCAGCATATCCTGGGTCATTCAGACATTAGATTCATGGAGTACAATATCATGACATATAATCTCTTCCTAATGTTTTCATTGGCTCTAGAAAACTACTGTCTGTGCAAACGAGTAAGAATTAACTTGCACATCTCAAACTGTCAAGAACCATCCAAGCTCTGCATCTGTCATCAATGTCATTTATGCAAAAGACTTATAAAGAGCAAACAGAACACGAGGCTCCTAAATTACAGTTGATTAACAAATATATATCTCCCTTTGAATAAAGATTATGACTGATTTATTCACTACAAAAAGTAATTGTCCCTAGTGTGATATCATGCTCATAGAACACCACTGACTTCAAGTGATTGGGTATTGTTGACTTTGTTGATTGGATAATGTATTATATTCTGTCTGAGTACACTGCAGTTGTTTTACTGTGCTTGCCATTGTGATTTTGAATGTTTTAATTATTTTCTTATTTTATGACTAGAAGCTGTCTCAAAGCTGCTTGATGAAGGTGGTGGTGGTGGTGGTGGTGATGATGATGATGATGATATGAGCACAGGCCCAGGAGGGGATAATTATTTGCAAGATGGGTTGAAAAAGATAAAGGAATGAATCCTGATACCATTTTTTTAAAAAGAGTCTTGGGACATCTTAGAAGCTAAAACAAATATTGTGGCATAGGCTTTTGTTGGATAGAGCTACTTCATCATACACATTTTTGTGGCTAGGTCTATATGAAATACCATGAGTATAGCAGAGAGAATAATGTACCTTCCTTCAGGGTATTACTTCATGTATGTAACAAAGCTCTAGTCCACAAAAGCTTATGTGTTTAATCCTCTATAAATGTATATAAATATGTGTTTAATCTTAAAATGCCTCAAGAGTCATATCCTGCAACACACACACAAACAGATATAGAGCAAAACACATATAGATTATGTTAGCAAGACTCCTCTAAGTCAGCATTCCACAAGCTGGTGCACTCCAAATGTTGTTGGACTACAACCCCCATCAGCACCAACCAGCATCGACAATTGATTAAGAGTGATGGGGGCTGTAGTCCAACAACATCTGGAGAGTACAAGTTGAGGGAAGAGTGCTCCAGGTGAGCAGTCCACATCCAAATCGTTGACATAATTTATTAGCCTAGAATGGAGAGGGGAGAGAATCACACTGCTAGCCACATGGTATTTTCCTTCTCCCTTCTGTAGAGAAGAGATGCTGCTCCTCTCGCCATTTAATATTCAGTACCAGTCAATGCAGATGCTGTGCAGTCATAGTTAGAAGGCTTATAATCTACAAAAGGCACATGATGTAAAGGCAAGTATCATAGAGCAGTGAGTGAAATATCAAATCAGGGCGAGTCTAGAGTAACTCAGGGAAAGCTTTGCTAATGAAGTAGGTTTTCAGGAAGAACGGAGGAGAGAAGGGGGAAGCTTTTCCTAATCACAGGATCAGCATAGCACAAGACACAAAGATAGGAATGGGAGAATGGGGAAAGGGAAGCCAAGAGCAGGTCTGGAGTAGTTCTGACTTAGGATGAAGGGGATGCACAGGAAAAAGTGAGTGGGAGGACAGATATGATTGAGAAAGATTGACAACAGAGAGCAAACAGAAAACAAGTAAAGACTAGAATTCTGATACATAGCCAAGAGTCAGTGTATGTAACGAGGAAAAGAGCTGATATAATCATGACAGTGTTGGGAAGGACAGATTAATTTCACCTGGTATTCAAAATTTCCCCCACAAAGATGCTACCATTTGGTCAGGTAGGAAGAGGAGCAGTTAGAAATATGAACAAATTTAGCACCCTACTAGATTTTATGTCAGGAAACCCATGCCCAGATTCCTGTACTCTACTATACATAATACTAGTGCTTTTGTCATTCCTCCTGACAACAGTTCTGAGATATTAACTTTGGGTTATGTCTTTCATGCAGAAGGAACCATGTCTAACCCTGGCATCAACAATTAAATGGATCAAGTAGCAGCTGCCACCAGTTAGCATGACCATACTGAACTAGGTAGACAAACTGTCTGACTTTGTATAAGGCAGCTTACTATATTCCTAATACTAACTGTTAGGGATCCCATTTTACAGTGGGAGATTTGCCCACAGACACTTAGACATACCATAGTTGACTGGAGATGGGAACACGTCCATGCCCAACCATCAGGTAGTCCAGAGAAAAGAAGCTAGGTAAGTGGTAAAACTTCCCTGCAGATACACACCAAAAGGCAAGGCGGAGGTAAGCTCCGTCTGCACCCAAATAACAAGTTGCTCAGAATGAAGTGTCCACCCAAAGCCAGGAGTTTTACACAGGATCAGATGCAACTATATTGGCACTTTGTCACCTGACACCTGCTAAATGTTTGTTACAACCAGGGCTTTTGTTCAGCTGGAACTCAGTTCTGGCACCTCTCAGGTGGGCGCCATTGCCATTATAAGAGAACAAGGGAGGCGTTCATGGTTCTGGCACCTCTTTTTCTAGAAATAGAGCACTGGTTACAACAGTTGGTAGTTGCTATACTATCTGCACGACTACACTCTCTGCTAGTGGAGCACAGCAGCCACTTACCAGGCTGAATTTCTCCTTCACTGGGCCAAAGGTACTCATCAATGTGCTTTTTGTATTGATTTTCAGGACATCACCAGTGGATGTCCCAATATAAAAATAACTGTCATCATCAGTCATCTGGGGAAGAATGAAGAGGAGAAAGATTAGAAGCACACGCCACACCTTTTAAAATTTCAAGTAATAAATTCATTGTCATAATTTCTTTTGAGTGATATAGGATAGAAATTTGATGCCATCTCACATAGGACCTGGAAATCACGGGGGGAAAGGAGTTCTGTGTCTTTATGTCTCAAACACTGCTGCTGTTCAGCTTATTTATTTACACACTCAGAGACAGATGGATGCCAACCAATTTACTTATTTTATTAAATTGTACCCCACACCTTCTAAAATATTATTACTTGGCACAAAGAGACTAAATTGCCAAAAAATACTACCAAGCAATGAAAACAAGTGATAGCAAAGTGAAACACAACAGCAGAGTTCACTAAAGCAGTCCAACTGTTAGATCAGCAGTCTGCTTACCATAACACATGTAACTATTCTTTTCAGCTGCCCTGTTTGACACTCAATTGGTCGGATTTTTCTGTTGGGTAAATCCAATTCCCATATGCGAATGGTTCCACTACAGCAAAAAAAAAAAAGAATAGAAACAAATAAATAGAAACAAATGTCACACAAATTTCTTGATCATAGTATTCAAAGGTGAATTTACTATTTGTCTTCCAGCCTACCAATGCCTGGCAGCTTTGAAAAACTATATGCCAACTAGCGATATGTCACTGCAGTGTATTAAGAAGCTAAACACAAACTCATTCTATTCTCTCGTCATCCAGGGACAGAAGGTGGCACTGCTTGGTTGATTAGATCATTTCAGAGAAAATAAATATGGTATATTTTCTGACCATAACATAAACCTTCCACATACTACATTATTTTCTATGGAAACTGCCTGCAATTGGATATAAGTAGTAATCATTCAAGATACAGCAACCCCCAACAAAAATGCAGGTGACTGATTCCTCTGCCTCACTCTCTATTAAAGCAGATGATTGCATACCATGGGTAATGAAAGAAAGAAACCAGCAATTTCAAAAACACCCTCCTTCCAGTATTAAAAGGCCACAGTGCAGAGCAATTTTACATTGGCTGGCCATTGTAAACGTTATAGGAGGTGTCTGCTATACAACCCCTTTTGTTAATCACAAAATTTGAAGATTTAGCTCTTTCTCAATACAATGGTAAGTTTGAAACTGGTAGAAATTCCCGTCAGGAATCCAAAACCATTCCATCATTACTACTACAGTGGTACCTTGGTTTTAGAACAGCTTAGTTTATGAACAACTTGGAAATAGAACACTGGTGTTCTGGTTTGTGAACTTTGCCTACTGCTGCCATACCTTCCAGCAGTAATGAACATTTCATCCCTGCAGTTGGAACACACCAGTGTGGTAGGGTTCCCAGCACTACGTGCAGCAGCAGGGCTACCACAAATGGCCTCTTTCTTTGGGATGCTCCACACCACCACGCTGCCAAAAAAGGGAAATAATTTTTAGCCAGTCATCCATTCATTTAACATTGTTTTCTGGTCAGTTTACAGCATAACGTGATAAAAATACAATGAAGAACTTCCCACTGAATTATGGCTCCAATGTAAGAATGCACAAAATCAGAATCTTAGAAACATGACACATAGAATTGGGTTCAGGCATAACAACAAACCATGGCATGGCATTACAAAAACAAGCAATCAAGGAGCCTCAGTCTTGCATGCTCCATCCTCCTCCCCTTGCACCTGCTGCTTTCTTATCTTCAAATGCTGGTTTCTGATTCCCATTTACAGGGCAGGCACAAATTATAGGTTGCCAGGTCAGATAAAATGTTTCAAATCAGGAAGATAGGCAGAAAACTATGGAGAACAAGAGGAAGGAGCACACAAAACCCGCAGCTCCTTGACTCCTCATTGAACACTAAGCCATTATTTGGCACAAGTCTAAACTGTTACATAGCTGTTTTAAAGAAACTGATTTTTCCATTTTGAAACACTCTCCCCCAAGTTAAATCTGACTCTCAAAAGATAGTTGGATAGAAGTGAATCTCATCTGGACTATTCCTTAGGACATCAGTACCTTAGAATTAGACTGTAAATTTAACTTTGCCAGTCAATAGGACTGAGACTATTGACTACAACATGGGTAGGACTAAGGCCAGGGGGCCGGATCTGGCTCAATCGCCTTCTAAATCTGGCCCGTGGAGAGTCCGGGAATCAGCGTATTTTTACATGAGTAGAATGCGTCCTTTTATTTAAAATGCATCTCTTGGTTATTTGGGGGACCTGCCTGGTGTTTTTACATGGAAAGGCCGTGAATCAGCCCCCTGCTGAAAAAGTTTGCTGACCCCTGGATTACAACATCACTGCAACATCAGAAAACATACTGATGCCAATATTTCAGGTGTTGCAAGCAGATACACTGTTACCAGGACCCAAACATGGTGGGGGGGAAATGCACTTTACTGGGACTAAGATCAAGGTGGGGTGTGCGTGTGTCCAGCCTAACTTATTTGTGTAAAGAATTAGAGATAGAAAGGCCAACAGTGTAAACAGTAAAACTAGAATAGTCAGACATGATTTGGACTCATTTAATTGATGGAGCAGTTTGCAGGAGCTTTGTCACTTGTGCATATCAGTCTCATTTCAAAATTACAAATACATCATCTGCTAATTTTTCCCAGCTTCCACACATGCATCTTTGGGAAACACATGAGTAGGGGAAAGTAATGTTGGAGTTGTTCTGAAAAGAACTCAAAGCAAATAAATGGAAACAGACATAGACAGACAGGGGTTGTCATCTATTTCACATTTGATTCCTGGTTTATATAATGAAAAAGGAAAAAGAAAGCCATTTTTCAATTAATGTTACCTTCCATCATCCTGACCTCCCAGTGATACTAGGTAAAGGTCATTTGGAGAGAATGCTAGATTTTCAATTTTACCCTTGTGAAGTGAAAGTCGAGTCAACATCTCTTTTTTCTGGTAATCCCATAAAATTATATCAGCCTGGAACACATAGAAATAAGTATCAGCATAAGTAACAACACTTAGGTCAGTTCCAAAACATGTGATGCGAAAGATACTGGAACAAAATAAAACATGAAATTTAAAAAGCCATGAACAACTCATCGTGACAATCCATTAAAATGAGCCCTACAGATCAGCTACAGGCTTACTGAGTAAGAGAGCTTGCTGAATCAGTTACCTAACACAAGCATACCTCACTTTAAAGGCAAATGGCAGGGCCAAGAAGAATGTATCAACACAAGGCAGAAGTGCTGAAAAACATGAATGGTTTACATGATCCATATTTTTAAAGTATTGTCAAGTTTCTATTCAGTCTTCAGTCTAGGTGTTTACATAGTAATTAAGCAACACTGTTGGCTTCCATATAAGGAAGTAAAAGTTTCTAAGGCAGAGATGGCTAACCTGTGGGCCTCCAGATATTTTTAGAGACCAACTCTCATCAGCTGCAGGCAGCATGGTCAGAAATGCTGGGAGCTGTAACCCAACATGGAGAACCACAGGTTAGACACTCCTGCTTGAAGTGATTTGCTCAGGGCCACATACATGGTATGCTATGAAGTAAATCAGAAATTCAACATCTTGCTTCTTGTTTAAAATTTGGCTTGCTGCATCCCACTCCAAATCACATGTTTACAACACACTGGGCCTACATGAAGGTAAATAAAACAAGGTTGTTCAGAGGTATTGTTCATGGGTGTGATGTTATGGGACCTAAACCAGTAGACACAACCTAAAGGCTAAACAACCAGGCCAGTATTGAGAAACCGGATATCAGAACCATGCTTTTGCTAGGTCTTTGGTTTGCTGGGTGTCCAATACATTTTTTAAGAAGTGTCCTTATCCACCTTGAATCCCATGAATGTGATCTGACCAGAAGCCACATAGGATCCACTTGAAGAAACCGTGACACAGGAGACATTGTTGGTGTGACCATGTAGAAAAGCCTGAGTGCGAATATTTATGCCTTGGACAATGACTGTGCAGCCCAAAGGGTAGATGAGGTGCTCTCGATCTGGGTGGCAGATGAGGCCAAAGGGTACATGCCCTGTAAGCAAAGGAAGGACATGAAGAGAAAGTCAGAGTCATGCTCTAGGGAACTCTGAGAATTAGTTAGCTGCACTGAGGTGAGGGAGGGTTCTTCTTAGATACCTTCTACTTTGCTTTCCACATGCAGTAATAATAATAATAATATATTTATTTATACCCCACCCATCTGGCTGGGTTTCCCCAGCCACTCTGGGCGGCTTCCAGCAGAAATATTAAAATACAATAATTTATTAAACATTAAAAGCTTCCCTAAACAGTGCTGCCTTCAGATGTCCTCTAAAAGTCTGGTAGTTGTTTTTCTCTTTGACACCTAGTGTGAGGGCGTTCCACGGGGTGGATGCCACTACTGAGAAGGCCCTCTGCCTGGTTCCCTGTAACTTGGCTTCTCGCAGCGAGGGAACCACCAGAAGGCCCTAAGCACTGGACCTCAGTGTCCGGGCTAAACGATGAGGGTGGAGACGCTCCTTCAGGTAAACTGGACTGAGGCCGTTTAGGGCTGTAAAGGTCAGCACCAACACTGAATTGTGCTCAGAAACATACTGGGAGCCAATGTAGGTCTTTCAAGACCGGTGTTATGTGGTCTCGGCAGCTGCTCCCAGTCACCAGTCTAGCTGCGCATTGTGGATTAAATGACAGTAAATGACAGTTCGTGATAAAACCGTATGAGCACAGGATGTCTGTTCCATGCTAACCCACGTTGCTCAGCATACAGACTGCTCTGCACTTCACCAGTGTTTGATAATGCTTCCTGCCACTCAGATTTTCTCCCAATCTCTCATTCCGCTCTGCTCTTCTCAAGCATTAGGGAATATACTGAACTGAATACAGAGTTTGATCTAGCCCAAAGTTTTAAGGCAAAACTTTGTGCTCAGACCCTTTTTGATCCATACAGATTGGCTCCCAGTCCGCCCTACCTTTGGGCAGAGATCTAAGAGAGAGAAGGTTGTGGTTCTCAGCTGCTTTAAATATTTAACGTATTTTTCCCCAGTTGTGGCTTCTGGGAGAATGCTGAAGGAACTCCCATTTCACAGTCTGAACTGCAATGGGATTGCTGAAAAACATTGATGCTCAAGTCTTTTCCTGCAATTCTGTGCTTCCTCCAAATCAAAACTCATAAGTCTCACTCACTCTGTGAACTGAACTCTACACTTTATGTCCCCACTAAACCCTTTAAAATGCAACTATTGTACTCACTTTCCTTAAAAATAAAAGCACAGTCGCCAATGCTGGTTTTCCATTGTTTGCTTTTCATGGAAAGTTCCCCAAGGTGAGCAAGTATTCTGAACTGAAGCTCCTTTAATATACTACAGACTTACAGAGAATGCCTTCAGCCAGAGAGGGCATCTAGTTTGCTTCCATGAGGACTTTAAAAGCACACCAAATAAAGCCCAGCAACTGATAACTCCTCCATATCCAGACCCCTGAACCAACGCACTTCTCATTTCTTGGTACTGCACCCTAAAGACTCCACTAGACTGTAAACAACGCCCACCGAGGTTATGTCCCAGAACATTATTTTATTTTTGTGTGTTGGTTAGACTTTCCCCTTGGTATGCTCAGAGCAACTAACAAAATAACCATTGCACAAAACAGTTACAGCAGTTTGGTATAAAATCATAAGAGGCACAAGCTTTGTCACAGGAAAGCTTATTCTTGATTGAGACTTGGAAAACTGGATTTGGCCACTTCTCTCTGCCGCTGTCAATTATTCGTCTTGCTGCTGCAGCAAGAATGGAAATGAGAAATGTAGGCATGGAAATGGGAAAGCTAGATTTATTAGCACTACTACCCCTCCCTTCCCCACAACTGGCGGGTAAAGTACGGTATATGCACGTGCAAAAGTTTTTTTTAATATTATATCCCGCCATTCCACAGTTCTGAGAGGCGGTTTTGAAAGCCACAGCTAGGAAAGGCAGGTGCCCCTGAGCATGGGGTAAGAAAGACGGCCCTTCACCAGTTTCCGAAACCGAGGCGTCCCACTTCTCCAGGCACCCAACTTTGAGCCCCGGCACCTTTTCTTTCAGCGAGCGAGCACTCAGCGGCCCTGCCCCCTTCACCTCACTCAGGCACAGGCTACAACCTCCCCGCCCCTCTTCTCGCCTGGTACCATTGAAGCCGATGATCGCCTCCAGCTGGAGGCCTTCCAGTTGTTCTTCGTTAGTGGACCCGCTCTCCCCGTACGGGAGGGCCGCCATGGCCACCTCCTTCAGCGCTCAAAGGTTGTGTACGGCCGTGGCCAAGGAAACCGCGCAGGCGCGCAGGAGGCCCGCGCGCTCTCACACGCCTCAGGACTTCTGCGCGCGGGCGCCTCTTTGGTGGAAGCAAAGGAAGCCGAGCGTGGCTTCGCCCCACAGGAGGAGACGCGTCTCCTGGTTCTTCCTCCTTTTGCGGCGTCCGCAAAGCTACTCGGTCGGCGGGCGAGAGGGGGCATCATTCTGAACTGTGTAGGGCAGCAGGTTCCTTCCTCCTGCAGACGCCTAAGTGGGGACCTCGAGGGTTCCTTCTGGCCAGATCATAATAACCCAGGCACGCTGTTAAGACGCGGGTGCGGAAGGGGCTCTCCAGGCTGCCAGTGGCCACCTGCCCCGCGCCGCTGTCTTGATACAGTTCGTCCTGTATTTCAGGTCTCTCCTCTCTCTCTCCTCTCCAAATGCATATGTTTGAAAGGGGGCGTGAAAGGTCACGGATTTAAGCTCTGGGTTGCAAAGCACAGGCAGATTTACAAATTCACGTGTATGTGTGTGTGCACCCGCACACGTGTGTGTGTGACAAATTCCAGAGGGGCCTTCCTGTTAGGCTGCGATAGGTTGCAATGGATTGCTTTGAAGTCACTTCAGCACCAGATGGAAATAAAATCCCACCCCCCAACCCCCCAGCCTTATCCTGCACTTTGTCAGAACAAAGGTGGCAACCCTAGTTGGACTTCAGTTCCCAGCAACAGCGCCTTTCACCAATGGCCAGTGGAGAGGGATGGTGGGAGTTGGAGTCCAGGAATATATATGCCTCAGCTCCTTGAGGAGAAGCTGCAAATTTCAGCAAAGGATTCATAGAAAGAGTGGGAAAGGCCGGCTTTTCTCTACGTTCTCAAATCCTCCCCCCCCCCCTCCAAAAGTGTTATTTGTCAGTTTAAAAACTGTGATCCTATGCACGTTTACTCAGAAAGTTGTGTTTTATGGGGCTTGTGGCCAGGAAACTATGCATAGAGTGGTATATGGGAAGGCTGAAGGAACTGGGTATGCTTAGCTCAGAGTTGAGGTGTGATGCCGCTCTTCAGATGCCCTTGTCATGCAGAGAAGAGCAAATGGACTTGTTCTTTGCTGCCACAGAGAGCAGCAGACCTAAGGTAAATTTCAGTTGAACAGTAGGAGACAGTTCTTTATAACAAGGGCAGTTCAACAATGGGATCAATTACCTGGAGAGATGGGGAGACTTCATGACTGAATGTTATCAAGCAGAGGCTGGACATGTTTTCCCCTCTAGATTTCCTGCTTAAAACAAGGTGTTGGATTAAATGGCCTCCAAGCCTCTCCTGCCGCCTTCCCAACACTCTGGTTCTTTTTGTTTATTTCCATGTTTCTATGCTGCTTTTCTGCCACCAAATGACTCTCCAGGAAGTTTACAATTGGTGCTAAAAAGAAATCATATGTAAACAATCAATATCACTGAACAATACTGTCTAACAAACAAAATAGACATCCAATTATGAAGGACAGCAGCAGTTAAAACCGTCCTCAAAATTCAAAACAGGAGAGCAGGATGCATAAAATAACTGCTTAAGGAGACCTTTTTAAAAGGCTGCTTTTAAAAGCTTTTTGAAAGGTTGCTATGGTTACATATTTTTACACCACATAATAACCCCATATTCAGGTGCTCCTGAATACATATGCATAGTCTGAAGTATGGAATGGATTTTTCATTCCCTAAACAGTGCCCCTGACTTCCCTGTCTATGCCTTCTTTGGCAATCACTCGTAGCCGAGTAAGATCGTCTTCCATAAACACGGTTTTAACAATGAGTCCATAAGTGACTGTGGAGCCCAATTCTGTATCCACACATCCTTCCACAGTGGGGACATTGGTTTCTAGGCGGGAGTTGATCATAGTGTGGATTTGCCAAGTGTGCCTTCCCCTTAGCACGTTTCTTGCTTGCGTCCTGAGTTCAAGTGTCTTCAAAGCCCATGACACCTTTGGTAAAGGCTGTTCTCCAATTTGAGTGCTCACAAGAAAGTGTTTCCCACTTGTCGGTGTTTATACTACATTTTTTTAGATTTGCCTTGAGACAGTCTTTAAACCTCATTTGTTGACCATCAGCATTACGCTTTCCATTTTTAACTTCGGAATAGAGTAATTGCTTTGGAAGACTATCATCAGGCATCCGCACAACATGACCAGTCCAACGAAGTTGATGTTGAAGAATCATTGCTTCAACACTGGTGATCTTTGCTTCTTCCAGCACACTGATATTAGTTCACCTGTCTTCCCAAGTGATGTGTAAAATTTTAGGAGGCATCGTTGATGGAATCTTTTGAGGAATTGGAGATGGCATTTATAAGTGGCC
This sequence comes from Zootoca vivipara, assembly GCF_965207765.1. Classification (NCBI taxonomy): domain Eukaryota; kingdom Metazoa; phylum Chordata; class Lepidosauria; order Squamata; family Lacertidae; genus Zootoca; species Zootoca vivipara. The sequence continues at coordinate 37,802,254 of NC_142584.1, forward strand.
CATGTTTCACAAGCATACAGTCAGGTTGGTAGTACAATAGCTTTGTCAACAAGCATTTTGGTTTCCCTGCAAATGTCCCGGCCCTCAAACACTCTGCCCTTCAATCGGGAGAAAGCCACACTCGCAGAGCTCAGGTGATGCTGGATTTCAGCATCAATGTCAGCCCTTGTGGAAAGATAACTGCCCAGGTAGGAGAAGTGATTGACATTTTCCAATGTTACGCCATTGAGTTGGATTTGTGGCACTGCAGATGGGTTATTTTGTACTTGTTGGTGTGGTGCAGCACTTTGTGTGGTTTTTTTGTGTGTGTGGTTTTTTCTTTGTCTATGTACTATGACATCTGTTGATGTGTGAAGCAGAAGGGCTCAGAGTCATGCTCCCCAATACATATAGAAACAAAAGTGTCCTCTTTTCTACAGCATAATTATGACTAAATGTTGATCAGCTATACAGACAGGGAGATTTACAGTGCAATGAATACATGTTAGCTCAGAAGTAAGCCCCATTGAGTTCATTAGCACTAAGATTCTGTTTAGGGAAAAATAATGGGTTTCTTGCAGCTCTTGGAAGATCTTCTTTTATAATGTTGCTATGTAGAAATGTGGAGTAGAATACATAACCTATACAATTTTCATAGCTCCAAAGAAACATGATTGATGTGTGCTTCCTCTCACCTGTTCAAATTCACCCACTCGTATCATGGGGGAGCCTGGTCCCTCTCAGGAAGCTGAATTGGAGGTATGTTCCCCCTCAACTCCACTGAAACTTGAAGTCTGGGACTTACAGTGCAATCCTATATGTATCCAGACCTGTTCAATGGAACCTTATTTCCAGGTGAGTGGTAGAGGGTTACAGCCTTAGAAAGCTCATGTTCACCCTCCATGTCAGTGGTCTGTCCAAACCGCTTCCAAATGGTTTCAGAATGTTGAATAACTCAAGCATAAATAGAATATTGCAGGCACTGATAACAAGATTCAACATTTTCTGAGATAGGATCCACAGAAGCTAAATCTTGCCTTTCAGGGAAATTCCAGGGCCCCATCACCTTCAGTGAAACAATAAGGAGCCTCATATGCACTGCTGTGCTAAGGCCTAGGGAGGATGACTTGTTTCTTAGAAGATGCCATTGTACCAATATACTAAGTTTTAATCTCCTTAGCTACCACAGGGAGAGGAGAACAATTAGGAGATATGAGAATGCCATAGGGACAATGTAAACCTCTTTATCCTTTTTTTAAAAAATGTTCTGTGCTGGTTTCTTATGTGGATTTTGACTTCGTTTTATGCTTTATGTGTTTTCATCTTGGTTGTATTAATCTGGTTTTCAATTATGCTTTGATGTGTTTGAGCATGCTGTTATATTGTTTTGTGAATTGCCCAGAGGCCTTGTTTTAATGGGTGGTATATAAATGTCAAAATTTAAATGAAAACAAATTAAATAAAATAAAGCTTGACATGCTAGAAGCTAAATAATCCTGGCTGGAATCAGGTCGCAGACAAGTTCTTATTTCTGCTCACTGATGTCGCAGGACACCTAGCTCGCTCAACCCCTACTTTTGAAAAACTCTCCAATGTCAAGGAAGTAATCTTTTGAGGGAGAACCACTCTTCTCCTCTGGCTGTAGCAATGATTGTTGGGATCGCTGCAGCTTCTTAGGGCTGCCACTATACTCAAGCTGTAAATGGACAAAAATGTGTAGGCTTCTGCCTTTTTTCCATATTTTTAGGATTCTGTTGAGAGAGTAATGTCGGGATCAAATATTTATAGGGGCACTGCTAACAAATTCACCCAAAGTGTCATTAAGGAACGTTGGCAAGGCTCTTAGCTGGATTGGGCGGTTCATTGTCAAATGTACATTCTGGGAGCTTTTCCTTTTGCATGGAGCAAAGCAATCATTTTTATAGACTAAAGTGTCTTGAATCAATCTGTTCCCACCCACCCCCCTCTTCCAGTTGACTTGCTTCCTTTCCTTCTAGCTACTGTAGGGTAGAGAATCCTGCTTTTGATTGGGGCTGCCCTACTTTCAGGCAAGCTGCCACTTTTTTAGGTTTTTTCCTAAGGTAGGACAGGCAGCCAATTAGGCTATCTTTGGCAAGTGCTGGTGTGTGTGTATCTGTGTGTCCTACTTTATCAGGCATCTGTACCTGTTCCGACTAAAGGAACACTTTTTCTCATCAGGAGTCTGTGTGCTTTGGGGAGATTGAACAGCCTGTATCTGCCCTGACTCTGCCTTCTAAGCCTAGTTAAGGAGCTGGTATGTTTCTCAATTCACGGAGCACTGGACATACCTATGAGAAACTGAGCACATTAGTGTCAGGCAAGAAGGAGACAAACAGTAGTCCTGGAATACAGCAGGTCACGGCTTTTATCTGATTAACTACCCTGTTTCTCATATTTTAAGACATACCCATAAAATAAGCCATAGCAGGATTTTTAAGCATTCAAGGAATATAAGCCATACCCCGAAAATAAGACATAGTGATAGGCGCAGCAGCAATGCCGGCCGCAGCAGGAGGAGGAGGAAAAAAATAAGACATCCCTTGAAAATAAGCCATAGTGTGTTTTTTTGAGGAAAAAATAAATATAAGACATGTCTTATAATATGAGAAACACGGTACAGAAAAATCCATTTATGTCAGTGGCTGTGTGAAAGAAAAAAGAATGGGGGGAAAACAAGGAGTTTGACATCTGTGCTGCCTGCATGACTGGCCTGGCTCTCCATGGCACAATTGCCTTCAAGCCTACTGCCTATACCAGTTGATGGGAATCACTGTCCTGTTTGCCATAAGCATCTAGTTGACCACTGGAAACAGAATGCTGAACTAGATTGGCTTTTGGTCTGAACCAGCAGCGCTCTTCCGATGTACATATATTCAACAAAGAAGCTCAGTGTGCGTGGTGAGAGGGGTCACAATTCAGTGGAATTCAATGTCGTGCTAATACAATATGAGTGTTCCATCAGGGCAAGCATTTCTGCTTGCCAGATGAAACAAATCTCTCCTTCCCTGTGCATTGTTCTGGGGGTTCTTCCAAACCTCCAGACTAGATTTGGGGAAGGAGAAAAGGCTCATTGCACTAGTAGAAGTCATTGCACAGGCTTCCACTACTGCACCAAGTTAGTTGAATCTGGCCCTCTCTGGTGGAGCACATAGTTCAACCACAGCACATGCTGGTTCCCACAGCTGCCTAGAAGCTGCAGTGGTCCTCAGCCACCCCCGCCACCCCAACTTGTTTACAGGTGCCTAGCATGTTAGCACAGGTGTCTTGCTTCAGCATCAATGAGCCTTAATCTCCCTTCCCTCACTATTCCACCTGTGATGAAACTATTGTCAGTAATAATTAATGCCATATTTTAACTGAAAGGCAATAACACAAAGAAGGTGTACATGCCTCTCCACTGCCATTTAGGACAGCATGAAACCATTCCTTCCTGGCACTCAGTAGAACAACTGGCTACAGACTAGAATATCTTGACAGCAACAGAAGATGGATGGGTCCCACTGTCCACCTGGCCTGAATATGACCAAGCTAGTGGTCATATTGGCCTTATATAGTTGCTCATATGTGTTCACAGCACACCGGACATATGCAAAATATGAATGAGGCATCTCACCTACTTTAACAGTGTATATTGTCTTGAAGTGAAATGAACACAAGCAGAGCTGGACTGAAGCATTTCCTTATCGGCCAAGGTTTGTTTGTCAGTATTGAGCCCTACGTAAAAAATAAGAATCAGAACCAAATAGTAGTTGAAAGTTAATTAGAATTTCTAATAGCTGACAAAATGTATGAACATAGGAAGCTGCCTTACACTGAATCTGACCATTGTTCTTTGTAGCTTAGTTTTGTTCCTATGGCCTGGCACTGACTCCCTAGATTTCCAGATGGGGCATTTCCAGCTCTACCTGGAGATGCCATAGATTGAATCAGGGACCTTCTGAAAGCAGATGCTGTACTATTGAGCTTTGAATTTCATGTAGCACGCCTGTAATGTTTATCCCCTATGTGGATAAATGCAGCTTTGTTTTGATTTTATATGTACAGCAGAGTCAAGAAAGGCAAAGGCTAGGTTTTTAAGACAACCTCATTCATTCATTATATTTGTATGCTGCTTTTCCACAAAAAAGATCATCATGCTCAAAGCTGCTTACAACAGAGAAATAGATGCATTTCAAACAAACACTACAAAACAATTTCATAATAACATAGCAAACAACACAGCACATCAAATAGCATAGCAAACAACATGGCATGGCAAATAACAACAAAGCAGTAACATGGTAACAATTTAATAATAATTTAGCAAAACAATAGCAAATATACAAAAAAAATCGATATTATAAATAGAACTATAACAACATGTAGCATACAACAGTAAAAATAACAAGGGAGCTTCACAGTTTCACTTTATTCCTAGAAGCACCACTCCCTTACCCTTTCCTGTTCAGCTGCACAGAGTTTTGCATCATTTTAGATTACAAGTTGTCAGCTTTCATGATGCAAAAGAAATGTGCAGCATGACAGTTGCTCATTAGGGGACTCCTGAAACACAGTCTAATGATCAACATATACCACTGTTCTCACTGCATATTTATTAAGGTGTTTTAAAATTTATGTATTTGCTGTTGGCAAACCCTCCAAGGGCTGCATGTCAGTAGTGACCATGACCAAGGCAAAAGTGGGTGTGGGCAATGTTTGTGCATGCACACACACATGCAAACAACGCAAACAGATATCCACACACAAGCAGGTGGATAGGGACACACATGCAGACAGGCATTTCAGCTCTAATGGGTCAAACAACCTATTTCTGCTCCTCAGGACAGTGGCAAGAAGAGTGACCCACTCAGGATAAGAGACCTCACTGGGGGCATCTTGCCCAAGGGCCCCCCAAAATCTGGAGCTGACACTTATCCACGTGCTTATCTGCCCATGTGTACTTACCTCAATTGGGTCTCGGTTCATGCCATGTTAAACTGAGATGGTGTGGTTAGTTATTGATTGGTGGCTACAGCCTGCCTCTGTCAATCTGTCACATTGGTCATGCCTGCTTTCTACAGGACAGGTGCAGAGTCTTTCATTCCTACCAGTCTTTCAAATCTTGCCACATTTATGCCTGGCATTTCCTCTAAAAAGGTTAAGTTTGCAATCATTCCATATCAGTTCTGAGTTTGCTTAGATTGAGAGATGGCTGAATATTTGAACCTGCATTTTCATAGCTGAGCGGGCATTTGAACATACATTTCCCCCACGCTGCTCAGTGCTGAACTCAAACTGGTCTGCCACACTGACCTTTGTAAAAAAACGTTATCCCTTAAGCATCTCTCATGGGCAGAGACATTCCAAATTGGCTTCCATTTTTAAACGCCATGCTGCCTTTTCTAGCTATCGTTGCAAAATTCTGGCCTTTCACCAGAAGTTCTTGGCCTTTAGGATTTATTCTGAGGATTTGTGGCTCATATTTTAGGCATTGTCTGGCCTAACATTAGAGAAGGAATTGGGCACAATTGTGTACTTTTGCTCCCCAAGCTGAAGAAGTTGACTATTAGCACTTTAAGTGACCTGTCCGCCTTTAATCACCCTATCTGAACCCCAGAGTCCACATCATGTGCCAGTTTCTTCTGCCATGCTAATATTTCAGGTAATGGTGGTACATGCAAGAATAGCAAAGGCAGATGCCTGCAACATCAGCTTCACTGCAAAGGGAGGAGGGAAGTCCCCTGGCAGAAAAGGTACCTGTAATTTCCAAGGACACTGCCTTTTGGTGTTGCATAAAGTGTCAGAAGATGTGTGTGGGAAGCTGGTGAACAGACAAATCCTGGAGTAATTGCAACAATGTGCATATAACATCTGAAGTTCCCCACTGGCAATAGAATAAATGGATAGGAATATATCTGTTTGCTGGATTTATGCTAGGGTAAATTCTATACATTTCTTTTTATAGTTCTACTGAATTAGAGCATAGGGAAACAGGCTAACTCTTTTGGGAATGCTATTAAGCACAGGCAAATCTATTGTGGCCTTTTCTGTCCTGCACTCTGGGCATTCAGTAAGAGGGTCAGGTAATGCCAATGCAGCTTCTAGTCAGCGTTATTGATGTAGTTCATCTGTCCCCCAGAGCATATACTGCAACGCACCATTTCCTAGGCATTAACTAAACATTTTTAGAAGTTTATTCCCACTAAATTCCTAACAACTACCCTGCTTCATTTCTTGATTCTGAACCAGATCAATTTTATTTTAAGAAGTCTTTTTGGTACACCCAGGAAACCCAATGGCACACTCCCCCTTTGGAAACAGCCTAAGTCAACCATATCTTACAACTGGGCACAAAAAAATTGCAGTTTGGAACAATCCCTATAAACAGCTTATTCCTAAGCATTCAGACACTGAGTCCATTTAGACACTTGTTTTTGTCTGCTTGCATTAGAATGCATTAAAGTACCCCAATAGTGCATTAAGTAGTTAACACGTGTTGTCTAAATTATACTCTTCCAGGAGATGCAAGTTCTAGTTACCATGTGCACAACAATTTTTTCAAGTGGCTGAATGCCGAGTTAAAGTGATCATGTCAGAACTTCACTTCTCTCAATTGGCTGCCATTTACATTCAATGCAAAACTTAGTATTTTCATGGACCCTACCCTGCTATTTTGGTCCTTTATTCTGATATATCCCTGCAAGAGACATTCACCACCACTACTCTGTCACCCATGTTCACCCCCAAGGTTTCCTGCTCGTTTCTCTCTCTGGTTATCAGTGTGCTGGAACTCCTTTTTAGATGATCTGTGATGGAATTGTTATATCTGTATCTGTCCCCTGACCATAATCACTTAATTTTAAAAACTATGTGGCCTCAGTTATGACCTTCATTACATTTATTTGTGCTTTTTGTCATTTTACCTTACACTGCCATAGCCTTTTTATGCTACCTTGGGTGTACAGTGGTACCTCGCAAGACGAAAATAATTCGTTCCGCAGGTCGTGCCGCCTTACGAAATTTTTGTCTTGCGGAAACAAACGGCAGACGGCAAAAAAAAGCGGCAAAAAAAAGAGACGCGGCCATAGAAAGCTTAGTCTTGCGAGGCAACACAGAATCACTAGACGCTTTCATCTAGTGACTTTTTCGTTGCGCAAGGCATTCGTCTTGTGAGGTACCACTGTATTGATCAGTTATGTGTTCAATAGATTAAGAAAATAAGAGCAAGAAAACAGAGGTGCAACAGGAACATATATACTGAACACATTTTCCAGAATGGTAGTTGTGGTAATTGCTTGAAAACAACTGGAAAGGGTCTTGTTGTTACACTCTAAACCATTTATTAAGGCACAAAGCTCTATGAATTAGAGTCCACCTCATCAGATGCAACAAGCCTTATCCTTGGTTACTCTTCTTGTTTGCCATCCAGAAAGCATCTGTTTTAACAGATAGGCTCTAAAACCTACTAAGTGTTGTGTTTCTCAACACTATCCATATATATAGACTCTGTGCTTTAATGAATGTGCTATATACTTTTATATTTTGAACAACAATGATGCTTGCTGGTGTCTGTTGTCAACCATGCTACCAATCTCTTTGTTGTAAATATACATCCTTGATGACAGTGAGATGGCACATAGCATTGTTTATTCATCAGCACAGGAAGAAACGTGGAATGATTGGCAGCCCTGAAGGGCAGAGACAATTTTGTTTCCTTTCATCTTTAGGATGTAGATGAATTGGGAAAGTAGGTTCCCTGTTTTCATCCCTCGTCTAAAAGTATCCACTCTTTAAGAGGAAAGGGTCATTTTATGGCAAATCTTTTGCTGACATTTCTTAATTATATCCAGCATGATGCCCAGAGGAACTGCAGAACTGTTTTGAAGTGTTGGTGCGGTGGGAGGTCGTCCAGAGAGCAGCCCAGTCACCAGATGTCTTCTGCCTTTTTCTTGAGAAGGTCTGTGGTGGCTTGAGGGCATTCTGAACCATAGGGAGGGGCTACCTGCTTGTATGTCTGAGTCTGTCGTACAGATGCAGAATGGCACAGGTGTGCATAACAAGTGATGCTGAATGTAACAGGAGCTTTACATATGTGGCCTTTTATTCTCCAGATTCACATTTTTAAAGGGGGGAGGGCAAGAATTAATGGCCAAGGGAACAATATTGGAAGCTCCCTCTCTGCTGGCAAAATCAGCCACCCTGCACAACAGTTAAGCCAATGTATACTACTTCTCCCTGGAAAAGACCCTGATGTTGGGAAAGATGGAGGGCACAAGGAGAAGGGGACGACAGAGAACGAGATGGTTGGACAGTGTTCTCGAAGCTACGAACATGAGTTTGACCAAACTGCGGGAGGCAGTGCAAGACAGGAGTGCCTGGCGTGCTTTAGTCCATGGGGTCACGAAGAGTCGGACACGACTAAACGACTTAACAACAACAATACTACTTCTCATAGAGTCAGGTGATTTTAAAGACAGTTTTTGGTCCCTTTCTTGCCCTCTTATGGGGCAAGAAAGAAAGATCCAGACAGTAATCATTAAGTCACTGTAACAAAGTTTATATTACACAGGTTGGCTGAAGTTGGGGTGGGAATGATATAAAGTTTGTAGGGTGACCAAAAAAACCCCCAATCAAGAATAAAATAAAATAGCTGGGAAACAAAGGATTTGGTTCCAAGTTGCATATGAAGATTAAATATTGTCTTAAGAGCCTCCCTTCCCCACTCAGGTTTTAGTCTTCAGCAAGTGTGGAAAAGTGAAAACGGGGGGCAAAGGATATGTTAAATGGAGCACATGGCAGCAACATTTCACATGTGGGAACATGCTTCAAAAGCATTATTTATTATAACAGAATTTGAAAAACAGTACATATCTCAAAAAATAAAGATACCTGAAGGAAAATGCACCCTACAGGCAAAAAGATAAGATTGATATACATTACCTTAGAATTTATTATTTCAATGATTTATACACTCAGTTTTTTTTATAAAACAAACAAACAAACAAAACTGCTGTTCTTCTGCTTTAGTATATGACATTATTATTATTATTAAGCTACCATTTATGTTTGCCCCAAACAATCCAATATAAAAGGAGTTCTTGGAAATTTCCATTCAGTTTGTCTAATAAAAGTAAGCAGAATGTGACCGCTTCTGTATCTTCATTAAAATGAAACCTTTCAAACATCTAAGTAGAACAGTTTTCAGAGCAAATGACAAAAGCAGAGGTTGGGAGGATGTGGCCTCCCAACTCCCATCAGCCCTAACAACATGGCCAATGGTCAGGACTCAGGGCTGGTAGGAGATGGAGTCCAACAACAGGTTTCTCATCCCTGTGGTAAAATAATATCTTTTTTATTATCACCAGAAAGCCTTAGAGACATACATTGGTTTTAGCTCAGTGGTTGGCAAGGTTTACCTTGCCTGGGCTAGTTCACTCCAGTGAAGATCCCTCCGAGGATAGTGCGTGCGCCTGCGATTTTCAGTGTCTCTGCATGTGCTGACATGATTTTTGGCGCCGCAGAAGCGAGTCACCACACTGTGCCGGTTTAGCGCGCGGGGGCTTGCCAAGCAGGCAGCTCTGTTCGGGGGCAGCTTGTGGGCCGGTTAAACGACCCCTGTGGGCCCCTTGTGGCCCATGAGCCTTAGGTTGCCAACCCCTGTTTTAGCTGGTATTCCATCTTATTAAAATACTTTTCATATACTATAGCTACTACATCAGTTTATTCACATTTTTATCCCATTTCCCCCCATCTTATTTAGTTGGTTGAGACTATTTCCCTTTGTTCGTATTGTTCACTAGAAAGTCTAGTGCCAAAAGTTTTGCATTGGTGGACAGTTTCCAAAATGTGTAAAAATGTTCTGCTTCTGACATCTCCAGATACCACCTTGTGTCATTTCTTTCACTACCAGTTGTCATGTGGAGAGGAATGTCAGCCCGGAATATTGCATCTCATTGGCACTATCAGGAGTTTTGAAAGCCCCAGACTTCTAGAAGCTGCACCTGGAAGTTTTCTTGGCAGAGAGGAGGGTTGTCAAATGTTTCGCAGTGCTCCGTTCTCCCATGATGCAGATCAGCATCAATAAACAGAGCTTGGCCTCCTCCACCACCTAGGGGAAAATGAACAGAGATTTGTTGTGGGCTGTTGCTGGCTATGAAAAGCAAACAAAAATGCTGTCCTTTGTTGTATGATCTGTAGCAGATTTCATTGCTGCAAAGTTCAATCTGAAACACTCTGATTGGAGGACAGCAGCATATGCAGGGGCACAGAAAAGAAGTGTGTGTACGGTATATTGGTCCCAAATTTGGTATTTTGCAAAACTAGTTCCTTTTTGTTATACTTACTCTGTGAGCAAACCACCTGCTGAAACATAGTAACAACCATTCAAATGGCTTCATCTAAATAATTGAACTGGTGAAAGACAGCGAAGGGATTAATCTTGCATTTCCAGAGACTGAACCTGACCTAAATTTCAACACTGTTTGCAAGGAGCTCCAAAATAAGCTTTTAAACTGGAAAGGCATATGCCTATCTTACGCCAAAGTACTTGGGGATATTTTCTGTGCTAATGTGATCATGTAGCCTCATAGTGGCTGTCATCAGTAGCCATAGTATTCTCAAGCTAAATAATAAAAAAAATCCTTCCATTAGCACCTTAGAGACCAACTAAGTTTGTCATAGGTATGAGCTTTTGTGTGCATGCGCACGTCTTCCGATACACTGAAACAGAAGTCACCAGACCCTCATGTATAGTCAGAGGGTGGGGGTGGGGGCATTACTCAGAAGGGTGGTGGGAATGGTAACTATTCTCAAGCTGTGTGCGCTGCTAGGTTGCTCACGTATAGCACAGCACCCCATATGAGCACAAAGGTCTCTCAGTTTAGATTGATGCCTTATTCTGCATGCAAACTGTGTAGTCCGTAGGTGTATATTGCTGCATGCTGCATGCAAGCAGTCAGGCCTCATTGTACCATCACTGGTATGCTGTCCAGTTGATATTTTTGTGCTACCTTACATAGAGCTGTACCTTATATCAGTGCAAGGCTTCTCATCACTCAGTTCCTCTATGAAATGTTTTGGTGTATCCTTAACCCCTAACAGCAGGGGTGCGGGACCTGTTGCTAAACTGCAGCTCCCATCAGACCCAACCAGCATGGTCAATGTTTAAGTGTTTGTGCAGGACAGGTCACATGGCACATTCAGTTCTACCCCAACAACACCATGCCACTGCTGCCTCCCTTCCCTGCCAGCAACTGCTGCTTGAGGCAGCTTCCCCGCTCTAACAATAGGGCCAGTCCTGGGTGCCAGAAATGTCTGTGGCACTATGGTCTCTGTGACAGCTATAGTGTCATAATAGAAGCATAGCTACCTATGACGATCTCTTTCTGAGTTCCACACATGAACATGGAGGCTGTTTTGGAAGGCAGCTTGAAATGTCGAACTGCCAGGAATGGAGAGAGGCGGTATTTAATCATGTCCAACACTGGCACAGTGAGGTGGTTTGAGCTGGTTGTTGAGTGACCCTCAGAAGAGAAGGGTGATGGAGAGCGTGAGCGTGACCGTGAGCATGGGGATCGAGGCAGAGCTTTAGCTTGTTCCGGCTTCTTGATGAACACCCACTCATATCGCTCCATTTCTGGGTGAACCTTTCAAAGAGAAATGGCATGTCAAGTATATTTTTCCATTGCAATTGCTCTACTATGGCAGCACATCAGGAAGGCACATAGGAAAGCTGCCTGAGCCCATCTGACCGGCAACAGCTCCCCAGGGTTTCAGGCAGGTGTCTCTCCTAGCCCTGGAGGTGCCAGAGATAACTTGGCACTATTTGCATGCTAAGCAGATGTGCTACTCTGAGCTGTGGCCCTTCCCCCTAGGACAGAACTTTCCAAACTTTCCACGTTGGTGACACACTTTTTCGACATGTATTATTTCACAACACAGTAATTTAGTTTTACTAGCAAACTGGAGGTCAAACTAACCCCTTTCCAGCACTGGGAGGTGTGCAGGGAGTTTCCATGTGGCACACCTAAACACTGGAGGCAACACACTAAAGTGTCATGACACAGAGTTTGGAAAGCTCTGCCCCAGGGCATGACTCCTTGAGGGAACTGGTTCCAACCTCAATATGAACATAGTGCACATATAATTTTAGGCTTGGAGGGAACTTTCAAGATAATCTAGATGAGGGTTTTGCAAACTTAGGTCTCCAGCTGATTTTGGACTACAGTCCCAGTCATCCCTGACCACTGGTCCTGCTTGCTAGGGAAGACAGGAGTTGTAGTCCAAGAACAACTGACGAAGCAAGTTTGGGGAACCCTGATGTAGACCAACCCCCCTGATTAGCACAAGTGGAATGTTGCAACTTCAGGTTGTCATGAGTCCCGAGAAGACTTCTTGGCAGGGCTGGTTGGAGGAGGGTTGAGATATGATGACTGAGGTAGGTCCTGGGAAGGGGCCAAGTGGTCTAGGCCAAACAGGACCTGGTGGGGACAGGACTGAGTCATTATTTTGGAGACATTCCTACCCTGAAAGTGGCAGATATCTGAACTGAGGAGGGGGAGCTGCCTGACTCAGTCCCCAACCCACCTCCAGTTAATGACAATTCCCCAGAAACCAGGGAGGTGCCTGAATTTTGGTCAGGCGGTGAATCAGACTCCATCTCCAAAGTACACACCAACATGAACACTATGTTGCTTGGATCCACACAAATGGCGGTGCCTGCCCTATTCTTCAAACAGAAAGCCAAAAAGGCACGACAGGTGTTGAGACCAGGTGCCTAGCCATGAACTTAGAACTCTGCTTATGAACTGTGTAACCTGCACCCTGATTTATGTTTAGGCCATGCAGTGAACTGTGGAATGAAGCCTTTGGTAGCAAAGAAGCCCAGAGTCCCTGTACTGTGTCTGAGAAGGGATAGCTAGCCATCCAGCCTCTGCTTAAATATTGCCAGTGAAGGAGGGTATGTCACAATTATTAAGCAGTGGTTGTAGTTGACTGCAATACCCAGACTCCTAGTAGGGGGCGCAGAAGAGGGAATTGCAACAGGTAGAGCCATGCCCTCTTCTACAGCCGGCCTTACCTGGTAGGGGTGTTGAGACTCCCAGCTACATTTTGGGATAGACAGGGTGGGCTTCAACTTTAGCCTGAAAATGCATTTTGAGGCCCACATTTAATTTTTACTGCTTATTTATATGGCACTGGTGCTGCTGCTGGGACCCACTTTAGTTTGGACTGTAATCCAGTATTGGTCAGGCTGTGACCTACCAGTTGAAGGGCAATGAACAAAAGGACTTTAAAAATTGATACTTGTAAAATCAACCCAATCTCCATTGTGGGAATAAATTCTAGACTCACTGTGAAAACAAAGCATTCTCCTGTGCCAAAGAAACTTGATGTCCCCCCACTTTTTTTCCTTTCGCTCCAGTCGGAAGACAGAAATGCTCCACACACCTGTATGGAAGAAGAGACAAGAAGCAATAAATTCTGTCATTTGTCATTCCTAGAGGATCTCAGAAAGAGCTTAGGAGCCGAATATATATATTTTATCACAGAAGATTGATAGGGTCACTCCCTTCAAACGCTTTAATTGAAGCAGCACAGTCATAATTGGATATGGCTATGTACCAAATAGAGTAGTGTCACAAAATGAGATACTATCACAGTCTTTTAGCCATTTTATGACAACATAATAAGCAGATAAAACTGGAGCAAATATTAGGATAGGGACTTCGGATTGACAGAGAGCTTAAGGTTTATAATTTGTGATCTCTCGCTGTTAATTAAACTAAATTTTAAAATGTGTCTTCCCTTCAACGACATGCATATCTGGGGTGTCTAACAAATCAAAGAAACATGAATTATACGCTTTAATTCAAGCCTTCTTTTAAAAAGTTTTAAGCTAAACAGCATGAAACCAGGACATTAAAAAGTTTAAAACTTTAAAGAGCACCATAAAAGACAGGGCTTTAAAAGTCCTGAAGGCAGAGCCTTCTTGGAGAGAAGATTGTAGAGGCAAAGCACCACAATAGAAAAGGCCTCTCCTCACACACCTCTGATCACCTAGACAGAGGAGATCGTGAGCAGATTGAGGTGGAAGCAAGTGTTCCTTCAGGTACCCAGTCATGAAGATAAGCACCACCCATAATGTGTCAATGTCACTTTAGTCTAATCTAGTTAAAGGAAAGCCTGGATCATTTCACGTGTTACATTTTGAAGTGTACACTTAAGATTCTGAGTGGAAAGCAATGTATTGTCCTTGGCTGCAGCTCCCTATCGAGTATGAAAACTTGGTGCAACAGAACTCAGTTGTGGTTCTTTTTCCTTTCTCAGGAGTGAAACAGATTTGCAATTGGCATGTAAAAGGCATCCAAAGTAGTACAGTTACGAATAAATACACTCATTCATTTGTTACGACAAAATAGCTTTGCTTGCCCAGTATTGCTATCTTTAAGAGTGACCTTCTATCAATTCTGAAAGAACAGTACTGTTTGGAAGCATCCCTTTCACCTGGGGGTAAGGGAACCTGTACTGTCCTGTGTCTTTAAACAGATGCTCTTTATAGCCTCACTAACCATTCTGACCCAGATCTCAATTTGCCTCCACCATCCCCCCTCTTCCTGATTTGGCAAGCATCAGAGTGAGTTACAGATATGAGCGAACAAATGCTTGTGTTCACTATTCAGCAAGCATCCTTCAGCGGAGATTTTTGGAATTTGTTGCTAGTCCAGGTATACAGAATATCCTGCCGATGGTTTCCGACATTTCTATTATTTGCGTTTTCAGCCTAGACCCATAGAAGAAAGGCCCCACCCGCAAGTCTCTTGGGATGCTCAAAAGAGACTTACTTCCCCCAGTGTGGTTTTTAACAGCAGTACCGTTGGTTCGTAGCCTTCACAGCAGGAATAAAACCTGCAAGGGAAAAAAAAAAGGAAGAAGGATGAGCTACTGTCAGGGAATGCAATCCCATTATAGCACTGAGGTGGAAGTCGAATGGACTGTGACCTGTCAGCACAGCACACTCTACTTTAGTGCATTACAGTACTAGGAAGCCTGGGGCAATGAAAGCATCAAGGTGCAAGCAAAACAGGCTTCCTGCATAATCATCCAAATCCACTGCATGGTTTCCACATTAAGAGCAATAGTCCTGCTGGATCAGGCCAAAGGCTCATGTGATCCACCCAAACTGCCTGTTGCACTCTATGCTCTTCTGTTTCTTCTTGGGCTGGACCCCATGATGCTTTGCATCCTCCTGCCTGGGTTTGGGGGAGGGTTTTCTGGATTAAGTCCACTGCTGGTGAAAGAAGAAGTAATGCAGGGAGGAGATGGGATGGCTCTCAGTTGCAACACGGATACTGCAAGGTCTCTGCAGAAGTTGGACATAACTTCATCCCTTTGATGTTTTCGTGCATCACAGAGAAATCTGCCTGTGTATCTCTTTCTATAGGTCTGGACATTACTAGTTTAAATACCTGGAGGAATAGCAGTACGTAGTAACATCTATCAATCTCCTGGTGCTTACGATTACTGTGTTAAACAGGCAGCCTTTGCAAACTCATAAAGGAGAGGTGGCAAAAACACTCCTTCGTTCATCTTCAGTATTGTTTAGGGACGCGTAATAACGGGCAAAGCTGGCATGCGATGTGGAGTTTGAAGCCAGAATTTTTGCTCAGTGATCCAGGTAATTGCTCAGATAAAATTTTAAACACAACCTAATCTCAGGGGTGCATGCAGGATCTTGACATACGATTCCTAGGTCTGAAATCAGGCAGCTTAATTGTGATTGTGAAAGTATATTTCTTTGGATGTGGGTGTGTCTTAACTATTATTTGCCCCAGGACTGTGACACTGATCAGATCCTACTATATATCTTCTGAGAGGGCAGGGGGAACTTTCACACTTCTACCAAGCAGACCACAAGATTTGCTGTTGTTACATGTGTCCCAGTGCACCTGGCCAGACTTCAATATTTACGTTCTTTTGTTTTGGAAATGTCAATAGAAAAGAGCTTGAGGCCCATCTCTTTGTAATGACAGAATGGCCAGGTGCTAGTATGGGATGCATGGCCTGCAAAGCGAGTCCTGGGAACTTTCCAAGATAGTCATCACAAATTCATGGTTGACCCTTCTGACATGAGCAGGCTGCGTCCCTATAGCATGCACATTTTCAAAACAGCAGGGAGGAAACAACACTGGCAGCAGCCTCCAAATGATCCATGGAGCAAATTCAAGCATTCTTTCCCCTCGCTTACTTGTGTGTTGCATTGAAAATCCTAACATGATATTGTACAGCTTTTGCTTTTAGTCAGTCCTGTTTCCAGAAGGCTTCTCTCCAAGCAACATAAATGTTATGGGTCAGAAGCATAGGAACACTTCCTTTCCATCAACCTGCAGCAGAGGAAAAGAAGGGAAGCAGGGCCACTCCAGAGAGATCAGCTCCATTTTGCTCCTTCTCTTCCTCAACTGTTTCCATCCCAACTGATCCTTATACAAACTTTAAAAACTGCTCCTGGAGTTTTCTTATTCCCTTTTAATCATGTTGTGTCATGCTAGTCTGAGGGCACACACAATTATTGATCTCATGTCAGCTACCCTGGGAGACCTTTTGGCCAAAGAAATCTTTTAAACAAACATTATCCCTATGGCAATTCCTGTGCAAAAAAAAAATATTCATTGGGGCGCATTCTCAAATTAATCCTTAAGCCTAGATAAATGCCCTGAATAATAAGCAATAGTCCAGCATCTTGTTCTCACAGTACCCAACTAGTTGCTTCTGGGAAGCTCACAAGCAAGAGCTGAGTACAACAGTAGTCTCCACACTTATGATTCCCAGAAACTGGCATTCAGGGGCATACTGCCTCCAACAGATAACTTGTTGTTGTTGTTGTTGTTGTTGTTGTTGTTGTTGTTGTTGTTGTTGTTGTTGTTATTTATTAAATTTGTGTGCCTCCCTTCCAGGGCCAGATTTAGGTTTGATGAGGCCCTAAGCTACTGAAGGGACGCGGGTGGCGCTGTGGGTTAAACCACAGAGCCTAGGGCTTGCCGATCAGAAGGTTGGTGGTTCGAATCCCCACAACGGGGTGAGCTCCCGTTGCTCAGTCCCAGCTCCTGCCAACCTAGCAGTTAGAAAGCACTTCTGACGGGAAGGTAAACTGCGTTTCCGTGTGCTGCTCTGGTTCGCCAGAAACGGCTTTGTCATGCTGGCCACATGACCCGGAAGCTGTACGCCGGCTCCCTCGGCCAATAACGTGAGATGAGCACCGCAACCCCAGAGTCCTCCACGACTGGACCTAACGGTCAAGGGTCCCTTTACCTTTTAAGCTACTGAAGGTAATGGGGCACTTTATATGTCCAGCTGTCCTTTGTCAACAACAAATTGTCGCTGTTTTTTGTGTTGAATATTTTAGGGAGCAGGCTAGCAGGCGGGGCCCATTACTTACACATCATAGGAACCTACACAACACAAAACACTGTTGCTGCATGTAGGTTTTATTTTATTTGTTTTTCTTCTTCTTATATTTTGGAAATGTACATCCAGTTTTTTTCATTTACAAGAGAGTGGGGCCCTAAGCTATAGTTTGTATAGCTTATACGTAAATCTGGCACTGCTCCGTTCATCTGAAGGTCACAGGGTGGTTCACAATATAAAAATACAAAGTCAGAACACAAAATACATAATAAACCCAAACCCAAAAGCAATGCACCATTCTAAAGCAAAGTAACACTCTTCATAGGATATTACCTCATTTCCTGCACAACCTTGAATTATTCCCCAAGCCTCCCTGAATGAACAGCCCTGTTGTGGCTCGTAACCATTGATACCCATATCTATGTTTCCCCCCCCCTTCATTTCCTTCTAAAGCCATCCAAATTAATGGTCATTCCATAGGTTAGCTATACACTGTGCAAAGGACTGCCCTGAGTCTTCACTGGACAGTCCCAAGTTCTAGTATTATGGAAGAGAGATAAAAAAAATATCTCTCCACTAGTTTAGCTATGTACTATGTAAAGAAGTATTTCCTTTTATGATTCTTGAAACTTCCCACATTCAGCTTCAGTGGATGGCCCCAGGTTCTACGGTAGTATTATGAGAGATGAAAAAAAGCTGTTCTTCTCACCATGCAGAATTTTATAAAACCTCATCATGTCTCCCATTACTTGCCTTATAACTAAACTAAAAAGCCCCAAATGTTTTAACCTTTCTGTTCATTTTCTTTATCCTGTTGAGAATTCTGATGATTTGAAACTCACTGTGCAGATGCCAACTTACCTCTGCAAGCTGTATCCATTTTCCAAAGTTGAGAATATGCAGACAGGTGAGGACAAAGAAAATCGTTCAGGGATCCAGGACCAGACAACACGCATTTCCTGAGCAGTAACAATGGTGGAAGAGAAATTGTGGGCATTCACAGTGAGGTGAAACGGTTGCCTGTACAGCAGAGGAGAGAAGGGAAAAATAATTAATCCTGTGCTATAAATAGCTTCATAGATCCCAATCCTGAGGACAAAGATTCCCCCCCCCCAAAGATACTACTAACCAAACTCACAACAAGCTCTTCATATGTTATGTCCTATGGTAGTAGACATAACAGACTGTTATCCTATGGGGACTGAATGTCTCTGTAGCTGTACTGTAGAGTGCTCTGTAATTGACTTAGCCGTAGTGCTTGGTGGAGTGCTTCTCAAAAGAGAATGTGCAATATCTAAAGTAGGGTGTAAAGGAGGAGATCCTTCATAGAATCATAGAACTGTAGCGTTGGAAGGGACCATGAGGGTCCTCTAGTCCAACCCCCTGCAAATGCAGGAATCTTTTGAACCCACAACCTTGAGATTAAGAGTTTCATGCTCTACTGACTGAGCGAACTGGATGGTGCCTCGTGGCCTTTTGTACCTGTGCTGCACTGCTGTCACTCCTTTCTCCACCAATGCCTTCCTGTTAGCCATTTGAAGGAGCCAGATTTCTTTGCGGGAGAAAAGCCGGATGCTGAACGCCTTTTCCAGAAGCTTGTCGGTAGTCATGTGCTCACGAATGTCCTGCATGAAACCCCACAAGCTCCCTTTGATATCCACCACCTCCAAGCCTTGCGAAGCCACGGACAGCTGGAACTGCTTGAGCAGGGCTAGCGCGATCCGGTAGAGGACTTTCTGCCCCTCCAGAAGGTACACATCGAATATGCGGATGACATAATCGAACGGGAGGCCGTCGAAAAGCCAGACCAGCCAGTCGGAATACACCTCAAAGATGTTGTCCGATGAGCTCGCTATCAGGCGGTGGGCAGCTGGGCAGTGTTTGTTGGCCAGGTCCCCAAAGGTCATACACGAAGCCTCGTGGGTGAGGAAGGAGTGGTCAATGTAGGAGGTGTGGGGGGCGTTGCAGTAGAGGAGCCGGCAAGTGTCCTCAAAGCACTGGGCCTCGCCTTGGCTGTAATGGAGTATCAGGGCAGTCACAGCTGGAAGCAGGGGGCAGTAGGTGATGTCGGGGTACAGGCTGGAAATGCAGATGAGTATCCTTTTCACTGCAGTTACCCCTTCTTCAGAGAGGCAGTATTCAGGCATGATGCTTCCTTCCAGGAATTCAGGTAATGGGTCGAAGCTCTCGCTCGGGGCTTCAAACAGCTTGCTGGCAACATCCCTGTAGACTTCGGCATCGGGGGTCATGAGCCGGCACGGTATGTGCTGGATTACATGCTGGTAAGCCTGCACCCTCAGAGAGTGACTTCCTGCCCAGCGCCCTTCCCTTCCCAGCTTTTTGAGCTCCTTCATAGACTTGCCAAGCAGCTGCTCCTGACTGTCCTGCTGCTCGTTCAGCTTAGGCATCTTGTTCTGGTCCACAAATTCGCTACAGCGTAAGCAGGAGGCTGCGTCCATGTCCATCGCAACCACCAAAGGGATTTGCAAGGAGCCCTTAGATAGATCGGTGGTCTCTGTGGAACAAAAGCACCATGGTTCAGCACGATTCACATATCACCATTCGGCAGAATGCTTAAACTGTTCCTGACAACTGTGGGTGAAAAGCACTGAGGTTTATCCAGTCTCTTGGGAATTGCAACCACAGACAATTCCCACTTAAAATTTAAACACAGGCACCGGTCATAGTTATCACTTGTCACCTCATAGGCTTTCATTTAGTCTAAGTATTTGGAGATGCTTCCATCTCTCATGTAAATCAAAGCTATCTGCTCATCATTAGTTAAAAAGGTAGAACAACAAAACATTTAAATGTGAGTAAGCATAGAGCAAGGGTGGTGGACCTCAGGCCTGGCGGGTTGAATGTGGCCCTTCAAGTCTCTCTGTCTGGTCCTTTGGACTCTCTCAAAGCCATACCCACCATTAGCCTTGCTTCTCACCCTCCTTGAGTGTTTTTGCCAGGCTGGAATGTGTCTTTTAACTCTTACTTCCTTGGGTGGAGCAGAGATAAAGGGTGTGAGAGCATGTGTAGAAACTAGCCTACTGTCCAAGGGTAAAACTTCAATTCATTGCCCCACCCATGTTTGCCTCTGGCCTTGCTCAGCAATGGCATGCGGCCCCCGGAAGGATATGTAGCCCTTGGGCTGAAAGGGGGTTTCCAATCCCTGGCACAGAGAATGTAGATCCATATACACATTATGCAACATATAAACATAGGTCTGTTGGTTAGGAAATCAAAATCATTAGGCATTGTTAGAATGAATAAATGGTATTCTAAAACTGATTTATAAACCACACTTTATCTTAAAGTGGTACAAAAAGGCAAAAGGAACTATTTGCATAGCAACGGGATTTTCAAAGTGCATTTTTTCGGTCTGTATTTGGAGCCTAATATCACCCAAGCACATATTCTCTGAGGGAGTAGGGAGTTCAGGAACCTTGGTAGTATTCCATAGGCTTCCTTCAGAAAGCTTTAACTCCATTTAGATCTGAAATAAGAATCTCCTAATGTGAAATTGTTGGCATGGGCAAAAGGGTATCCACCTGCTTGATGATGTTCAATGTTCCAGAGGCAGGCTTGTGAAAAGCCAATCAAGGCGCGAATAATATCATGCAATCTGAGCCAGGCAACTGCATCTTCTTCAAGTAACAAGGTAGATTATCATTTAAAGGAGAGAGAGATGGGGACAGGCAGGCAGGCAGGCAATTAATAATCACTTCCTGGAAAGGCCTCCTCAGGAGAAAAGAGATGCCATGCCAGCAACTGCAGATGACAGCCATAAAATAAACAGATGGGTTACTTTGCTGATTCTCCCCATGATGGAGTTTAGGGCTTTCTAAAATAGAAGACAGAACGTAAAACCGGTGAAACGTTAGAAATCATGGTGAATATAGGTCACATTAATCACAGTGTGTTTAATACTAAATTGATCCTACTTCCTGATCTGCTAAAACATAAGTAATAAAATAAAATTTAGTTTGGAATGCCCCATGCAAAGTATTGTTAAATAATGTATACAGCTTTCTGTGTCTCTTAGCTCTCAGGGTTGGCAAACTTTTTGTTTTCCTGAGTATCTTCCTGTAAATATCTGGTTTGTGAACCATTGCAGTTAGAGCAAGGAGGCTACTTTTATAGTGATATTTATGTGATGTGTGTGAATGCAATGATTTAAGAACATAAGAAGTTCAGGCCAATGGCCATAGCTGCCAAGTCTCCCGCTGAAAAATGCGGGATCAGCAGCGGCGCGGAACTTCCGGTGCCACTCTGCCCGATTTCTGGTGCCCAGACATGGGCAGAGCAGCACCCAAAATGGAGCCTCCCTGGAAGGTAGGAAATCCGAGGGATTTCCGGCAGGGCCGTGTTAAGCGCCCCTGGCACCGTGGTGTGACGGATCCCTTCGCCCCCCCCGCCCCGTTTCCCAGTGCGGTGGGTGGGCGGGTGCCGCACGCAGCGCGGCTGCCACAGGTGCTGCTGCGCGGCGGGCGGGCAGGCACAGTGTGGTTGCCGTGGGCGCAGCTGCGCAGCGGACCAGCCGGCCAGCGGGTGGGCGGGCGCAGCTCGCCACGCCCCCCTGGCAGGCCAGCGCCGTGGTGCCCTGCGCCACCCAGCTTGGCCGTAGGGCCAGCCCTGATTTCCGGGATTTTTTTCTATTCGGGTTAACAGCGGGAAACGGATTAAAATCCAGGGGTTTCACGTGAAAAACGGGAGACTTGGCAGCTATGCCAATGGCCCATCTAGTCCAGCATCCTGTTTTTACAGTGGCCAACCAGATGCCCGTGGGAAGCTAAACAAAGGACCTAAATGCAGCAGCACTCTCCCCTCCTATGGTTTCAAGCAACTAGTATTCAGAAGCATACAATGAAAGCATATGCTAGTCATTGTGGCTAGTAGCTTTATGCTCCACCAATTTGTCCAATCCTCTTTTTATACCCATCCAAGTTGATGACCATCTACATCCCAACACTGCTTCCCATGGGTGTTTTTTTCATAATTAGTGTTGCCAGACTCAATAGAGGACAGGACTTCTGTGCCTTTAATTGCCCTGCTCTCTTTTGAGTCTGGAAACCTTAAAGAGAAACCAGCAGACCCTTTGCTTGGAAATTAAACTAAGGGTCTGCTGGTTTCTCTTTAAGATTTCCAGACTCAAAAGAGAGCAGGGCAGTTAAAGACACAGAAGTCCTGTCCTCTATTGAGTCTGGCAACCCTATCCATAATTTTAACTGTGCTGTGTAGCATATATTTGTATTTTGCTTTTCCACCCAAGAGCACAAGATTGTGTATGTTTTCCTCCCCTCCCCATTTTACATTTGCAACAGCCCCCTAAGGTAGGCTAGGTTAACTTAATCTATCTGCCTAAACAGCAGTTCTTGTCAATAGATTTTGGGGTGGGTGGGATGGAGGGACCCCAATCCCTATACCAGGCACCCCCAAACTCGGCCCTCCAGCTGTTTTGGGACTACAACTCCCATCATCTCTAGCTAACAGGACCAGTGGTCAGGGATGATGGGAATTGTAGTCCGAAAACAGCTGGAGGGCCAAGTTTGGGGATGCCTGCCCTATACAGTGTACTGGGCACAGGAAATCCTGTTGACATCTCTGATGACATGATAGAGCAGGCATCCCCAAACTTCGGCCCTCCAGATGTTTTGGACTACAATTCCCATTTTCCCTGACCACTGGTCCTATTAGCTAGGGATCATGGGAGTTGTAGGCCAAAACATGATCCCTAGCTGCAGTTTGGGGATGCCTGTGTTAGAGTAAGAACTTGCAAGTTTTTACCAAAATCTATTCCATATAGCATGCCTCCAAGAATGGCTGCCCAGGTCCTAATGCTATTCGTCCCTGCATTAGGCTTAGAAGATACATTGGGAAGAGTAATTCCCAAAGCACCTTAGAGGCTGAATAGTTAAAGCTGAGTCTGAAATATACACAGTGATATCACTGTGATTTTGCATGGTCCCGCAGGTGGGAGAGATAAACAGTTCAGTGCACACTTGCTGTTGTAGGTTTGGAGTTGATAAGGCCCAGAACTGCTTTCCCAGAATCCTTCATAATGGCTGCAACTTAAACTGTGCTAATGCTTAGCATTCAGTTAACACCTGTCGCCTAACAATTTATAGCATTGTTATATTATTAATTTGTACTGCAGAGATGCTACAGAAATAGAAATGCCAGAACAAAAACATGGGTGTCAGCTGCAATGGCTCATTGCTTGGCGAAAGAAGGGGGATGGGGAAGACAAGTGACAATCAAATGCAAAAAACCATCTGGAAGTTGTTGCTCTCCTCAGCGCTGAAGGTGGTGGTGTTTGTTTGGAGGCCCTGATTGCAGTCAAAGAGTCTGTAGCTATGGTTTCTCCAAAAGTGTTACCTGATGGGTCTCAGGCACTTAACAAAATAATGTTCATGTATTTGATCCCTGGCTTTTTATTTCTAGCTTGGGGATGTGATATCCTTCAGGGTCTGGGAAAGTGACACACTCCAGTTCACTGGTGTCTGCAGGAATATTTTAGGTGCGGCGGGGTGTGTGGGTATACATGCATACAGAACTAACATCAGGGAACATGTCTACCATTTCTGATAGATCTGGTGACAAACAGTCATCCAAGCTGGATAGGCCTGGCCTCTTAAGAAACTCATGCACCCTGTCTACACCCATCTCTCCCTCAAAATGGCTAGACCTGCTCTCTATATCTGGCATCTAGATACAGTGGTACCTCAGTTTACAACCACAATTGGTTCTGGAAGTCTGTACTTAACCTGAAGCGTACTTAACCTGAAGCGAACTTTCCCATTGAAAACAATGGAAAGTGGATTAATCCGTTCCAGACGGGTCCGTGGAGTACTCAACCTGAAGCGTACTTAACCCGAAGTATGAGTGTAATTGGTTCTGGAAGTCTGTACTTAAACTAAAGCGTACTTAACCTGAAGCAAACTTTCCCATTGAAAGTAATGGAAAGTGAATTAATCCGTTCCAGATGGGTCCGCGAAGTTTGTAAACCGAGGTGGTTGTAAACCGAGGCGGTTGTAAACCGAGGTATGACTGTAGCATCTTTCCACTCAAAACTGAAACTCCTACTTTTCTCCCTAGCTCTCTTCCCCCCTGTACCTTTAATTAATTTCTCAGCTGCTACAACCAATTTCACAGTCCATCCTGCATTTCCCTTAAACAACAGCAGCAAGAAACCAGAATAACAACAGTGGGGTTGTCATACAACACTCTTAACTTTGCCGTCCTTCCAGTAAAGTGGGTAAAGCAACACTGGGTGGAGGACTGATACAAACCATATCCTCTCAACCTCCCCGCACCCAGCAATATGGGTATAATAATTATGGATTTCTCTGCATTGGGAAGGTTTTCTCTTTCATTCTTACAAGTTTAGGGGAAGGGGAGAATCCCGTTTTAAATACGCATTTTATGCTGTGAACTGCCCTGAGATCTTCGGATGAAGGGTGGTATCAGGCAGGCCACCTTGGCCCCATGACAGCGGGTGACTGGGGCACGCCGACACCATCACAGTGTGTCTGTGTAGTTTCGGCACGCCCTGTGGTATGAGCACAAGAAAAATCAGCATGCCATGCAGCATGCTGACCTCACTCATGCACGTGGCGGGGGCGTGCCAACGTGACATGCACATGCCCTGTGGTATGCTCACTCCTTGGAGTGGAACCTTGTGGGGGGCCCTTCATTAAAAATTTGTGGGTGCCTGAGCACCCAAGGTTCCGCATACTCAGCGCTTATGGGTGGTATACAAATTTAAAACAAACAAACAAGCTGGAGTTAGAAAATTCATAAATGCAGTTACACTATCATCCTGGATTTCTGAGCTTCATTCTGTGGGGCAGCAATGACATTTTCACCAGTGAAGAAACACACAGACACCCCTTGAAATGAACCAAGGAGTATGTCACATTCCCTTTCTCTAATTGGCTAGATCTATGCAGGTGGCACTGTGTGTTAAACCACGGAACCTAGGGCTTGCTGATCAGAAGGTTGGCGGTTGCTCGGTCCCAGCTCCTGCCCACCTAGCAGTTTGAAAGCACATCAAGTGCAAGCAGATAAATAGGTACCACTCCGGCGGGAAGGTAAACAGCGTTTCCGTGTGCTGCTCTGGTTCGCCAGAAGCGGCTTAGTCATGCTGGCCACATGACCCAAAAGCTGTACGCCAGCTCCCTCGGCCAGTAAAGCAAGATGAGCGCCGCAACCCCAGAGTCATCTGCGACTGGGCCCAACAGTCAGGGTCCCTTTTCCTTTACTGTGCATTATAATGGGGTTCGCCCTGTTCTTATCACTTGGAAAGCGGGGAGCAGGTAAGAATATAGAAACCAAAGAACTGAGAGCAAGAAAGAAATGAAGAAAAAAGGCTTGCGTCTGTGGTGGGAATGATGGGGGTCCTTATGCATCGCTGGGATAAACTATGTGGAAAGTCTTGGGAACATAGAAGTTACATGGCAAAGGTAAAGGTATACAAAAGGCAAGGTAGACAAAACATGTTGGAGAAAATGGATCAAGAGATAAGCGACTACTGGGGAGGCTAAACCGTGCCAGGGAAGGTCATTATAGTTGTCTATAAACCTGAGATGCCCTGTAAGCCCTAGTGTGCCTAAAGCTCCTGCATTAGATGAAAACCTCTGAAATTAAAAGTGTGCTGTGGGCAAGTTCTTTAGCCCTACCGTTGAAGTTGAGTCCCCCTGGGGGAAATACTGTGCTATTGCTAAAAAGAGTTAGTTAATGATGATCTAAGAGTAGTTGGAGGGAATCTTTTGCAATTGCTGAAAAATTGTGGCTTCATCAATACTGAAACTTGTGGATAAGTGTTGTTAGGTGTTATTGTTTTTTAACAGCACATGGATATATATATATCAGATAACATCATGTTCTGCAGCTAGTGCTGTTCTGTAGTTAGGATTTGCTTTTTAAACTATGTTAGGAAAGCTAGCTTATACAACAAAAGCTTCCTTCTTGTGCCATATCTACATGCCTTGCCTGTATCCAGAAATAAGGCCTGGTTAGACTGAAGCTGTGTACACACTGTCCTTTCTTGGGAAATGCTGCAATTTGATTCATTTCCTCCAAACCAGCTTCAATCTGAATTAATAAAAAGAACGACTAGCATTTTAAACTGATAATGCATACACAAGCTGAATTGCTGAAAGTCTTGCTTTCTTTAGTACATTGTAACCCTATTGTACAAATAAAACATGCATAATAAAAAATGAAATGGAACAGGAACGGCCTGTAAATGCATGCTTCCCTGTCTAGCACATCTCAGGGAGCATGCTAAATTGAGATTTAAAGCTGTATGTAGTTGCTGGGTTGCTGTATGTGTTCAGGGGTGGAAAACCTGTGGCCACACAATTTGTGAACCAGCCCTAGGAAGAGAACAGACATCGGGTCTACCCCAGCCAAATGCAAAACCCTGCAACACAAGGATCTAATGCACTATTACAACTAACTACTCGTTAAGAGCGAGTAACACTTCCATCTAGGTGAACAGCTTATTAGCCTGGGCTGCTCAAGCCACCTTCTGGTATACAAGTAAAATCTAGGCTGACTATGCTTCCCCCCCTGATGATCTGCAAGGTTGATTGGAGATGTCTTACCTTGTGTGGTCTCCAGGTTGCCTTCCTTTAGCTCACCCATCATGGTGTTCCTTGCCCTTGCTTTGTCCAAAGGGACATCTGCTCTGGAGGGCCCAGTGGGGCTGGTATAACTCAGCCCGATCTGCAGCATCCCTTGTCCTTGCTCAAATGACCTGGTTGAAGCTTTGCTTCTGTGCCTCATTTATTGGGCCCGAGTCCTCCTGTGCAGCCAGCTCCTCCCCAAGGAGATGCTTATTTGGTGTAAACACTAGTAAAAATGTACCCCCACCTACTCACTCATTCATGCCTGCCATATGCCTCTCTGACGAGCAAGATGTAAATAGGCAAGATACTGATCAAAATATCATCAGGACCATTAAAAAGGCTCGTTTATTTTTCCAAGGGTAAACTTTATTTCCCTGTGTGGTCCTTGCAACACCACAAGAAAACGAGTCCCATGTGTACCAGAAAAACAAACATACCAATATACAGAGGGGAGGGGAGGTGAAGTAGCAGTGTCTCTCGATTTCTGTCCTTGTTTAAACGTCCTTGAAAGGATGGAACATAAACAACAAAACTGGCTCTCAAACTGCTTCCTGCTGGTTCTTTTGTTTCTACTTGAAGATAGAAATAGAATCATGTGAACAGTAAATGCCAAGTGTTTTAACTGACGAAGCTGTGAGGTTCAGAGTGTATAAAAACAAAGGGGAAAGCTGTTATAAATGTACCACAGAGCTACACTGGGGAGGCCGGCTGCATACACACCATACCTTTAAAGCACATTCAAAGCTCATGCCTTTCCTCAAAGAATTCTGGGCACTGTAATTTGTTAAGGGTTGCTGAGAATTGTAACTCTGTGAGAGGTAAACTACAGTGCCCATAATTCTCCAAGGCAAAGAATGTCATTTCAATGTGCTTTAAAGGTACAGTGTATACACAGTTTTAATTTTGAGTGGAATACAATAAGCACAGGGCTGTCGTTTGAGTTTTGTCTAACCTAGGAAAGCAGGACAAGTTCTGAAGTGACTTCTATACTTGCAATGAGACAGAAGGTGGGACTGTTAAAATGGGAATATAATGATTGGGAATTATTTGCCATCAGAGTGCCCTCCTGCAGCTAATCTGTGTAATACATCAATCTGCGGGTTGTATATATGCGTAAATAAACCATGTATCATAGAGATACCAGTGTCTCTGCTGTCCCTCATTCTGAGGAAATCGAATCCTGGGTACTTGCATGGAACCCCTGGAATCTGGATTGGGGTGGTGAGCAACAGTATTCCATCCCTCCTAATCACAGCACAACCTTCTCCCTGTAAACATTTTCAAACCATTCATTTCTAGCCCTAGAGCTGATCAGAAAAACAGAGTCTGGTATTTGTCTGTGCCTTTAACAGCATGTTAATTGGCTGAGCATTTCACAGCCTGTAGAGATAAACATTATCATCTTCTAATTTTTATAGATCAAGCTGATGTTAAGAGAACAGGAATGAGACTAGTTAAATAAAAGTGGCACCTGTTGCTACCTAATGGCCCCAAACAATGAAACTAATTTCTGCCCCACATGTTCCTGCTGCTGCAGCTACACTCTTGTCTTGAGTTTGCATCATGTGCATCCTGATCTGTTGCATGTTTACTCAGAAGTAAGTGCCACTGACCAAGCCTATGTTGAGAAGGGAGCCAAAATGTATTCTTCCTCGCATATTCTTGACATGCAGCAATCTGGAAGATTGCCTTCTTCTAGATGAATCGAAGCGAGCCAAATGGAGGTGGATAAAAAGAACTAATTAAAGAATTGTGAGCAAGGGATCACTCTTTCTTAAAATTTAATGGGGAAGAAATGAAATATGCAGAGGCCCCATTCCCTCCCAATGAGGAATGCAGCTGAACATGATGAATATTTCATGATTACTTCATGTCAAATGTGCAAAGACAGGAATTGAGCCCAGCATCTTCTCAATCCACTTTGCTAAAGGGTTCAGAAAAGTGAAGCGGAAACAGAAAACTGCTGCATGGTGTGTCAAGACCAATTCTACTACAAGGGAGTGGACACTACTGCCACTAGCAGAGTAATCAGTTGATCAGTGTTTCATGATGTACGTGTCCTGACAGTGGCATGGAGAATCCAGTGGGCTTGGCTGTAGGAAGGATACAGCCCAATGCACATTTATGGAAAGTAACGAAGCAAGCAAGCCACCTAACAGGGACATATGCAGCCTGGCCAGTGTGGAAGCCAGGAGGGGGCATAGTTGGGTATGTTGTTTCCACATTTGCCCCTGCTCTTTCAGGACCTCACAATGATTATGGCCAACAGCAGTAATAGTGTGTGCTCTACTATGCTTCCTATGGCTACAGTGTGGGCTTCTGCAGCAACAAAGCCTCCTCCCCACAAAGTCCAGTTCACACTGGGATAAGGATCTGCTCATCTTATTGAATTCAGTGAGACTTAACTTCTGGGTAAAATAAGGTTGGGACAAGAGCTAGCTTGGGACAAGAGCCTTGAATGATACCATTATACTGTACTGTGCTGTAGCGTTTAGAGCAGGCATCCCCAAACTGCGGCCCTCCAGATGTTTTGGCCTACAACTCCCATGATCCCTAGCTAACAGGACCAGTGGTCAGGGATGATGGGAATTGTAGTCCAAAACATCTGGAGGGCCGAAGTTTGGGGATGCCTGGTTTAGAGTGTTAGACTACGACAGGCATCCCCAAACTTCAGCTTTCCAGATGTTTTGGACTACAATTCCCATCTTCCCCAGCCACTGGTCCTGTTAGCTAGGGATCATGGAAGTTGTAGGCCAAAACATCTGGAGGGCCGCAGTTTGGGAATGCCTGGACTAGGACCAAGGAGATCTAGGTTCAAATTCCTAGTCATCCATTAGGCCTTGAAGGTTGGCCCACCAAACTGTTTTAGGCAAATGACACACATCTTTCCTGACCTGACATCACATATTAAATCAGGCACATGAAAGTTCAAGCCACTGCTCGAATTTTCAAGCCGAGGCTAAAAGGAAGAACCAGTGCTTTCTGTTGTTGCGTTGCATGAAAAAGTTGGTCTTTTTGAATATGGCACCTTTTTCTGTGGGCTTGCACAGCTTAAAGGAATGGAGGGATAAAAATAGAATGAATAAATCATGCTCAGCATGGATTCATTGAGTTGGTTTGCACATAACACTAAACCATGGTTTTAATGG
Organism: Zootoca vivipara; assembly: GCF_965207765.1. NCBI lineage: Eukaryota > Metazoa > Chordata > Lepidosauria > Squamata > Lacertidae > Zootoca > Zootoca vivipara. The sequence continues at coordinate 37,832,411 of NC_142584.1, forward strand.
GAACCATAGTTAAAGCTGAGGCATCAATCACTTAAATCTTATTACATCATAAAGCAATTAAAAGCACCAATGAGAACAGTTGAGCCTTGGGAGGGTTTGATTATTTTTTTCCACCACTCTTCAGTCACAGTTCTGTAGCTTTTGGGTAATGGTGGCTCTGTAGGAAATGTATACTTTTTGTGCATTCTATAATCTCCTTTTTAAAGAGGTGGTTACATGTAACGCTAAGCTATGATTAACATTAATTAAGATTTATGAACCAAAGACAAACATTGTTTAATGGACAAACATAGTTAATAAACAATAGTTACTCTGCTGGGCTGGATTTACACAGAGCACTAAGCCATGGCTTAATAAATCATAGATTAATGGACCATGGTTTACATCACTATGTGCATACCATTGTGTGACCTTGGGTGTGTCATAATCTCTCAGGTTCAGCTTCCAATGTAAAAACTGATGAGTAAAATAAATACTGTCATTTAACTCATGAAAAGGGCACCAAAGATTTTTCTTCTTGTGGTTGATGTGTCTGTTGTTACTGTCAAGTGAGCAAACACTCGTTCTGGATTAATCATGCCTCTCCTATCCTGTGAAGCTTAATCAGCATCCTGCCCTTTGTTTACCGAAACAAATCATCCTGCATTCTATATTATGATGGACTGACATGCAAAGGAAAAGCTTCACTGTTTCTTTGATTCCAGGGTGTGAGTATGAGGGAAAATAGTTTATTGAAGAATTAATGAGGAAGAGCAGGGAAGTCCAAAAATAGACTGACCAGAAAGAGCTCCATCCCAAAGCCAGTAAAAGAGTATTCTCCTATGTTAAGAAGACAAGAGAATTTTCAAACCAAGTCTCCCATTATTGAATGGCTCTCCAAATAGATATTACATCCCATTATTTTAGTCCTTAGAACTATTTTGCCTTCTGCTTGCTATTTTGTAAGTGCTGCTTACTGATTTTATGCTGCTGGGTGGTTTCATGCTGCTTTTTATTAACTTTGAGCTGGCAGTGCTCTTCTGCATGGATTGTTCTTAGTCCTGTCCTTGCATTTTATTGATTTTCAATTGTGATCCGCCCAGAGCACACAGCTGATTGTGTGGTGCAGAAATGCTTAAATAAAACAAAATAAATGTTTTATAAGTATAAGTAGTATAAGAATAAGTAGTGATGTATGGAAGTGAGAGCTGGACCATAAAGAAGGCTGATCACTGAAGAATTGATGCTTTTGAATTATGGTGCTGGAGGAGACTCTTGAGAGTCCCATGGACTGCAAGAAGATCAAACCTATCCATTCTGAAGGAAATCAGCCCTGAGTGCTCCCTGGAAGGACAGATCGTGAAGCTGAGGCTCCAATACTTTGGCCACCTCATGAGAAGAGAAGAATCCTTGGAAAAGACCCTGATGTTGGGAAAGATTGAGGGCACTAGGAGAAGGGGACGACAGAGGACGAGATGGTTGGACAGTGTTCTCGAAGCTACGAACATGAGTTTGACCAAACTGCGGGAGGCAGTGCAAGACAGGAGTGCCTGGCGTGCTCTGGTCCATGGAGTCATGAAGAGTTGGACACGACTAAACGACTAAACAACAACAAAGGTTGTTTATGAATACAGTACATGGAGGAATAGGATCACACCAGTCATGAATTCAGTTCAGAAGGAGGATCGGGTAAGGGGATTAGATTGCTGGGCTTCGATTGTCAAACTGGGAGATCCTGGTTCAAATGATCAGCCACCAGGTCAACAGGCCTAGCCTCCTTGAAAGAGGTGCTGTGCGGTGCTATTTACATCTAGAAGGAGGCTCATAGAAGGCTTGTTGGATAGTATCAACCACCTTTTGTCATCTAGCTCAGCATTGTCTACACTAGTAATAGGGAACCATTGACACACACCCCGACTCATTTCAAGTGGCCCAGCAGATGCTGTGGGCCCACTCTTGATCTCTGGACCACACTGAGAGAGAGAGAGAGAGAGAGAGAGAGAGAGAGAGAGAGAGAGAGAGAGAGAGAGAGAGAGAGAAGTAAGAGTTACAAGCCTGCCGGCTCTGCCCTCTTTGGGTTTTGGTTGCACCTACCATTAGCTGCAAGCCTCCCCGCCCTATAGACTTGTCCTGTGGGTAAATGGGTGTGGAAAGCTCTTCACTGTGACAAGCAGATGGTCTCCATAGCTTCAGACAGAAGTCTTTCCCAACCCTACCTGGAAATATCAGGATTTGAACCTGGGGCCTTCGGCTACAGCCTTCCCTCACAATACAATTAGCAGCTTCAGGTGAATAAGTTTTGTTGAGACCATGATGGGGAGGGAGAGTTAAGGTCCCTTTCCCTTTCTCAGGCCATGATCCTGATCAGAGGTCCTCATGGCAGCTCCCACCCCCCAGTGCAACAACTCATTTACTGTAACATGGCGTGTGGCTGTAAGTGTAAAATACTTGGTACACCCCAAAGCAGTTGCTTTTACTTGTTTACCTATTTCTGAAGCATCAGCAAAATAACATAGATTTACCTTACTATAGGGAATGAACAATGGGATGGGAATGTTGCAAGAAGAAGAAGGCAGATGCCAAAAAAATGTGAACTGAGCATATAGTTCACTTCTGTAAACATTGCTGCTGTTAAACTCTTGACTGGTTGCTTCCAAGCACCAGAGATGCCAAAATGCCCTGTTAATGATTATTACCTTCTTGATTGTCATGAATGTACTTATGCAGACTGCCACATGATGATACGATCAAGCTGAAACAGGAGGCTCACTGAAGGTGCGAGAGTTTCAGGTACAAAGGGTACAGTATTTGACATCCATGATTTAAAAGGTATCCATTTATGCTTGTTTAACCCTTTTCTGTCCCTTTACCTTTTAACCCTTTTCTGTGCTCAGTGACTGGCATAATGCACCACTTCCCTCCACGAGGACTACACACTCCACTCTGAACACACACAACAGGAACCTTTTTCAGAGTACACCCCCCTTCATGGCCTACTTTCCCTTTTCACATGGAGCTAAGGTCTTTGCATGGGACATTTCTGCCACGGATGGCTGTAAATGTTAAGTTTACCGTATATGTGTTGAAAACTCTTATTGCAGAATTATTAAGGAATGCCAATATTATTCATTATTTAACCCAGCCTTCATCAAGAGCTCAGGGTGGCATACATGGTTCTCTTCAACCTAACAGTTCAAAAAAACACCAAAAAGTGCAAGTAGATAAATAGGTACCGCTCCGGCGGGAAGGTAAATGGCGTTTCCGTGCGCTGCTCTGGTTTCACCAGAAGCGGCTTAGTCATGCTGGCCACATGACCCGGAAAAACTGTCTGCGGACAAACGCCGGCTCCCTCTCCCAGTAAAGCAAGATGAGAGGTGCAACTCCAGAGTCGTTCGCAACTGGACTTGTCAGGGGTCCTTTACCTTTACCTATACATAGGATTTCAACCTTCAATGATATCTGAATGTAAACCACTGTTAATGCACAACATACTGGCTGTGTTTGGTGCAATAAATCTGTTTATTCTTTTGATGCATGAGCATCAAATAATCATTGTAAGCATTTCTTCTGCCTAGTATTATCACTTTTAAAAACAACAACAGTGCCTTTGATAACAGCTTGATGTCTTCTTCTTCTTCTTTGCGATCACTCGTAGCTGAGTAAGATTGTCTTCCACAAACACGGGGTTGGGTTTTTGGAAGACGCCTGTGTGTGATTTTGTTTCGTGTGTGTAGATCAGTGCATGACCAACGCACAGTCTTCACAGGGCTCTGTTCTGATGGCATGAAGTAGTCACGATAAACCGGTAGATACCTATTTGCTGCAGCCTTCATCCGCCTTCACAGCCGTTGTAACATACCACTTGTTATCATCTGCCTGTTCTGCCGTTGAGGACTTCTTGGATCATTCTTTGTCTAGCTCCTTCCCTTTGACCTTATCGCCTTGGGTGACCCTGCTGGGAGTACGAGATTCCCAACGGCTTCGCTCACAAGGGTCATAGGAACATGCAAGCCCACTCACCACAACAAGGTGATGATCCAGTGAGCACCGCTTGATGTACATAAATTGTCAACAGGAGGGGGGCTGGGAGGGGGTGGAAGTGGCACTCCTACCAGTTTTCTGAAACTCTCCGCCTTTCTTCTACAAAGTATTTGGGGACTCATCAAAGTTTAACTAGACTGGTGCCATATGGTACATGTTAAGGACATTTTTGCATACTCCCTATTCCTGACCCACATTTAGTGAACTGTACCCACTCCCTTAGTCTTTGTCCTGTCCCTTTATCAACTATTTTTGTGTGCACTGTGCCAGCCACACCACCTAACAGAAAATAAACAATGTGTCAATATATTTTTATTAATTGCCACAATAATGATATCTTTCTGCAGGGCTGGTTAGTAGCAATACTAAATTATCAAAAAAGCATTTATTTGTGTTTAGGTTTTCATTACACACACACAAATTATTAATAATGAACATGAATTTTCTTCTCTGCTGCAGTTTGCAGCTCACAATTATTACAGCGGCATAAGTCAAATCATATTTATGATTTGGGATACACTTTATATAGTTCATTGCTTTCTTCCAGCAGGGACGCTTCCTGTGCCATCACTTAAGTTTATCTCCATGCCAAGAAAAGCTTCACCAGCTAAATTTCTGCATGCCATGCTGCTATTGAAAGCACAGGACAAGGGCCAAGTCACACTATGTATTAGCCTCTGTTATGGTGGCTGTGAGCCCAAGATTAGCAGAGTTTAGCACATGTAATTTTTAAAAAACAATAACAATTAGTACAAAACAGCAATAACAACCAGGAAAGTAACATAATGCCTCAGGACCAGGGCATAGTAGAGTCATTTATAATGGAGTGTTAGACCTGTCAAGAGGCAATGGAGTAACAAAATTAAAAATAAGAGTGTGGCAACAGTTTTAACTGATCACTCCCTTGCATGTTTATGATTCAAATACTGATGATGCAAGCTTTGCAGTCTCTTCAGATGTTGCAGCCTAGGTTGCCAGAAGAAGAGAGATGGTGAAGCAAGATTGGTGTGTGTCCTGCAGAGAACTGTAGACTGAGTGGTTCTGCTGAACTAAGAATAATCTACAGCAGAGGTAGAGCAGCTGCAAAGATGATGTTGGAATCTAACTCTAATCAGTTCCAGGCCACATGGCCAATGGTCCAGCAGCATCTGCAAGACTATGGGCTCCCTGCCCCTGATCTGCAGTACTCTAAGGAGCTGTGATAATATAAAAAGGAACAATCCTTTATAACTAAAGGGATGTCATATAATAGCAAGATGAGCCACGTTCCTGCAAGATTTAGTGGCAGTGATCACTCTTGCATAGTCAGTGCTGCTATCCCAAATGAGCCAGCAAGATTAATATAAATAACAGTAATACTTAGGGCGTATCCACATTTACCTTTCCTCCGATCTTTCCAGGCATGGTCCTCGCTTTAAAGTTCCGTCTCTGAGCACCTTTATTTTCTTTTTCTTTTTTGCTTTGGACCGTATCCCGTGAAAACCCACTTTTTAGCACTCATTCGGCGCAAACAGCAATCCACAGAAAACCCGCATCTGTGTTTGCGCCGATTGAGCGCTAAACAGCAGGTTTTAGTGGGGAAAGCTCCAGGGCAAAAACAACAAAAAACAGAAACACCACAACCACCTAACCACACACTTAGGTCACTGAGCTTTATGGGTCAGACCCGTGCCTGGAAAGAGCAGGCCAAATAACTTTGGATAAACCCTTAGTGATTTCAGTCAGCGCCGCGAGAGAGCCTAACTCGGTGGCGCCAGACTGCTCGGGGACACAAAACAGGTACGGTGAATTTTGCGCCGTTAATTGTCACCAATGCAACCACTGTGCAAATTTCCCGCGTCGCACAGAATTTCCTACCAGGCGATGCCCACGGACAAGTCGCCCTATACTGTATCTCTAGGAGGAACTTCACGTCTCTGCGCCGTAGAAAGGGGGAGAAGCCCTGCTGCATCCCAGAAGCAGCAGCGTGGTCCCCTTAAGCTGAGCGCAAGTTGGTGGGCAGGTTCGCGCACGCGCAGTTTCCGTTTGCCCTGCCCCTCCCGCCCTCTCCCTCTTTCTCTATACCAGGCGCCCCTTTCTCTTTCGCTTTCAGCGACGCCCCGCCCCTCGATCCCTCCATCGAATGCGCCCGAGGGTCGCGCTTTCCTCCGTCTCGTTGGTCGCCTGACCCTTTGCGGACGCCGTAGTCAGCTGACCTGACTAGGAACCGCTGCAGGCACGGAACTCGGAATACAGGCGTTTGGGGTGGCCGGGCGCCGCCATGGCTCCGGACCCCTGGTAAATGTGTGTGTGTGTGTGTGTGTGTGAGAGAGAGAGAGAGAGAGAGAGAGGGAGGGAGAGAAAGAGGGGCAGGCCGCTTGGTTGAAGCCGTGGAGCGTTTCCCTTCGGGGTTGCTGCCTTTGACCGGAGGGGTGGGAGTGGAGTGGGGGCTGGGGGGCGCTTCACTCGGGGCCTGATACCGGCCAAAGAAGGGCAGGCGCGTCCCGCCTCTCACCTTCCGCCTTGTTAAGGCAGGAATGGGGAGAGTTTGACCCTCCTGGTGCTTGTGGTAGCCTCTCTCCCCCCCACCCCCGCACACAATTCCTGTCATCTCAGCCAGCATGACCAATGGTTAGGGACAGTGGGAGTAGCAGCCCAGAAACGCAGCACCCCTTCCCCCCTGCAATACAGTATGAGATTTCTCCTCTGTCCTCAACATTCCTCCCTCCCATCTCCTTCTTCTGGAATCAGTTGTGGGGCTACTGCTGTAGAGATGGGAGAATTTTCACAGGTGCCGCTTCTTTTGCCTTTGGTGCCGTAGCGATAGAAAACAAAAAAAGCCTGCACCTAGCGTGGTCTGATACAAAGGAAGGCTTGTACTTGGATAGTGGCATAGCAGAGAGAATTTTCACATGTGTGATTTTCAGTTTTATACATTTCAGTAATTTTACAATCATTTTAACATTTCAAAACTTGACTTGCTTCCCCGTCTTTCTGCGCTTCCTTAATTTTTTAAAAAATATTTTCTGCATATCCAAATTAACTAATTAACTAATTTATTCATCTACTTTAAATATATACTCTTATAAAACTGCAGGTTATTACAATAATCCTGCCACAGTTCGTATCTGTTTACAGTTTATTTGTAAATATTCAATAAACCATTTTCATTCTTTTATAAAAAGTTTGTTATCTTGATTTCTTATTTTTTCGGTAAATTTCACCGTTTAGGCATATTCTGTAAGTTTTTGTATCCATTATTCTTTTGCTGGGACGACTTCTTTCTATTTCCCCCCTAGTTTTTCCTTGTTTGATTCCTCCTTTGTCCTCCTTTGATACGGCAAGTGCTTAGGTGTAATACAGGGGTGGCCAGCTCCCAAGAGACTCTGATCTACTCACAGCGTTAAAGACTTATGGTGATCTACCTCCTTTTGGGGGGTTCACGTCAAAGTTGTTGAGCTTTTTTTTTTTTAGGCAGTAGGAAAGACCTGTTTTTCTGGGGTGCAGACGTATATGTTGAGCTTTTTTTAGGGCAGCCAAACTTGTTGAGCTTCTTTGGGGGGAGCCACACAGACGTCCAGTGATGTGCAGGTAGATCTACCTGCCTGGTGTAATATAGTTGTACTACTTTGCAACAGAGGGAGACATGTTTCTCCTCCGTTAAGCACTCACACTTCTTTGTAGTAGACTCAATCTGTTTTGGGGACAGGGATTCCCTAGCCTATTTGCCAATTATGAGATATTTGGATAGAATGAATTAAAAAAAACTAAATAAATTATATGTTCCTTGTGCTGGATAAAGCACTTCTGGTTAAGCCTTTTGCATTGTGCTTGGGATACAAGGCAATGCTCTCCCAAGTTTGACAAGGGATTGGAATTATATTCAAGATAGCTTGCTTTACTTGAACATGGATTATTGCCAGGGCAATAACAATAGCAATAAATACCTCAAGTGAGATGCTTTATTTTTTCTTTAAGTTGACAGAGTGTATGTTTGCTTCAGCCACATATAATTACTATGAGAGGGGGAAGTTGTCCACAGTGTTTGCATGTGAATTCAGTGTAGCACTAAGGAGATTGCTCAGTCAGCACAAGCCTCTCTGCTTGCCTAATGGAACAATCTTCTTTCCCCGTATGTTGTACATAGTGTTCAAAACTCCCATTGTTCTAGGTGCATTTTGCTACAGGGAATTTCATTAGCACGAGCTGTTTCTGAGTTCTGGTGCAGTACTGTGCCCAAGATTTCAGATTAAAACTGCAGAGTTGAAGGAAAGCACCTTTTTTGGCCTCCCCACTTCCAGCTACTCTGCGAAGACTGGAGAAGAGATCCTCTTAACAATATTAGGGGGGTGGGCAGGGGAAGGACTAGACCATGTGAAAAATGAACATACAGTGGAACCTCAGGTTGTGGACGTAATCAGTGACGGAGGCACATCCGCAACCCACAGCGTTTGCATCCTGAAGCGCTACGTCTGCGCCGGTGCGATTTAGTGCTTCTGCGCATGCACAAGCAGTGAAACCCGGAAGTAACCCATTCTGGTATTTCCGGGTTTCCCGCGGTCCGCAACCTGCAAACACATAACCTGATGTGTCCATAACATGAGGTATGACACTAATATTTTAGCTGCAGTTCATTCATTTTCAGCTTTGTGTGTATTATTATAAAAAAAGTGTGCCTAGACATTACATAGTTGTCCCCTTAATCTAGGTTTAAGGTGCCATTTAGCTCTTAGCTTTCATATCTGTTTCAAACACTGATTGTACGTTGTTCCAGGGATTCTCTTGACCCCTGAGCAGATTTGAGTGGTGGGGCCTTGTTGCCCCCTAGGCTCATTTGGAAGAAGGGTGGGATGGATATAAAATAAAATTTCTTACCTTGGTGCTGTTTATGAATTGTGACCATGTGCTAAAAATCCTCAGTGGTGTTTCAGCATCCTGTGTTTTGTTACTTGCTAAAACCTGGTGGCCATTAATATATAGACTTCTCTATAGGATGTTTGTTGGGATAGCTTCTTTAGCTATGCTCTAAATTTGGAGGAATGTTTTTATGTATAAGCTGTCCATATTTGTTTTATTTCTTGTTTCCATCTATAGACTGCTTTCCTACCTAAAATACCTGAAAGCAGTCTGCATATACAGTACTGTATGTTCCACAAACCACATCAAATGATTTGCACCACAAAATGCATTTAAAATATCCATAAACGTAATATAAAATCAGAGTGAACTACTAGGCAGTATAATATAAAATTCAAGCAGTGCAGCATATGCAACTATTCATTCAATCTCACTCACCATCCATTTCACACAACCACTACAACCATTTGCTACACCAAACATTACCTCTATCAATTACTCATACTTTCAACCCACACAAAAAAGGTCATTGCCAAGCATACACAATAAGATACACTTCTAATACATGAAGCAGTATTGGACTTGTGTCCCACTCTCACTGAACGATCTAATACTCATCTCCCACATCTCCCTGGAGTGAGCCCAGGCTCTTACCCTGGAAGGGTATACAGTAGAACTATTTCCATCCATGCACTGCCAGGTGTGGAATCATAACATGCATGGTACTGCATAACCTCAAAGCCTGATACCTGTACAGAAACAATCAGCTTAACTTGAAATAGGCATCTTTACGGGTTGAGGGGCAGTGGTGAAAGATTGAATATTTTGATGGACAATAAAGACAGAAATGTGAGTGAGAAATGTATGTATATTAGTTAAAATATATTAACTTGTTTTAGGTTGTCGATGTATGAATCCACTTGCCATACTGCCCAAGAGGTTGCTGAAAAAATTCAAGAACGCAACCGATGTCAGAGGAATGGTGAAAGTACAACTAAGGTACTGCATAATTCATGGACCACCTTCCACCTTTGCTTTACCTTCTCTTACATCAGGCATCCCCAAACTGCGGCCCTCCAGATGTTTTGGCCTACAACTCCCATGATCCCTAGCTAACAAGACCAGTGGTTGGGGATGATGGGAATTGTAATCCAAAACATCTGGAGGGCCGAAGTTTGGGGATGCCTGTCTTACATCTTTTAAGATCAGCAGCAAGTGTCCTCTTGACTGAGCAAGCTGTGTGCACCTGAAATCTATTGAAAGGTGATCTTGGTAGCTGCCTTATAACACTGGAGCTCCTATCCTTAAAAGGCTCATCAGATTCTTTGAGGCTGAGCGCTCTAACAGACCAAGCTTGTAGAGATTAGTAACTAGCTATTTTATTCTGTCCCCACTCCTCCGCATTGGCCTGGATTTGTAAATTATAGCTACCTATTTTAAGTCCTAGTGACAGAGTGAGATAAAAGTTGGAATAAATATTATTGAAACAATAGTATTTTGTTTGGTTTTGTAAGGGTAGGATACAGACTATGACCTGAGTTGGAAAGAGGAGGCTCTTGATGTAAGATAACCACCTCTGTTTCAGAAAGTGGACATGGCACTTTGAAACCATATTGTTGTCAGGTAAAATGAGTGAATTGGACATTTGCTGCAGTTCTTTTACCTCTTAGTCAAGTCATTGCTTTTGGCTGTCCCCTGAGAGGAGGCAACAGCACCAGAACAAACCCAGTGTTGGGACAAAGCAGAGGTTCTCATTTCCATGGTATTATTAATCCTGAAAGAGGGAAGCTAAGCCCTAGCTGTCAGGTAAAGGCCCAGCTCAGGTTAGAAAATCTTCAATAAGCTGGACTGAAATGACTTGCTTCATGTAAGATTGCGAAATCCTTTACACTTTCAGATGATAGGAGAATCCAGACGGTATGGTGAGCCCTAATAATTTAGGGCTACTTCACATGCAGCATTTGTTTCACAGCTGTGTTTCACATAGTAGATACCTAAAGTATGAAAGAAAGATGCACATCTTGAAATGTGTGTCTGGGACTAGAGCAGTGGCCAAGTGCAGATGTGTCAGGGCCACCTATTGTTCCTTTGCACTCTCCTCATACTGTAGGAACAGCGGTTCATGTTACAATACACACTGCTCAGTAGACGAATGGTTCCCTGAAGAAAACTTTCCATGTCTGTACGTGAGTAGAATTGGAGGCACTTGCTCAGTGAGCAGGTAGGAAGCCAGCATTTGAGTCCAGTGTAAACAGGCTTCCAACAATTGCAATATTTATTGCCATAACAACTGATGTTATGGGCTGATGTTGAAAAACATTAAGCAGCTCAGTCATGTTGTCTGTGGCCAGGGAATGTTTTAATGAAGAAAAATGTTCTTTTCCCATGTTTGCCAAGTAGGGGAAATGTCATCAGTGTCTTGTTTTTTTGGAATTTTGGCGCTTTCATGCGCTTAGACGTTTTTTTAAAAAAAAATGTAGTCAGAAAATCAAGCATTTCTATTGCCATTCTGAATGAAAAACAAAAGAAAACTTATTCTTATTCCTAGTCCTTCCCCTCCTCGTCTCTTCGCTTTGTTGGTAGATAACGTTTAGCGTGATTGGAAACATTCCTCAGTAAAATGTATACATTTTTTTTAAAAAATGTGAAAAGCAAATGTAAGTCCACACTGGATGCAAATCTCTCAAGAATGTTTCCCTTATGAATTACAGTAACGCGGGTGGCGCTGTGGTCTAAACCACTGAGCATAGGGCTTGCCAGTCGGAAGGTTGGTGGTTCGAATCCCCGCGACGGGGTGAGCTTCTGTTGCTCAGTCCCTGCTCCTGCCCACGTAGCAGTTTGAAAGCATGTCAAAGTGCAAGTAGGGTAGGTAAGGTAAACTGGCGGGAAGGTAAACAGTGTTTCCGTGCGCTGCTCTGGTTTGCCAGAAGCGGCTTAGTCATGCAGGCCACATGACCCGGAAGCTGTTTGCGGACAAACGCCGGCTCCCTCGGCCTATAAAGCGAGATGAGCGCGCAACCCCAGAGTTGTCCACGACTGGACCTAATGGTCAGGGGTACCTTTACCTTTAAGAGCACAGTTAGGTGTTTGCACAAGTCCTGTAGTTAAAACTGGTCTTGTTTTGCAGAAATGAGCTAGTGGATTGTGACTTCAAACTGAAAATTGTTTGTTTTCTTAACCTCTTCCAACCACCTTGCCCTGATGTAGCAAGTCTATATTCCTAAGAATATTCTTATAGCGAAAAATTCGTCTAGCGAATCCCATAGGAATGCATTGAATTTTTTTTGAATTTTTTTTGCCCATAGGAAGGCATTAATTGAATTTCAATGCATTCCTATGGGAAACCGCGATTCGCTAGACGAATTTTTCGTAAAACGCATTCGTCTAGCAAGGTAACCTCTGCTCGAAAAATCCTTTCGTTAAGCGGAAATTTCGTTAAGCAGGGCATTCGTTAAGTGAGGCACCACTGTAGTTTAACTGGAACTCAGTGGGCCAAAAACAACTCAGATATATGAGTAAGTTTGTAAGTGCACCTTCCGGTTAACTGTCTGGAGTTGTAATAGGATTTTTAAAAACTATCCTACATAGGCAACTCTTCTCTACTTTGATGGGGTAATAATGAGCTATGCTCTGTTTTTATTTGCTTATTTCTATGTGTTTCTGGATGGTCTCATCTGGATGGTCTCAGCACTGATGAGCTGATCTCACTTATTTCCCTTTTGCTCTGTCTCCTTTCAGCTCAATGTTTCCATCAGGTCACTGTTGCAAAACCTCAAAGAAAAGACTGAGCGTCTGAAGGACCTCTTGCTTCACTCTGTATCAACCCGTCAGATGTATCCATGTAAACAGTTGTATACCAGGAAGGCCAGTGAGACAAGAGTGGGTCAGCATTCTGTTTTGGAAAAGGAACGAGACCTTTAAATTATATGTGTGTGTTTAGAAAATCCCCAACAACTTGGGAAAAACCCAAGTACAAAAGAAATGTTTGCAGTCTTCATTTTATTTCCAGGGTTTGTTCTGTATGTGCAAGCACTTCTTCCGGGCACTCCTAACTAAATGGGCTGCAGCAAATGTTGTGTCAGATCCAACTGGGGCCTACTTTACACACACAACTGAATAGGCTTTGTAAAGCTGTGCCCATCTGGTTGTATTACAAGTTGATGCTCCCTTAGGTAGTTGCATGTGTGAGTCTGAATTCTGCTATAAGTAGTTGTGCAGTTATGGCTTCTGCCACCTTACTGTTTGTTTTTAAAACATTCCACGTTATAGACTTATAAAATGAAGTAAATGTTGTAAAATACATTTTACACATGGAAAAGTGTTATAAAAATGATAGTAGTCTGTCCTCAGTTCTCTGCCTAGGACAAGATAACCTCATATCCTTATTTATTCATAACAGAACTTAGATATTTTTTAACTCTAGCCTCTCCGGTATAGATCTAGTATGGTATTTCCTGTACTGATAGGTACGCATGTGGTTCTTCCTGACTGGATAAATAAAGCAGTCGTAACTGACTTGATTTGTGATTTAATACCAAAAGTATGAGGTCTAGATGTTCAGTCATTCGTTTCTGGCAATCAACCTTAACCCAGTTCCTGCAGAACACAACTGGAAGGGGACAGGCGGCAGAACTTAGTGGATGACCTCCTCACGCGACATCGTCATCTTCAGGCATCTTTCAAAAATGAGGGGACAGAACCGGATGTGATAAGGTACAGTTCTGCCACTTCTAAATGAGAAACGCATGAGAGTAGCTGTGTCTTGAGCTCTGAAGCACCAGTGTGCCTGTACCCCAGAATCATCCTGATGACTGGTCATATTGGCTGGGGCTGTTGGGAGTCCAACAACATCTGGAGGGCCACAGGGTCCCTGCCTCTGCTGTACCTTATTTTCACACAGACCCCTCCTGTTTTGTGTGTGATCAGTTATGCTCCCCTTCAGAATATTGTTTTTCATGTGTTCTCTTGAGTACCTTGACCAGATACTCAGGCTTGATGGAGCATCTGCACTCAGAATCAAATAAAAAAATTGGAACTGAAGGTTGCATCAAAGGCAGTCATGCTAAAAGGTTGAGTGTCTTAAGTGGTTCAGAGCCAAGGGCAAGCCAAAGCAGACTTTTAACAGAGATGGGCTCAGAAGCCGTGCAAGGCAAAACTTCACATCGCAATGGCCACAGAAAGCAAGCCGTGTACAGTAGTCCCTTGACTTACGAATTACTTGACATCCGTAGGTTTCGACTTACGAACGGGACAAATGGCCGCACGCTTACGAATTTTTCTACATCCGAATGGAAACCATTGGCGGTTTTAAATGCGGTTTCCTCGACTTACGAATTTTTCCGAATATGTTTTTTCCTATGGGAAACCGCTTTCGACTTCCGAACTTATCGACCTACAAATGTGCATTCGGAACGGATTAAGTTCGTAAGTCGAGGGACCACTGTATTGGAATTTAAGAGTCATATGGTGTCAGGGATGGATGAGGGAGATAGATGAGAAATAAAGAGACAGTTGCAGATAGTTTGTCTAGGCAGGGCGGTTTTGTGTTCTTAGGGCACAGGCCAGGAAAACTGGCCAATCAAAAGAAAGGCAGCTACGTGGTCCAGAGCTACAGGGGGATCTATGGCATGGAATTTCCCAGCAGTGCATACCTTGTCCTTGCAGTGTTGCTCTGGACTGTCTGAATAAGGGGACTGTAGACATCTATGCCTTAAGAAAACCAGTCACACTAGAAATTTGGAAGGAGAAGGGTGGTGGTACATAGTATTGGTCTTGCAAATTGGTTCAAGATGTACTTTTTACATTACATTGATGCATCTTTTGGTAATATTCAATGGTTATATGCTAACATTAATGATGATATTCTGATTAATTTCCCATTTGTCCTAAGCTAAAGGAAAAAGAAGCAACATAAATTTTGAAAACTATTCCAGCTGCTGGTTGGGTTTTGATGATCTATCTATCCCATTCTCTTTTTACCTATTCTACACAGAAGCTTGAGATAGTTAAAGCATATATGTATCACCCAAGGCATTTCAGTTGGAGAAAATGTGTTTTGGATTGCCTGTGTTGTTGAAAGAGGAAACTTGGAAGAATGTCTAATCGATTAATTGTTTTTCTGGCCTTGTAATCCCTTGGCAAGCAGTGCAAATCTTTCCAGCTCTCCTGTGTACTGGATTTTGTATTTAGCTAGTTTAACTCAGCATGAGAAATCAGTCGGGCAGTGCTTTCCATGTTGATGGATTATCTGAGTTGAGTTGCTGTTTATTTCATGCTCCAGCAACAGCATAAAGTGAGCCTATGCAACATACTACTGATTTGCCACCAGGAGGAGCATGCAACTGTTGCTTCCTCTGTCCTTGAACCCACAAATACAAATTGTACCTTAAACAAGATTCCTCTTATATTTCAAGTTTTTTAAAATTTCCTTTCCTATACTCACCTTTCTGAAACAAAAATAAATGAAATATTGGGGACGCTAGTATGCCAAAAAAAATGGATGGCAGTTAGAGACTGCTAGTGCTAGAATTATTGTTGGCTATGGAAATTTCTGTGGCTTTCTCTTGGCCAGTTAAGAATCTTCAAAGCTGTAACTCTTGGCTTTGCATGTGTATTTTAAAAATACACATTTTTAAAAATGTACCTGATAGTTAGATCTTTCTAATCTGGCTGTAGTTGCTGTTGAGCTATGGTTCCTCCCTTAGGGGTCTATAAATACAGTATTGCTATTTTTTTCCTTTAAAAAGCCCAACCATTATATATTACAAGCCAAATTCTATTTCTTCATGCCCATGCATATTTCTATTTTCATATTTTCAGAATTTAAAAGTTGTGTGGCGTGTGTGTGTGGTTGGATATTGTGGGGTCATAGGGGACTGTGAGTTGGCATTCTCTATCTCTCTTCCTGTTCCTATAGGCAAGCATCACCTTTCTTTTATCTGATCCATCCTTAAAGTACACCCCATATTTTCAGGAGCCTTTTTCGCACTTCTCCCTCCACCCCACCTCCTTCCTATCCCGTAATCACCCCCTTCATTAACCTTCTTGCATCAGTGATCACATGTCTTATTGTCCTCATGGTGTGCAATTGTGAAAGCATTCTCAAAATTAATCTCCGTTTACGTTTGGTCACCATTCAGTGAGTTTACATCCTTTGAAATCTGCTTTAATGCGAGTGCTCTTGGTGTGGTACAGTGGCCTTAGTACTTCTAATTCTTATTTTAAGTGACAACCTGGGCCACGATACAGATCAAGGCATTGCTTTATGAGGCACCCAAGTAGCTTACCTTCCGGAATTGTCAGACTTAATTAGGACACAGCTCTCAGTATCCGAAAGGGTTGTGCCATTTGCATAGCTGCTTCAATGCGGTTATTTCTCCCGACCCAAACAATTTTATTCAGTTTGCCTTTAAATTAACCAAGCAATATCCGAATGTTTTCTGTTCGCCTCTGTGAAGGAGACTTGTGTATCTTACACTTAGAATGCCAATTGCATGAACCATCCTAGAGATTTCATTGGGGCAAAGCTGAGGTCCAGGAAATGGTGAGATATTAATCTTAATATTTTCCTTGCGTCCAAGGAGACCGTGATACCTTTGCTGGACTCCTAATCAGAGAATCTATTAAATGGATGAAGTTGTAATGAAATGGAGATTGATATCCTGTAACAGAGTAGAAGGCAAAAAGAGCAAACCCACCCACTTCCTGCGAAACTAATAATGCAGCTTTTGCCAATGCCGAGAGTGAACCTGTATGGCAGGGCATTTATAATGCAGTTTGAGAAAAGTCCCCATCTCTAGCTTTCAGTAGCTGCAGTTGTGGGAAGTGTCACTGGAAGTATGGAGAGTGTATTGCTACCTTGGTGAAAGCAGGAAATAAAATGAAGAGGGTGATGAAATGATGCATGTCACCTGTAGGAAGCTAGTAAAGGTAAAGGGACCCCTGACCATTAGGTCCAGTCGTGGACGACTCTGGGGTTGCAGCGCTCATCCCGCTTTATTGGCCAAGGAAGCCAGCATACAGCTTCCGGGTCATGTGGCCAGCATGACTAAGCCGCTTCTGGCGAACCAGAGCAGCGCACGGAAATGCTGTTTACCTTCCCGCCAGAGCGGTACCTATTTATCTACTTGCACTCTGACGTGCTTTCAAATTGCTAGGTTGGCAGGAGCTGGGACCGAGCAACAGGAGCTCACCCCATCACGGGGATTCGAACTGCCAACCTTCTGATCAGCAAGCCCAAGAGGCTCAGTGGTTTAAACCACAGCGCCACCCACTGTAGGAAGCTAGCACCTTCCTAAACTGAAAACCCTAACTAATGCTAGCCACAGTCATGATCAAAACCATCTGCCTGGGAGCCCCCTCCTTCTTACACAGCTAGCTTAGAACTGTAGAAGTCTCTTTCACCCTTGGACCCTTGTCAGGCCCCAAGCTGAGCGTCTTTCAGGAGTGCTGAAAAGGCTTCCTTGTAGCTGGCTTTTGATTGGCTACAGGTAGAGTGCTTAATATTTGTATCATGTCTTTTGAATTACCTTTTGTGTTCATGCTTGTATATATACTAAATGTTGGAGAGCCCTTATCCCAAGCCTATGAGATGTAAGCAATTAACAGTTCTCAGCAATCTGATTGCTAAGGCCATAGACTGCAAAATCTACATTCAATATTATCTTGACAGGCTGGAGCATGAACAAAACTGACAAGAGAGATAAATGTACAGTCCTGCCTTTGGGTTTTAAAATACAAGTAAAAATCGAATACGCTAGTTACAGGATGGGAGAGATCTGGCTTGGCAGCAAGACATGTGGAAAGATTCTGAGTGTCTCTGTGTGCATTGTAAGCTGAGAGCGCCAACAGGGCAATGCAGCCACTAAAGAGGCAAATGCAATTACGAGTTGCGCTCATGGAAGGATGCTGTCCAGATGAAGAAAAGTAATAATGCCACTCTGTCCTGTGCTGGTCAGGCCACATCTGGAGTACCACGTCCAGTTCTGGGTGCCACATTTTAAGCATGTCCAGAGGAGGATGACTCTGATAGTGATGTGTCTGGAAACATGTCCTATAAGAAGATCAGGCTACATTTAGCCTGGAGAGTAAAAGGGGGAGGCATGGTTGCAGTCTTCAAATAACTGAAGGGCTCTCTTGCAGAAGATGGAGCAGACTTGTTCTCTTTTGCTCCAGAGGGCAGGACTAGAAGCAGCGGGTGGAAATAGCAGGGAAACAGATTTTGGCTGTTAGAAATAGCTTCATAACGGTACATGTTGCTCAACAGTGGAACAGATGGTCTCAGGAGGAGGTGGGCTGTCTTTTGCTGCTGATATTTAAGCCAAAGCTGGGTGGCCCTCTGTTAGGGATGCTGTAGTTAAATCCTGCATGGCAGATCCTGCATTGAGCCCAAGGGTTGGACTACATGGCCTCCAGCATCCCTTCCAGTTCTATATCCTCTTAATGCCACCTGTTGCACCAATACAGCAAATAAAATGGAAGCAGCAGCACCCAGTACTTTAAAAAATGGGGAAATTCACTATATTGCCATGCAGGCTGTTCTAAGGGCCTCGTACTACCCAATGCTTTTTGGAAACCCCAAATCACATTTTGCAGCAATTTGTGAATCCAAATTGAAGTACTCAAAACACTTCAAATATTATTACTGTACTGCCATATTCACAAGGGGAAATGTGATTAATCACATAGACCAATGTCACATGACCTGGGTTTTTGTTTTAAAATCACTCACGTTGATTGTTCTAATGCTTGAAAGCCTTCATGTGTGGCCGTGGTCTAGGGAAAGGTCTGTTTGACTAATTTGTGTTTCTTGGGAAATTTTGTAAGAATTAACCAGTGAAACAATGCAGTTGCGAAGATAAGCTGCTGTTTGTTAAGTAGAGGCACAACCCTTGATTATAACCCTCCAGCTTCCTTTATATTTGGGCACATTGCTAAGCCTTTTAATTAGTTAAATCTGCTCCTATAATCAAAAGCTATCTGCACACTCCACTGTGCTGTGACAATTTCAAAGATTTAAGTGATTAACTTGGCAAAAGCAGTGGGTGGCTAATTGGATAAACTTTAATCTTCACACTGCCAAAATGAAACAGAAGAAGATCAGAAGAAAGAGGAAGTTGGGCTGCCCTGGGTGGGAAGAGAGCTACCAAACATGTCAGAAAGATTATTTTTTAAATGCTAGCGGGTCACTTACTGCAACCAAAACTAGAAACTATGGTTGGGGGTAAAACTGTGCCACTACACGACACCCCCTCTTTCTCCTCTCTCTCTCATTGACATTTTCAAATGGCAAAAAGGTTTTCTCATTTGAGCTAGTGGAGCCACAGCTGTGAATTTTGGTGCAGAGGATTTGGCTAGACCACCTTCTCTTGGGAAGATACTGATGAGAGCTGCACCTTTTTATTTTGACAATGTTTAATGGGGGCTTGGGCCCCTTACAGGAGTAAAAATGACCCCTATGGGAGTTGTCTTTTTAAAAAACACAAATGTCCCCATTATACTGTATTACACAATATTCTTGTTGAAGCCAATGGGTGTTTTTTTTGTTAAATATAAATATATTTTTCCTGCATGTCACATGGCTGCCTTGTTTGCTTATTGTTACTGTGAGCTCTTGAGGAACACAGTAATAATATGGCTGGTGAAGACTAGGGGAGTGCTTTGGCAGTCATTTTGCCAGTGCAATATCTTCAGCTTCCCAGCTAGAATGACCCCCCCCTCGCCTCCCTCTGGGTGCTGTTCTGGGGTTTCTCCCAACCCCCAACCCCCCCAGAACCATTTTTTCTTGTGGACTGTGTGTCCTCTGAGGAATGCTCTGTTGCGCTAACTGGAGCCAATCAACTGGCTTCTGCTAGTGGAACTAGAATAATAGAATCACAGAGTTGGAAGGGACACCAAGAGTCATCTAGCATCTAGTCCAACCCCCTGCAGTGCAATTGAATCCTGCCCTACTTCTTCTGTAGTAGTTTTAATTCAACTGCAAGTGAAGATAGTTTTAATTAAAGACAAAACAAGCAGGTAAATGGCCTTTAGGCTCTTTCTGTCCTGAGTGCGGCTGACATTTGTAACAGGTGACAAATTCAATGGCCAATTTAACCATAGTAGATTTAATGCAGCTACTTCTTGGGTTGTTTATTAGCTAGAGATCAATGCTTTGGGTCCCCCAAATTTCATTTCATTTGGATTTGTAGATGAAGAACTGTTCTCTTTGCTTAAAAAAAGACCAAGAAGGTGCTGTGGCATCTTAAGGCCTTGACAATTCATAGTAGCAGGGCCTGTCCACTTCTTCATATACCAACAGATTTGATCAATGTAAAAAAATACAGCTATCTGCTAGCTAACTGATGTGTCTGGAGGATACCGAACAGGTGAGACAGCGTTTGACTATAGAACATAGAAAAACTGCCTTATACTAGGGTAGATCATATGTTTATCTAGCTCAGCAACCCCTGCCGTAGGCAAATGCTTGTTTTTATTTGGCCTGAGGGCCACATTGCAGTAGACCACCCCACAGAGGGCCACATGCCGGGGTGGATATGGCCAACACACATTGGCATGCACAACCAGCAGAGGAAGAGTGGTCCCTCCACACTGCAGCTCTGGTCTAAGAAGAGAGGTTCCTCTCCTCTTCCTTGGATGGGAAGGAAAGCCCTTCAAACTTTGGATGCCTCTTACTACCTTTGGAAAAGTGCTGCTTCTCTCTCTGGTGTGGCACCATTGTTAGAAGGCCTTAGAAAAGCACAGCAAGCAGTTTTGGAAGCATCCAGTTTTGGAAAAGAGATGTGGGCTCCTAAAAATAGCTTCACAGACTGGGCCGAGCCACAGGTTTTGTCACTTCAGTAGACCTTGGAGGGCCAATGCCGATATCAGTCTCTCCCAGCCCTATCAGGAGGTGCTGGCAGGCCCGGCTCTAGGTAGACCCCCGGTGGCGCAGGGCACCATGGCGCCGGCCCGCCAGAAAGGCGCCGCGAGCTGCGCCCACCCGCTGGCCGGCCGATCCGCCGGTCCGCCGCGCAGCTGCGCCCACCTGCCCACCACGCTAGGAAACGGGGCGGGAGGGCGCCAGAGAGATCGCGCTGTGCCTGCCCGCCCGCCGCTGCGCCCACTCGCCCACCGCGCTGGGAAACGGGGCGGGAGGGCGCCGGAGATATCCGGCGCACCACAGCGGCAGGGGCGTTTAAGATGGCCCTGGGTGCTGGGTATTGAGCCTGCCATTTTTTCCATGCAAAGCAGATGTGCCAGTGACCCACCAGTCCTTCCCTAAAGCAGCCTAGGAGGTATAGTGTGAAGTAAGAAATTGCTTCATAGGTTTTTTGTCTACATCCTGAAGTTCATCTGGAATCATACATACAGCTATTTTTCAAGTGCAGTCTCATGCATTCTTGGGCTGCTAACTTCCAAATAAGGTCTATAACAAAGATTTAATGAACCGAGCAAGTGAAAGCTAGTTCATATTATACCCATCAGAAATGCATGCTATGAATGGAGAATGCACTTTCACTCTTTGCCTTTCACTCCCTGCCTATCTGGCATGCCGGCTGTGTCGCCAACTTCCCTGGAGTTTATGCAATTGTGGCCTGTTTGAATGCTTTGCACATGGGTGCCCAGTGATGTCAGAAGGAAGGCATGCTCTGCCTCATCACCATGATTGATTGATTCTATTAGGACAATTTATATACCACTTATTTTTTAACCAAACTCTAAGCACTAACATGTAATTGATTTGGTAGACAGGTATTTGATTTGGTGGACAGGGCACTCTTTCTAGGTAAAGTGGACCCCCCCCCCTTTCTTTAGTATGGCATATGCTTATAGTCAGGGGTTAAATGTATCTAAGGCATGGAGAACCTGTCTCTCACCCAACTCTCATCATCCTTGACCATTGGCCATGCTGCCTGGAGCTGATGGGACTCCAACAGCACCTGGAGAGTCACAAATTCCCCAATCTTTTGTATCTGAAGGGTTTGTGCAACTTGCGTCTTTAGCCAGCAGGTGTCTCTCTCATACTGAAAATTCACATATTTTCTGTATGCTGCAGAAATGAATTTAGTAGAGATCCTGGTTTTCATCCATTACACCTAATTCTTCTTCTGTTGCATTGATGCACGTCAACAAACAATTAGGGCCTGTCTCTGTCTTTCATTTATATTAATATTGCAGTGCTGCATAAAATCCTACCTCCAGGTTAAGTGCATGCCTGTCTACTATTCTGCATGCAAGTCCCTCTGAATTCAGCAGGAGTTCTCCCAAGTACCGTAAGTGGGGAGTGTGGAACCCCTGATCTGCTGGCCAGATACCACTGCAGCCACCCTAACTTCTGTGTCCCCTCGCCTCCCAGCATCAGCTGTTAAGTAGGGAGCAGCAGAGCTGTAGCTACAGGGGGAAAAGGGGCTTTGGTGTCATGCAAAGTCTGCAATTGCAACTCCTTCCTCTGTATAAAAATATATAGCAAGAAGAAAAGTGGGGGTATGTTTCACAATACACACATGTTGTGCTCTTTGCAAATATGCAAAAAAGGTCATTCTTGCATTTTGTATGTGTGCAATTTTGGAAATGCAGTTGCACTTTTTAATATTGAGGCTTCAGATAACTGTATGGCAGGCTTGCTTGGGGGGGGGGTTCCCCTCCTTTGAACAAATTATGTTAAAATGTTGAAGCTTGTATTTTTAAAATATATATATATTTCCAGGTCTAGCCTAATGGCTGGAGGGGTCAGACAAGGTGTCGTAAACCCATGGCTTGTGGAGGAGCCTGAGGAAACAAGAGGGCTTGGCTTTCATGAAATCCAGCAGCAGCAACAGAGAATTATAGAAGGTAAGTCATCCTTCTCAGTTTTTAAAGCCTTAATCCTATCCTAGAGTCTATACATAGGCCTCATGGTTGATAGCCACGGGTATTGATTGCATCCTTTTACTCCAGTGACCTAGGTCAGAAAATCTTCCACCTTCACCTTCTTTTGTATAGGATGGAGGTATCGCTTTCTGATGTCCAGCTTGTTTTGTCCCTGACCATCCAAAACATTCGAGCACTTTGTTAAATGTTTGTTTTGAATCCAGGGGGCATTTCTCTGCTTAAGTTCACACACTCGTCATTTGAAAAACTATTCTGTGGGTAGGTAGGAGCTGGCTTGTCAAACCAGAATTCCTTAAGATGCCTCAGATAATTAGGCACCAAGCTTTAAGTGCCAGTGGAGTTTCAGTTCCTGAATTTTCTAGGCTCCTTGGAAGATATCAGTCTTCTGCATCCCTTGGTTGCTGGTGGAAGGTCTTGGACGTACTTCACACTAATCAGGTTAACCTCATTCTTATCCAGGCTTGTTTGTGAGGGATGAAAATTCTTACTGGCCCACTTTATCTTACAGACCACTCTTAGCCTGAAACAAACAGAGTTTGGCACCTTGATCTGGGCTGCCTCATCATTATGAGGTTAGAACTGGCTGGTGTGACTTGTGTCCCACCAAGAAAATGTGGCTTGCTTGGGGCTCGGTAAGCCTTTGCTGTAGGTGTTGAACCTTAAAACAGAGTTATCAAGCAACTGTCAGGTAGCAGCATACGCCCAGCAGGCTGCATTGGCATAGTGAGCCACAGGTTGTACAGATCTAACTGGTCTCTTGTTTAAGTAGATCGATTCCTTCCATGTGCCCAGGCTTCCATCTCCATATAGCCTAGGGATGGGGAACTTCTGACCCATGGACCCAATTAGGTCCTCTGGGCTTCTCTGTTTGGCCCTCAAGACCATTTTGGCCTTCACTACACCCGATGCCAGGTGTTGGGCAGGTAAAATCCTTGCTCAGCCAAAAGTGGGTCCGCGGGCACTGCCAGTCAGCTTTTTAGCAGTGCCTACAAAGGGCTTGGAAGATAGTGCTTTGAAAGGAGCTTCTGAAGGCTGATTGTCTTCAGGGGCCTTTTTCAAAGTGCTGCACGAAATCCCCTGTTAGCAAAAAAAGGCCACCTGGTATCATTGCCGGCCAGATCCAGTTCCCCACACAGAATTTAGCCCCTTCCTGCTCCTCTCATTGTCATCATTTCTGTCTCCTGGGCTCTATGCTTTTTCTTGAACAGTGATTTTATGTGAAGTAGTTGTGAGGCCTCTTTTGCTGATTAAGTTCTACATCCTTCTCCCTGGTGGTAGGAGGAGTATTTTTGGCCATGGAAATGCTCTCCCATGCACCAGCAGCCATAACAATGTGGTGCTTGGCTATGCCATCTGTATGGGAAACAACATCTTGATGTCAGTAAGCCAGCTTTTCCACAACAACTTTCTGCTCCTGTAGTGCCTGTCTTGAAACCTCGTGGACACTTTGGGGGCATTTCAAAGCAATTGTATATGCTGTCAAGTAGGGAGTTAAATAATAATAATAATAATAACGGCTTCTGCAGAAAGATCTATTGAGCCATCAGTTAGCCATTAATCTTTTGCCCTCTTTGCTTAAACAGCCATTGGCACACAACTCTGCTGCTCCTGCACCTGTAAAAGAACCCCCTCCCCTTTTGCAAAACGCTACCCACAGTAGTTGATTGTGCTGCCTTTGGAGGACCTCCCCAAAAGCAACTCTCCAAGAGGGCTCCAGTACAAAAGAGAGCTGTGTACAACTGAAGTGTAATTCAGTGCCATTGGGACCAAGGGTGTGGTAATGCCATGTGCTCTAGATTACAATAGGGGGGCATTTTGTAAGACTAGAGGGAGACTTCTATTGCGGCTGTGCTGGCTGCAGCTCCCCTTGCCAAGAGTTGGATTATCTCCCCATAAACGCTACATTTACATTTACAGCTTGAGAAACCCTTTGGATTCCTTGGTGCTTGCATCACCTATTTGTTTCTCAGTCATGTTAAACCTTCCCTGGAAAATCAAAAAGGCTTAATCAGGAAATTCTATGAGTGTGCCAAAAAAACAAAACAAAAAAAACCCACCAGCGCTCTTATGATTGAGGAGCAGCTGCATATACAGTTCCTGAAGGGTTTGGGACTCTTGGCTAAACTTTCTTTTCTAAGACACTACCCAGCACTGTAACTTTTACCCTAGTTTCTTAAGATCTGTCTCTTTTGGAATTCATTGTCATGCCATCAGTGAGGTCTTTGGGTCATTAAGTTTTTAACACTTCAGTCGCAGACTTTCATAATGTTGCTCAGCTTTCGTGGGTCATAAATCTGGGGCTGGAATTTAATTTGATTCATTTTTTTTCTTTCTCCCCTGTGCAGAGCAAGATGCTGGTCTCGATGCTCTCTCTTCAGTCTTAGCCCGTCAGAAACAGATGGGGCAGGAAATTGGGAATGAGTTAGAGGAACAGAATGGTAAGGACCGTCCTGCTTTCAGAGTTTGATGGGTTCAAGAGAGCACACAGTCATTATTTTCCGTGTTCGTACCTTTTCATAGTTCTGTTCTACTGAAAACCTTTGGTGCGTCGTCTCTGCTGCATCATTACTAACCACTCTCAGCGATATTTCTCCCCTGAACAGTAATAGAAGAGCCACAGTTAATCATCTCTATTTCTAAGTGTGATGGTTTAAAAGTGAATTGACAACAGAGTTTGCTTGCTTCCCCCTCCTAGCATTGGGTTCAGGCAGAGCAAAGGGAAAGGAAGAGTGCTGAATTTTTAGGTGATCAAAGTGCAGATCTCAGAGAAGTTTTAAAAAGTGAAGAATTGTTTCATAACTGTTACTCAATTTGCCCATGTCTGCCTGGATCATTATCTCATGTATGGTGTGGTATGGCCTAGATGCCACATTGTCATAACGTATTTACTATGCCTCCCTTTCTCTCCCATCAGTTGCAAAATTAACCAGAGTACATTGGTGTGGATTATCAAAAAGGAGCCCCCTGGACATAGAATTGGGCATCAGGGTACCTTTATATTGGTCCCTGTGCCTTTGTTGGGGGGTCTGCCTCTTAGATCTAGAAAATGAGCTGTAAAAGGAGGACAGATTATTTCCAGCAGTATTTACTGGAACAGTAGTGCTTTCACTCAAGAGTTTCTGTTTGTAGGTAGGTGTAGGGCAGAGCCTTTCAAACTGTGTGTCGGGACACAGTGTGTCGGCTGCAGTGTGTAGGTGTGTCATGTGAACACTTCCCATGCTCCTCTTGGGACTGGAAAGGGGCTAGTTTAACCTCCAGTTTGCTAGTAAAACTGAATTATTGTGTTGAGAAATGATGCAAATCTGAATTACTGTGCCGCAAAATGATGCATGTCTAAAAAGTGTGTCACCAACATGAAAAGTCTGGAAAGCTCTGGTGTAGGGTGTTTGTGTGTCAGTTCATACTTACCCTTCTCAAGGGAGCCTTCCATGAGAGGAGAGAGAGACCGAAGCAGGTTAGGTACGGTTAGCTGTTTGATTATTCCTGTCTGAGCCGGTAGGTGGCAGCACAGGACAGAAAAATGCCTAGTGCACGATCCGTTCTTGACCTTGAGGAGAACATGTTTGGTGGTTTTTTGTTTTTTCCTGGAGCAGTGCAACGCACCTTTTCCAGTTTAGCATTATTTTTACCTATAGTTTGCCCTTTGGTCTGGTACCCTGTTTCTCATATTTTAAGACATACCCATAAAATAAGCCATAGCAGGATTTTTTAGCATTCAAGGAATATAAGCCATACCCCGAAAATAAGACATAGTGATAGGCGCAGCAGCAATGCCGGCCGCAGCAGGAGGAGGAGGAAAAAAATAAGACATCCCTTGAAAATAAGCCATAGTGTGTTTTTTTGAGGAAAAAATAAATATAAGACATGTCTTATAATATGAGAAACACGGTAGTATGCTTACATATTCTTTTTTAGTTTAAATGATCACGTCTAGGGCTGACGATTAGAGCAGCCTTGCCATTATAAGCCCTGAAAAGTTGCTAGCCTGATTAAAAAAAAACCCAACAACAACAACGAAAGAAAAGTAGCCTCTTCGCTGCCATGGCCTCAGCCTCGAGCTCAGAGTTGGGAGGATGAACTGGTCAAGTCTTTGGCTTTTGCACCACCCACGGGCTGAGGAACTGAACGATACTGAACTTGAGGCTAGCAGTCAGGGATGTGTGGACCCTGAGCCAGGACCTTCACGGGCACCTTCCCCCCAGCGTAATTTGCCAGAGCAGTCTAAGACCTCCTGTTTCACATAGTCCAGGTCTGGCAGGAGGCCACAGAAAGGAGCAGAAGCACTCTCCTTCAGGCCCAGGGTGTTGGCATTTTAAAAGTTTTGGCTTCTTTTGCCTTAAGCGCTGCTTGCTTTGCATGGTTCACAACATTTGCAGGCTAGGTTTTATTATGATGACAAAGTCTCCTAACAAATGAAGCAGGCTGCTCCTTGTCTGCCAGCCTACATGGTTTCCATGCTGACCGTGGGGGAAGAGGCTCAGCTTTATCCTCTACCAGCACTTGGTTTCGCTGCCAGCTGCAGAAGAAGCAGTTTGCTTTCCTCCAGCAGGGATATGCAGGAAGCTCCTTCCTCAGTGCCTAGGAAGGAGAGCGGCAGGTTCATGAGTGAGGGATAAGAGTGATCAGTCTTTCCTCCACCAAACTGCTGTATTTTCATACTTGCTGCAGAGGTAGACTCTTCTCACTCACCTGATAGGAATGCCTTGTTTTTCCTTGTGGTGTCCCAGGCAAGTAGTTACGGTATATACAAACACCCGGCTGTATTTTCAGCAAATAGTTTACGTCCTGAAGTTTCAGTGGGATCGGTTGAATCCTGCATTAATGGAGCTTGTAGAAAGTCCGATGATGCACACGCTTTTCATTCTCCTGGACTAGTATGAGAGACAGATTTGAAGTTAAACCATACTGTAGCACTCGCTCATGACCCCATGGGAGCAAATCTATAGATTTTTGAGCTTTTCTTTTTTTTTTCTTACAGTATGGTAGAACTTTGAAATGTTTCCAGCTGTGTGATCTCTGCAAAGATTTGATCCATCTGGTCTGCTTCTAGAGAGGGTTGCATGAACATTAAGTGACTGGAAGGCAGCAGCTCTGATACTTTCCCATTTGCTGAGCACTTTCTTCATTGAGAAGCTGTCACTGCCAAAAATAAAAATAAAAAAATATAACATTTTTATACCTTGCCCATCTGGCTGGGTTTCCCCAGCTACTCTGGGCAGCTCCCAACAGAATATTAATAACATGATAAAACATTAAACATTAATACTAGTAGTCTAGAAGTCAGGTGCACTGTATTCTTTCACCCTTTCTGCTCCCAGTCTGATCCTGTTTTTTCCAGGCTTTCTGAGGTGCATATTCAGCCCTGGCAAGCATTGAACAAAAGTTAACTGACTTGCCTGCTCACGTGTCCGTGGGTTTATTAATTTGTTATGTACTGCAGGAATGATGGGGTGAGATCAGCCTTGAAAATTAAAATTCACAAAAGTTTTCCTAGCCTACAACAACTTTACTTGCCTGCCAGATTTGAAATGGGAAACTTTTTTTTTTAAACCCAGCAACAACATTGCTCTAATCTCAGTCCTTGGAGAAAACAGATTAAAAACCCAGCTGTTCTGAGATTACTAAACTGAAGGCTTTAGGAAGGAAGAGATGTGGAGACTTAAAAAAAAAAAAAATTCTATCTTGACATAACTTTAAAGGAGCATCATAGAACAGCATTTGCAAAAAGAGCTGGGGGGGGGCATTCCATTGCTGGTTTCCAATCCCATCACAGATTTAAACTGACAAAAGAACAAACAAATAAATCAAGGTACAATGATTATGATCTGCCCACACTGATACCAATTTACACCCAAACTGCACAGTGCATAGCACGTGAATACCTTCTGCTGCTCATGTGTATGTTTGTTTAGTCAGAGTTGGAGTTGGAGTTGTTGAACTTCAGTTTGGGTCTATTCCATGACTAGTGCTGAGAACTCCCATTCCTAGGCAATATAATCAGAACTTTGCACATGGGGTCTCTTATTAGCCTTGTGTGCGATGCAGAGCACATACTATATTTTTCCAGAAGTGCTCCGCCCTTGATTAATATCAACTCAGTATCTGCACAAATTATCGTTCAGTGATCTGTCTTGGACAAAAGACACAGTTCCCTCATCTGTGTATTTTTTGTCTGTACTGAGGCCATTTTCATAATATGTAATCTCTGACTAGCATACGAACAACTGTGAGTGTTTGGAGCCAGATGAATTTATAATGGTCTGCAGGAAAGCAGCATTGCTAGCTGAGCCTATGAAACTAGCTCCCGTAGATCTTGTTGCTCCCCAAGAGCATGGTAAATGACTGTAATGTAAACTGCAGTGAATCAAACTACCCATCATGTTTCCATATCACCACCGGAGTTGGGAGAGCCGGGTTCAAACCCCGACAAAGCTCACTATTGTGCCTTGTGCTAGTCATACACTGTCTCCCTAAGCTACTGATTAGGGTTGCTGTGATGGTACAACTGATAGTGTTTACTGCTCCGAGAAGAGTGAAATATAAATGAAATTAGACTTAATTAACAGTAAATTAATGTTGTGGGCGATGGCAGCATAGGAAGCAGGTGCTTTTTTATTTTTGTTTCTTTGAAGAACAAGATTGTCACCAAAAGTGATTTGCAGAGTGTTGCAAGCAATATCTTTCTAAAGAGTGAGCTTTAAGTACATTCTTGATTCTGTGAATGTTCCAGTTCCTGTGGTATATTTAATGTTTTTCTCCTTTGGGAATGCAAAATAAAAAAATTCCTTCAGTAGCACCTTAAAGACCAACTAAGTTTTTATTTTGGTATGAGCTTTCGTGTGCATGCACACTTCGTCAGATACACACAGTGCACACGTCAGATGCACACGAAAGATGATTGTCAGATGCACACGAAAGCTCATACCAAAATAAAAACTTAGTTGGTCTTTAAGGTGCTACTGAAGGATTTTTTTTTATTTTGCTTCGACTCAGACCAACACGGCTACCTACCTGTAACTAGTCCTTTGGGAATGGCTGAAGTACGGTTCTGTTGCCCACACATCCTTTTTTACAGCTTTGTGACATGACCTGCATTCTAAGCCATCAATTGTGCCCCTGTGACATCTTGCTGTGTCCTTAGTTATAGGAAATTTCATTGCCATGATGACACAATTCTGAAGTAAGCCACATCATTCTCGGTGGGAAGAGAGGAATATCAAGCC
The DNA here is from genome assembly GCF_965207765.1 of Zootoca vivipara. NCBI lineage: Eukaryota > Metazoa > Chordata > Lepidosauria > Squamata > Lacertidae > Zootoca > Zootoca vivipara. The sequence goes on from NC_142584.1 coordinate 37,862,341, forward strand.
TCCCTTTTTCCATCTTGAAGATATGCAGCCAAGCAAAAGAAATATGAAGTTTTAAATGCACACAAAGAGAAAAATGAGCATTAAAAATTATTTCTCATTTGATTTTACTTTAATAGCAGGTCTGTCATATCTAAGCTCTAGTCTCATGAAAGGCTGATATTTAAGTGTAAAATAATTTAAGTGGGAACTATGAAATATATGCAAGTGTCTTCTGGTTTTTATTTTTAATATAGCTTATCTGTCAATCTGTTGAAGCTGGAATAGGTGCGCTAACTCTAAATTAATTCCAAACATAAATCCACTGAATAAAAATGTCCCACATCCATTTCTTCTGCATTGTATCACTGCTACCATTGCATCCCTTTATCATGTGCAGAGAAAAACCAAAATGAATTGGAAGCAAATGATTAATTTTGAAGAGGAAGATATGTTGCCAGCTGAATTTTTCACCTCTACCTCTTTCAGAGCACCTTATAAATTTAAATTCACAAAAAATGTAAATTCTCAATTCCTGTTCACCTTGTTCCAGCTGAAGAAAACAAACCCATCAGCACCGTATCACCAGAATTGACCCTTGAAATGCCTCCCCCCCAGTATTTTGTAATGATGGGTGACCTACTTTTTGCCCCAGTACTGGACATTGCATGCCAAAGTTTGACATACTAAGAGTCGATTGCATCCTAGTGATCTCATTGAAGAGGCTTTTGCCTGTTCCTAGTTTACTTAATGCTATTCCAAGAGGATGTGTAACCCAAGCCAAGCATGAACAATTGCACCAGAGACAGGCAATGAAGCCTACATCCTTGGGCTGACTTTTGCCATGAGGTGTTACAGGAGCAATCTGGGCACTCAGAATCCAGCAACCACAAAGTAATGAGTCACTTAGTCACATCCTGTCATTTACAGTAACTCAGGGTGATAAAGATATTTGTGTGTAATATCTAAGGAGCATAACCTCAAATGGGACACCCTAAAAGTGTACTGTTCTATTTTGCAATAGGAAATACCTTGGGCAATACATATTCCAGTGGTGGAGAAGAGTCATTGGTTGCTGGCATCAATTTTGCATCCCAAGGAGTTTATAATGCTGATAATTCTGAGTGCCTCAAACATTTTGTTTCCTTACATGTTTAGGAAATGACTAATTTTATATGGGTTTGGGGTGTATATATATTGGTTATTTATTTTGTGAATCTTTTTTTGCCTATTTTAACATCAATCTAGCTCTTTGGATTTTTAATTCTCCATGAACTACTGCCTTCCTTGACGTAGTGTACTTGGGCTTTCAAAAAGCTTTCATCAAAGCAGCTCACCAAAGATTTCTCAATAAGCTTTAGCCATCAAGGAATAAAAGGAGAAGTCCTATTGTGACTCAGGAAATGGTTAACCTTTGCAGGAACAGTTTGCATGGACAGTTCCCCAAGTGGAGAAGCTTAGAAAATTGAGTCCTCCAAAGATCGGTATTAGGATCTATGCTTTTTAACTTGTTGATCAACGATCTAGACTGCTAGGAGTGGGCAGTGAGGTAGCCAAGTTTGCTGATGATATTAAATTGTTTGAGTTTGTAAAATGGCAAATGCAGTTCAGTGTAAACAAGTGCAAGATGTCGTCCCAGTGTACAATGGTCGTGAAAAAGGCAGATTCCATGCTAGCGATCATAAGGAAGTGACTTGAAAATAAAACTGCTGATACTGTATCATAATGCTGATATACAGATCTGTGCCGTGACTACATTTGGAATACATTTGGAGTACAGTTCTGGTTGCCGCACCTCAAGAAGGATGTTCTAGAGTTGGAAAGGGTTCAGAAAAGGGCAACTAAAATGATCGAGGTGGGGAGCAACTTCTCTATGAAAAAAAGTTGCAGGACAACATCTTTTATTCTAGAGTTTGGGGGACTTAAAAATATCCTATGGTACTTTTTTAAAAAAACCTCTAATGATGTTTTCATTGGGCCCAAGTAAATTTGAAAGCTGAAGTTTAAAAAACAAGCTGGTTTTATTCATCATTACTGTATGGCTTCTTCCTACTAAAAACATATTCAATAAGGGAAAAATAATTATTCGTCAGCTGTATCTTGTAAAACACTTTATATAGCAACTACAATTATTGACATTAGCAAGAGATTTGTTTTTGGAAATAGAAAAGCTTTTGAATGGTTCCTGTTAATAATAATTACAGGGGGAAAGGAAAGTTAGTTCCTTTAAAAAAGGGTTCCTTGCAACAGAGTCTTAATCCTCATGTTCTTCTCTGATAGTTTGTAGAAAGTATTTTGCTTGTACCAAATGCTTCAGTTGACACTACCAACCATTTAATTGTAGAGTTACAAATGGAGAGTGCAGATTGCTTTTTAATCCAATGTAAAAAAATAGGAGCTGAATATGTAGTGAGTAATCTTTTATCTCTGTTCAGGCAATGATGTTAAAAACTAGTCCTCTAGGGAATATATTATTTGTGTAAAATGGGATATTTTGTTTTAAAGTTAATTTTTTTAAAAAAATCTTTAACCTTTCCTGTGATACTGCAGCAATTTTCTCCATTGAGCTAATCAATTACAGTGGTACCTTGGTTCTCAAACTCCTTGCTCCTCAAACAACTTGGAACCAGAACACTGCAAACCCGGAAGTACTGTAAGTGTTCCGGTTTGCAGACTTTTTTTGGAAGCCGAACATGCTCCATTTTGAGTGTTACGCTTCTGATTTGAGTGCCACACTTCCAATTTGAGTGTTATGCTGAGGTCTGTCTGTTTCTGCTATTTGCGTTTTTGTTTTTGCTGCTTTTTTGTTCTGTTTTTGTGACTGCGTGGAACCCAGTTCAGCTACTGATTGATTGATTTTTTAAAAAATATTTATTTTATTGAAACTAAATTTGAATTACAAATCAATCTAATACAAATCAATACAAATAATAAATTTCCGAAATGAAAGATATATCCAAACAATGTTATATAGCATTATTAATCCCACCACCTCCCCTCCACCCTTACAGATTGGTTGATTGTATGATTGCAGTACATTGTTTATTGCTTTCATTTCATGGATCAATGGTCTCGTTAGATAGTAAAATTCATGTTAAATTTCTGTTTTAGGGGTTGTTTTTAAAAGTCTGGAACAGATTAATCCATTTTGCATTACTTTCTATGGGAAAGTGCACCTTGGTTTTGGAATGCTTTGGTTTTGGAATAGACTTCCGGAATGGGTTAAGTTTGAGAACCAAGGTGCCACTGTACAGTATATGCATTTCTAGTAAGTTCATTTATGTGTCAAAATCAAGGTTTTATATGATCGCTAATGTACCATAGTGAATAGAGTGAGCTCAGGCCTCAGGTCAAATGTCACCTCAACCACAATTTTGCTAGGTGCCTTTGGATCAGCCACCATCTCTCACCCTCAGCTCCCTAATCTGCAATATGAGGAGAATGAAAATTACATTCCTTACAAGATTGGTTTAAGCCAGGTTTGTGGAGATTGGAGGTGCAGAAGGCTGCTGGTTAAACCCTGTGTGAAATACTGGAGAGCCGCTTTCAGTCATTGTAGGCAAAACTGACAACGCTGAGCTAGCACAGCTTCCTATTGTGTTCCTATTGTGTATCTGCAGTGGTAGGAGGGGAAGTGGGTTTCATAAGTGCAAAGTGTTATGTATTATATTCTCAGAAGGACTGATTGTCACCTGTCCTACTTTTTCTTCAACTTGCGTGCAGAGAGTTTATAAATAGTGCATTAGAACTGTATGCCACTAGTGATGGTGTCATTTACATATAGCTTCCATCTGGTTCCAGTTGCTTATCTTGCTCATTCTTCACCACTTAACTCTTAAAGGTTACAATGATTTTAACCGCTCAGCCAGACTTTGGCGTCTTCCAAATGGGGAGAAAAAAAGGGGTGGGCAGTTGAGAGGATAGGCATTTCACCTTTTTGCTTTCAGAGCTCATGATGGCTTATTCCTTAATGAACTTTTGTGCTCAGTTGTTAGAAACTTACACTACTCCCTGCCAATGTATTACCTTAATTTTATTCTGACCCCATACCATTGGTCTCCTCCTCTTTAAGTTACACTTCAGCCCTGGGGTTACGTGCGTAACCTGGTCTTCAGAGCCCTGGTCTTCACTGCTCCCTCTTCCATCATCCTCTCTGCTTCACTTACTTTGGGGGAGAGATCCTAAGTAAACAAAGGAAATCCTGGTTTTGAATTCCCACAATGATCCTGTGAAGAAATATTATCCAAAATGACCCACTGTGGGACAGGATATTTCTTTGTGGAAGAGGATTAGCCTCGCATAGATATTTTTTCTGCAGCTTAGCCACTGAGCATGCTACCAAGGGGACTGAACCCACCTTAAGGTCAAATGCTGGGTTTAATGCACTTTGCATGGGCAGAATCTGTGTTGGGGGCATTCAGTGTGCATCTAATTAGCAGATCTGTGCCAGTACAAACAGGCTTGGTTTTACGTGAAGAGTGAATGGTAATAAACACTCTTAAATTCTAGCTGTTCACACCTCAATAATGAGGTAGCAATTCCCATAACCACTGAGATCGTGCTCTATTTCTAGCCCTCTGAGAGTCCATACTGATAAAGCTTGAGTAGCTGTTTATCTTGTGGCGTGTGTTCTTTTTTCTATTAACAGTGGTGCTGGGGATTGAAGGTATAAGCTACTTATACCCAACAGAGGACACAAATTCATTCCAGAAGAGGGACTATACCTTATGAAGATTTGCCTTTCTAAATCTCATTAAAGATAGGGACCCCTTAAATATACAGTCACACCTTGGGTTACGTATGCTTCGGGTTGCATACTTTTCAGGGTGCGAACGGCACCCCGGAACGAATTGCGTACATAACCCGAGGTACCACTGTAATTTAAACCATTCCTGCAGCAGTAGGAAACCTGTGGCCATAAAGAGATTTTTAGACTACAGCTCCCATCATCCCCGACAGTCAGCCATGCCAGTTGGGCCTGATGGGACTTGGCATCCCGACGACGTCTGAAAGAGTCTTCACCTTTGCCTTATCCTAAATTAAAACTTGAAAGCAAAAGAAGATCTCCCTCCAGTTCTTCAGGAATCTGCAATGCTTTATAAATTCAAGAGGTATTTAATTATTCTCATTGGAAGCAGAAATGGTTGTTTTGAGAGTGAACAGCCGTTTCATGCAATCGTAATTTGTCGGTCACTACCCTTCCTCCCCACACAATCCTTCATCTTTTCCCTCAATTAGCAGAGGTTATTTGAAATAAAATGCTTTGAGGAGGAGAGTGGCAAATATTTTCTTTCCAGAGCCTTTCTTATTTTTCTTGCTTTTAAACGCCACATACAATACTTATCTTCTGTTTTATAAGCACTTTTTGGAATAGAGGATGCCATACTGGCCAGAGCTGTTGGTTTGTCCAATCTATTATTCTGTCATTTTCAGCATGCAAAATCCTCCCTTCCAATCCTTCCATTTCCTCAAAAAGCCCTGCATTCAACTATACAGTTGATTAGGGATGAGTGAGGAGGAGAATGTGTCGTTTAACTTGAATATTTGAAAACTCAACCTTGCAGTGAAATCCTATTATTCATAGTACATTGTTACCAACTTACTTTCTTCCTAGTAGATCAGTTCTGATCACTGGTATATCTGGAAAATAGTCAATAGTTCTTGTCTAGCTGCAGATGGTGGTGGAATGTATATATTATACATTTGCACTTTGATCAATTTGGCTTCAGGAATCCCATTGCAGCAGATCTTTGTGGTCTGCATTCACTGTTGATCTGTTCCTTGGTGCAATTCAAGGGATGAGTTCAATTTGCAAAGCAGAATATGGTTTTGCGACCTTTTAAGATTGGTTTCCCCACATGTGTCCTTTAGATAGTTCTTTATGCCAGTGTGTTTGGTTGGGTACTCATTTGTTTTGGATCTAATATTTCCCAACTTCTCTTTTGTAATTTTGTAATGCCTAATTGTAGCATATAGGACATTATGCTGGGTTTTAAATTTTATGCTGGGGGTTGCCTAGAATTTAAGAGGTAGGGGTTGACTGAGAGTTGCATCTTGTTCTTGGGAACGTCACTTTGGACAATTGTTATCTAATCTTCACGGAACTTGTACACATTCACTATGAAGCAGTTGCCTCCACGTGTAGACAACCTGAGCATGTGTGAGCCTGTAGCTAGCTTGCCCTTCGTGTTCCAGATCAGGAATGCACAAGCAATCTACCGCCCTCTCAACACGCACGCACACACACACACACACACACACATACACACATTTTTCCAAATATAAACATACAACAAAGAACAATTCAAGATCCAAATATTGAGATTACTCTGAATCTCCTGACTTCCCACCATTCCTTCCATGGGTCCTAATAATAATATTTACAACTGCATATCAGTACTTGTCCAAATTTTTATCCATCCAAATTGTCCATACTTTCCGTTCCTTTACTAGTGTGGCTAAAATCCTGCTAATGTTTTAACCTGTTTACAATGGTCTTGTAAATAAATCATAAACTTTCCCCATTCCTTTTAAAAGTTCTGATCTTCTTGGTTTCTAAGCTTCCCACTTAATTTCACCACTTCGGCATAGTCCATCAACTTGGTTTGCCATTCTTCTCTGGTCAGGGTTGTCTCTTCCCAGGGCCGGCTCTAGGTAGAGTCCTGGTGGCGTGGGGTGCCAGGGCGCCGGGCTGGTAGGCAAGGCGCTGTGCGGCAAAGTCGCGCGGAAACCATGCTGCGCCCTGCGAGGGCGGGGGAGCGATCTCTACCCCTCAGCGCCAGGGCACGCGACCTGCTTGAGACTGCCCTGTCTCTTCCTTCCATCCCTGGGCTAATAGCATCCATGCGGCTGTTGCCGCATACATAAATAATCTTTTCTGGTTCTTTGGTATCTTGGTATCTATAATTCCTAATAAAAAAAGCTTCTGGTTTTTTAACAAAATATATTTTAAACATTTTTTCATTTCATTATATATCATCTCCCAGAAACTTTTAGTTACTTTACACATCCACCACATATGATAAAAGGTACCTTCTTTTTCTTTACATTTCCAATATACATTTTTTGGGGGTACTTTACTAGTACCTCCTAAAAGGTGTATGTTCCGGATCATGGTTAAGGCATTCTGAAATAGGTACCAGCTCTCAGGGATGGGCACTATGATCTTTTCACATGGAAGACTGAACTATGGATGAAAATGGCCCCCAAGGTAAATTCCTTCCCTAGTATTCTCCATATGTGCAGGAAAGGGAGTCTCTGTGCCTAGAGAGGAAGTGAGGCCAACAAATTGCAAAGCTCTGCATTTTTCACTTACTCCCAGTGGATACTGCACAAGATGATTAATATTTTAACATCTTTGTGTTCTCTGTTTTACTTTTAACACTGGAGCACTTTAAATCACTTGGGAAGAAGAAGGTCTGTCTCTTCTCCAGTTACATAAACAATTGGTGGTACTAGGGTGAAAAAGGAAAATAATTTGGGTGGAGTTAGGAGAGAAGGTAGGATGAAGAAAACTGTTTTACATGTAACGTCAAAAACTTAAATTTTCCAGCACCTGGTGTGTGTGCGGAGTTAGATTCCTATGCGCAGGAATTGAGTTCTACAGAACCTCTGAAAGTGTCTTGTAAACAATGTGTTGGAAAGTAGAGAATATTCCAGGTCTTCAAACAAATGCCTGTCCTGTTTTTCCACCCATCCCCATGTGGATAGGCCTCATTTATTAGAGGATGAAAAATGAGTCAATGACCTTGTCCACTGCCCTTCCCACATTTTATGTATTTGAGTTCTGTTTACTAGAGTAGAGATGTAAAATTTATGGAACTGCTAGCAGCATTGATAAACCCCCCCCCCCCTTGTGGGTAGGATGGGGGTAATGATGGAACATTTTGTAAAACACTGAAATATTAGCAGTATGTGCTTGAGAGTTCATACTGCATTTGATAATAGCCATTGAGGTCAGAGGTACTTTAAGAATAGAGATGCCCTTAAAATACAACAAACCAATGTTTGAAATAAGGAATTGCAAAGTTAAATATATTGAATTTAATTTCCAAAATATAGTAACTGCCACCAGATGTTAATAAAATAATACCGACTTAGTGAACCAGCCATCTACACCATGTAACCATTTCTATTGTGGCTTTGAAAAAATGAATGGTGGTTTGTTTGTTTTTTCATATTCTAAAACCAGTATTTGAAAACTCCATGGTTTGTCATCTTAACCCAACGCACTGTTATTTCTACAAATTGATCCTCTGTGCCAATTGATCAGGATCCTTAGGGTTTGGGGTTGTGTTTTTTCTACACTTACCTGCCAATCCCGATTTGCTTTTAAAAGTCTGTCAACCTTCAAAAGGGGCTTGCCATGTATATCGGAGGACCGCTGCTGAGATTACAAGCCCCGTTCCAGAAGCGGTTGGTGCATCTCTCTGGAATGTGGTCCTTGAACTAGCTTCAAGCCTTTCACATCTTGGTTTGATGCTTAACTTTTGTGCATTTCCAAATGTACCTGATAGGCAATAATCAGAGGGGATTCCCCCCCCTTTTAAATTGCTCCTAATTATTAGAACTTAATTATTAGAATTAAAAATTAGAACAGGTAAAAAATATTTAAAATCAAAATAATGGTTGGATATTACATTTTTAATGCACCCTTGTAAGATATGAAAAATAGGCTTAACTGTGGGGTACAGACCAGTTTGAATGGAACTAAAAACACCTGACAGGCATGCCACATTAGTTCTCTTGCCATTGTCAGTGTTTCTCTGTCTTAAAGCGGATATATTTTGACAGCTAGTGCAATTGCCATTTCACTATATCGCGCTTCCTTGTTAAAGACCTGTTGCCTGGCTTAACTTGCTTCATCCCAAAGGGTTGTTTTTTTTTAAAAAAAAATCTTTGAAATTTCCCAAATGAATGATTCACATAAGTATATGTAATTATCTATGGAAGAATGAATCATCTTGCAGCTGCTTCCAATTAATGTCTATCATTTATTAAATAGTTCAGATACTGTTTGGGATAAATTGACATTCTGTAACTATACTGTTTGGGTCCCCTCTGCATGTTTGTGCTGCTCTCCTGGCCTGCTGTCATCCAAAGATTTAGGTCTCTGTGCTACCCTTATGTGGATGACACCCATTCCATCTCTCCATTCTGTTTGAATCAGTAGTAGCAGCGGCAGCCGTGCAGTGCTGGACCAGTGTCTGCAGGAAGTGATGGGCTGAATGAGGATCAATAAACTAAGGCTGAATCCTGAGAAAATGGAGCTTGGATGGACATGCAATCCCTGTGTCTGGAAATTAGGACAACCTGTTCTGGAAGGGGGAGCACTCCCTTCTCTAGAGCAGGGGTCCCCAAACTTACCCGGCTTTGGGCCGGTTCCTCCAGTGCTGGAGGGCGGGGGGACACACTCCCATACGCGCGCACACTCACTTTTTCTGGTGCAGGGTGGCACCGTAAATGGCTTTTGCGAATGCGCAGACGTCATTTCCGGTCCACTTCCGGGTCGGCGCGGAACCGGAAATAGCTTGTGCGCACGTGCACAAGCTATTTCTGGACCCAGAGATGGGCAACCGCACCGTGGCGCGCTGGTAAGAGCGGGCATCGGGGGTCGTTGGGGGCCGCACGGTTGGCTCGCATGGCTCGCACTGTTGGCTCCAGCCTTTCAGGATAGAGGAAGCTATGCATCCAGTGGAAATTATTTCTTTTTACCAGAAAGCAGCTAAAGAACAGTTTTGAAAATGGCAACATAACCCTCTTTGTTCTTTCCCCAGCACAGAATCAACATTGTGTCATTTAAAAAATTTTTTAAGGCAGTTGCTACTTCCTCTAGAGGTCTATATTGCTGTTTTAATACAAATCACTCTCTTGATGATTACCAAATCCATTCCACTGCACGCTTGCAATAACTTAGGCTTTTTACTATTTTGCTTGACTGCTAGTGATATATTGATGTGATCTTTAGAGAGGAAGAGATGATTGAGCTAGAATAATAGCAGGGAATCTTAGGAGATTTCAAGGACATTTTTTCATATTCG